>NC_090733.1:60169527-60172027 GCF_036898095.1 Palaemon carinicauda
CATTTTATTTTAATAATTATTTGCCTCTATTTTGTAATTTTTTTTCATACGTATGTACGTATTGTTAAAATTCTCTCTCTCTCTCTCTCTCTCTCTCTCTCTCTCTCTCTCTCTCTCTCTCTCTCTCCTCTCTCTCTCTCTCTCTCTCTCTCTCTCTCTTTAAGAATCATTCATCATCCAAGTTGACGTCTGCTTCTTCCATTTTATTTTAATAATTATTTGCCTCTATTTTGTAATTTTTTTTCATACGTATGTACGTATTGTTAAAATTCTCTCTCTCTCTCTCTCTCTCTCTCTCTCTCTCTCTCTCTCTCTCTCTCTCTCTCTCTCTCTCTCTCTCTCTCTCTCTCTCTCTCTCTCTCTCTCTTTTTTTAGATTTTTTATTTTATTTTGATAATTATTAATTTGTTTATATTTATTTTTGGTTTTCTTGTGAGTTTTCATTTATCTTACAAATATTTGAGTAGATATGTATAAATGGAAATATACGTTGTTAGATACGTGTAACTTTAGTGCTGTTGACATCGTATCCAACTGCCTCCGCCGTAAGGCTGTCATTCGGCAGGTTCTCAACACTGCCGTGTGTGTGTTTTATTACAGAATTAAAGTTTATAACAGTTCAGCTCCCTTTTGAGGAATTATCTTACAAGGAAGATGACTTATTCCCCGAATAGTGTATTTTGTGCAACGGAGCATGAATTGTAATTGATAACAACTTTCTTTTTATTCACAGGTAACAGCGACGTAGTACACATGTGGTAGCTCGTGAGCTGCCCTCATTACGAGGTAGCATTCGCTGTCAACCTTCATCTTGATGTTCCTCCTTCGAGGGGAACTTCTCTCTCTCTCTCTCGTGAGAGAGAGAGAGAGAGAGTGAGTGATTTTTGTTTACGCCTATGCTTTTTTCCCATAGAGCAGGGATAAAGCTTTACTTGGGCTATGTCCTCTTGCGGGAGGACTTCTCTCTCGTTCGCGAGAGAGATTTTTTCTTTTTTTTTTTACGCCTACGATTTTTTCCCATAGAGCTGGGAGAAAGCTTGCCTTAGGCAATGTCCTCCTTCGGGAGGACTTCTCTCTCGTTCGCGGGAGAGAGTTTCTTACGCCTACGCTTTTTTCCCATAGAGCTGGGAGAAAGCTTGTTTTAGGTGATGTTCTTCTTCGGGAGGACTTCACTATCGTTCGCGAGAGAGAGATTATTAAGCCTACTCTTCTTTCTCATAGAGCTGGGAGAAAGCTTGTCTTTGGCAATATCCTCCTTCGGGAGGACTTCTCTCTGGTATTTTACGCCTACGCTTTATTCCCATAGAGCTGGGAGAAAGCTTGTCTTTGGCAATATCCTCCTTCGGGAGGACTTCTCTCTGGTATTTTACGCCTACGCTTTATTCCCATAGAGCTGGGAGAAAGCTTGTCTCAGGCGATCTCCTTCGGGAGAACTTCCCTCTTGTTCGCGAGAAATAACTTGTAGGAGCTTGCTGATCCGCCAGGGGCAGTGGCATAGCTTTCTCCGAAGCAGGTTATCCCTACGCTTATGGTTCTCCTTCAGGGGCGGAGCGAGAGCCTTCTATAAGCGACTTTCTCCTTCGAGAGAACAAACCTCTTATGTGGAGGTGTTATCTTGAACCTGCTGGTTCTCCTTGATCCTTCGGGGTCTCGTTCGATCACCCTTTGGGCTGGCATGATCGTTTGAGCCTTCGGGCTCTCGTCATGTTGATCCTGCTGGTTCTCATGACGGACTCCGTTCGAAACCTTCGGGTTTCAGTTACGCTGAACCTTCGGGCTCTCGTAACGATGTTAACATTGAGCCTTCGGGAACGTGTGCCATCAATCACGCCGACCTTTCGGGGTCTCGTGACAGAGGAACCTCGATTCCTCGTTACGCTGATCCTTCTGGGTCTCGTAACATTAGTTATGCAGAACCGTAGGGCTCTCGTAACTTTAGTCACTCTGACACTTCGGTGTTTTGTGACAAGGAAACTTCGGCTTCTTGTTACGCTGACCCTTCGGGGTCTTGTAACATTAGTTACGCAGAACCCTTGGGCTCTCGTAACTTTAGTCACTCCGACACTTCAGTGTTTAGTGACAGGGAAACTTTGGTTTCTCGTTGCGCTGACCCTTTGGGTTCGCGCAACACAGTTCACTCTCTTTCGGGTTTCTCGTGACCTGAGTCATTCTTTTTATGACAGAGTTTCCAAACTCTCGTTGTGTTGATCATTCGCACTCACACAACACAAGCTATCGTGAACCTTTGGGTGAGCGTAGCAGTGAGTTCTCTCACCAACCTGAGAGCTCTTGCGTGCACGGCCAAATTGGCCCGCACGACCAACTTGGCGCGCACGACCAACTTGGCGATCATGGTGCGCGGGTTCATCCTTGGGCGCGCCTCATGCGCGACATCCTCATGCGCTCCACGAGTGCGAAAAAGTTGCGCGCACCAGCTCCCTTCTGCCCACCAACAGTTTGGTGCAAGAGCCCATGACCAAATTGGCGCGCGTGCACAACC
>NC_090733.1:60177027-60179527 GCF_036898095.1 Palaemon carinicauda
ATATATATATATATATATATATATATATATATATATATATGTATATATGCATATATATATATATATATATATATATATATATATATATATATATATATAATGCATATATATATATATATATATATATATATATATATATATATATATGCATATATATATATATATATATATATACAGTATATATATATGTATATATATACATACATACATATACCAAGGCACTTCCCCCAATTCTGGGGGGTAGCCGACATCAACAAAGAAACAAAAACAAAAAGGGGACCTCTACTCTCTACGTTCCTCCCAGCCTAACAAGGGACTCAGCCGAGTTCAGCTGGTACTGCTAGGATGTCACAGCCCACCCTCCCACATTATCCACCACAGATGAAGCTTCATAATGCTGAATCCCCTACTGCTGCTACCTCCGCGGTCATCTAAGGCATCGGAGGCAGCAGCAGGGCCTACCGGAACTGCGTCACAATTGTTCGCCATTCATTCCTATTTCTAGCACGCTCTCTTGCCTCGCTCACATCTATCCTCCTATCACCCAGAGCTTCTTTCAATCCATCCATCCACCCAAACCTTGGCCTTCCTCTCGTACTTCTCCCATCAACTCTCGCATTCATCACCTTCTTTAGCAGACAGCCATTTTTCATTCTCTCAACATGGCCAAACCACCTCAACACATTCATATCCACTCTAGCTGCTAACTCATTTCTTACACCCGTTCTCACCCTCACCACTTCGTTCCTAACCCTATCTACTCGAGATACACCAGCCATACTCCTTAGACACTTCATCTCAAACACATTCAATTTCTGTCTCTCCATCACTTTCATTTCCCACAACTCCGATCCATACATCACAGTTGGTACAATCACTTTCTCATATAGAACTCTCTTTACATTCATGCCAAACCCTCTATTTTTTACTACTCCCTTAACTGCCCCCAACACTTTGCAACCTTCATTCACTCTCTGACGTACATCTTCTTCCACTCCACCATTTGCTGCAACAACAGACCCCAAGTACTTAAACTGATCCACCTCCTCAAGTAACTCTCCATTCAACATGACATTCAACCTTGCACCACCTTCCCTTCTCGTACATTTCATAACCTTACTCTTACCCACATTAACTCTCAACTTCCTTCTCTCTCACACTTCCAAATTCTGTCACTAATCGTCCAAGCTTCTCTTCTGTGTCTGCAACCAGTACAGTATCATCCGCAAACAAAAACTGATTTACCTCCCATTCATGGTCATTCTCGTCTAACAGTTTTAATCCTCGTCCAAGCACTCGAGCATTCACCTCTCTCACCACTCCATCAACATACAAGTTAAACAACCACGGCGACATCACACATCCCTGTCTCAGCCCCACTCTCACCGAAAACCAATCACTCACTTCATTTCCTATCCTAACACATGCTTTACTACCTTTGTAGAAACTTTTCACTGCTTGCAACAACCTTCCACCAACTCCATATAACCTTATCACATTCCACATTGCTTCCCTATCAACTCTATCATACCCTTTCTCCAGATCCATACACCTCCTTACCTTTTGCTAAATATTTCTCGCATATCTGCCTAACTGTAAAAATCTGATTCATACAACCTCTACCTCTTCTAAAACCACCCTGTATTTCTAAGATTGCACTCTGTTTTATCCTTGATCCTATTAATCATTACTCTACCATACACTTTTCCAACTACGCTTAACAAACTAATACCTCTTGAATTACAACACTCATGCACATCTCCCTTACCCTTATATAGTGGTACAATACATACACAAACCCAATCTACTGGTACCATTGACAACACAAAACACATTAAACAATCTCACCAACCATTCAAGTAGTCACACCCCCTTCCTTCAACATCTCAGCTCTCACACCATCCATACCAGATGCTTTTCCTACTCTTGTTTCATCTAGTGCTCTCCTCACTCCATCTATTGTAATCTCTCTCTCATTCTCATCTCCCATCACTGGCACCTCAACACCTGCAACAGCAATTATATCTGCCTCCCTATTATCCTCAACATTCAGTAAACTTTCAAAATATTCCGCCCATCTTTTCCTTGCCTCCTTTCCTTTTAACAACCTTCCATTTCCATCTTTCACTGTCTCTTCAATTCTTGAGCCAGCCTTCCTCACTCTCTTCACTTCTTTCCAAAACTTCTTCTTATTCTCTTCATATGAATGACCCAATCCCTGACCCCACCTCAGGTCAGCTGCCCTCTTTGCCTCACATACCTTGCGCTTTACTTCCACATTTTTCTCTTTATATTTTTCATACTTCTCTATACTATTGCTCTGCAGCCATTCTTCAAAAGCCCTCTTTTTCTATTCCACTTTTACCTTCACTCCTTCATTCCACCACTCACTGCCCTTCCTCATGCTGCCTCCAACAACCTTCTTTCCACACACATCACTTGCAATCCCAACAAAATTTTCTTTTACGAACTTCCACTCCTCCTCTAAATTGCCAGTTTC
>NC_090733.1:60182027-60247027 GCF_036898095.1 Palaemon carinicauda
TGCCGTCTCCGTACCAGACAGGGATTCGACGTAAGCCTAACTGAAGCTGAAGCTAAAAATGCTGATGATCCTGAAACTGTTCTGCAACCTGAGCTTGAGAAAATTGTTGTACTCAGGACTTTAGTGAGGACCATGTTAATGAGCATCTCGAGGAACACCAAGATAAGCTCATGATGGATGACCTGAAGGAGTTGGAGACCATGCAAAGGAATGTCGCTTAGAAAAGTTCTCTAGCGGCAATAAGGAGGACAAATCTACGACAAGGGCAGAAATTAAGTAATTGCTATATTATCATGAAATGGCAGTTTATAGAAAAGAATCACCCTGAAAAGGTTTACACAGATCGTGTTCTTGTTCAGTGTAAAGACGTTTGCCTGACTCATTTCAGGAACATTTTAAAATGCTGGCAGAAACAAGCTTCCATGGATTGTTATTTTTTAAAGAGACCATTTATTGTACTAGGTGAAGATCAAAGTGATTAAAAAAAAAAAAGAAAATTGGAAGTGTTGAAGAAATTGAAGAAATGTAACGTAAGAGGAGAAGCAAGAGGAGAAGAGACGCTCGGCTTCTTAGGTGATCTCTTCGATGCTTCTTCTTTTTGGTGCCGTAACGCACCCACTGCACCTCGTTCCAGGACTCGCACTCCAGATACGTGGCTGTAGGGGAATACACTGCCCCTACACGAAGAACACAAGGAGTGCGGGTCAGCTTAAGGTTTCGACAGGAAAGCACCACACGATTTACCGGCCATAGGCCCAGGACAACGGCGGGGATGCTCCATTACGCACTAGTAAAGCACCGCGAGACACAGGAACACGAGGGAAAGGATAAGGGGGAACACAAAGGTACCACGTGGGAACCGCGTGAGACACAAAGGGGTCGGGGACACAAAGGGTCGCACTGGATAAGGAGAGCGTCCAGATGTTATCGCGACGCGACAGAAATTACTGGCGATCGAGACCTGAGCAAGCACGCTCTCTGACCCGGGGTCGCCTCAGGGCGCGTATCACACCACCTGAGGTTGCCCCTCAGAAAACGGGAGTAGGGTAAACTACACAAAACTCTGGTCGGCTGGGAGGAGATCCCAGATACTCCTAAGAAAGTAGTTCGAAGTAAGTACTGTTAGGAAAAATAAAAATTACTTAAAATTTGTGATATTAGAACCCCCCCAAAACAAATATTCTATTTTAAACTTGTAAAATTAAGTGGTAATGTTTTATGCAAGTTGTTAATGTGTTTTGTAAAGTTGAGATGTTAATGTTTTCTGCCATTTGTTAATGCGTTTCATAAAGTTAAGTGTTCATGTTTTCTGCCATTTGTGCAACTCCTTTGCCGCTGCTTCCGCTTTTGGACATCGCCTAACATGAAAGGTAAGGTTCCACATTATCGTTATTTTCCATTTATTATTGCATTATGTTCTAATAACTTCTTCATTTACAGGTATTAACAGTTAGGTTAGGTGATGAACGATTCAAATATACAGTATTTGATTTTATTTCATCGTGGTAAGTACAGTATAGGGATACCTCGACTTATGTCATTTCGAGTTAAGTCTGTTTCAAATTTACGTCGGTTGTCAAAAATAATACATGGAAAAATGAAAATCCAGTTTTGAGTCACTTTTGTTTAACTCTTCGTTTGTCTGCCACAAGTATTGAAGTCCTCCCCACTCTGCAGGGTTATCACTTACTCGAGGTGAAACTGTCAGGAGGTGTATATTTTTTATATCAACATGAAACTTTCACAGATTAATCTTAGAATATTGTACCTCTCGCTGCCAAATTTTGGCCTTTTTTTATATATCAAGTTTACCCATGGTAAACTTCATATACTGTATTCGGGTTGTAATAGGCTTTATTAGCTGTTAGTAGAGCTCTGTGAGAGAGAAAGAGTAATATAAGTGTTGAATTTTAAGGGGAAAGGTATTCTGTTTTTACCATCCATAGAAAGTCGGTACAATTGTTTGCCATCCTTGGTGGTAGGCTATTTATATTGTAATTTTCTTTATTATTTTAATGAATGTTGGTGATTTTTTAATTAAATTCCTGGTTAGATAGTTTTCTTGATTTTCTATTCTACATTAAAATTTTACCTTGATATAATTAAAAATGCCAGTAGATAAAAAAATTCCCAAACTGGAATTATTAATTGCCTGGTTTTAGTAATATTAGACACCTAATTCCAATGATAGCAGGTTCATCCAAAGAATGTTTTAAGTTTGGGCAAATGATGTAATTGAATATTATGCTTCATGTGCTTGGAACATGGAATTGCTGCCTCCAAACCTCTGTTATAAGATATAGATATAAAATGTATATTTTTATTTTGCAGAATTCTTGGTAAACCAGCTCTACTAGAACTTGCATCTGATGGTACTCTGTCTTACAATCAACGGCCAGTATATTGCCATGTAATGAAAAACGTGGTCCTAGTCTTTACAGGATTTAGGAAGAAAGCTGAAGTTGTAAGTAGAATAGATCTAAAACAGGTAGTTGTTCCTACACAGATACAAACCATTTTCCTTTAATAGGACTACAGTACTATGTTGTAGCTGGAAAGCAGCCGTTGAAATTTTAACGAGATGGGGTAGTTACAGCCAAGTCGCACGGAAACCCCCGCCCATCTGACGGGCCACTGAGCTCTTCACCTTGTTTACATTCAGCTGAGTATAGGCATACTCCAGGCTCCAGCCACTGATTGTTTAATATGTTTTCTTTTATGTAATTCTTGGCAGCTCATAGAGTGCAAGGGAAAGTTGACAGCATTACTATTACTGCTTAATCTCTAGTGAATGAGGAGGAGGGTCTGCTGCCACCATGTTGAATGGGAGGGGGGCCACCCTTCTTTTTGTCACCGTCATCATGTGTCTGGAAAAGTGCTGTAGACATATCTCCTGGTGTTGGTGTCTCTTCAATGAGTGCCTAGGATCTTTTTTCGTTGCAGTGTTGTCGCTTTTGGGCTCGTGTAACTCTTACCTTATTTCTCCCTTTGCACAGTGGGCCAGAACAGTCGTTTTTTGGACAAAATTAATCTTTGCTTTTATATCTGGTAATATTTATCATTTTTATTGCAGTGTCTCACCGAACAATTATATAGCTGTAGGTTCCCCACTCGAGGGAGCTACAGGTACAACTGTCCAGGTAACATCAATTCGTTCTCTGCCGGCTTCTGGTGAACATCGGTGGTCCGTGCAGACTTTTTTCTTCATTTGTTGAGAAGTATTATCTCTCCAATATCGGTGAAGTATTCAAACTCCGTGTTTTAGGATTGAAGCTGAATTTTCTTTTCTATAATTTTGTGGTCATACCATCATGTCGGACTTTAGTCCTTCAGTAGTTAGGTTTTGTGCCAGAGGGGGCAAAACTAGGTTGGTTAAATTAATTTATGATTCACAAACTAAGTGCATTAAGTGTAGGGGTTGCGAGTGCTCTAAAGAATCTACTTGTGATGAATGCAAGAATTGGAGTGAACAACAGTGGAAAGTTTTTGTTTCTCACTCGGGGAAAGTAATTAAGGATAGGAAGAGGAAGGCGGCTCTTAGAGCAGAAAATAATTCTAGTTTAGCCTTTTCTGTTTTGTCTATCAAAGCACCTGTTCCTATTCCTTCACCTTCTCATCTTATTATGTCTCCGATCTTGAGTCCTCCTTCTCCTGCAACTCCTTTGCCAACTTCCCATGGAGTTTCTCCTGACACCATTGCCAGTCTCGAATCAAAATTTGAAAAGAAATTTTGATGTATTAGCTAATACGGTAATGCAGTTAGGTTTATCTGTAAAGTCTTTCTTAGGAAAGACTTCTAGTGAAGTGAAAAGTGTCAGTTCATTGCAATCGGAGGGGTTGGCTGTTTGTCCCAATAGTTCTCCTTGACGAAGGTCACTGTCCCGCTCCCCCACCTCAGGGAGAAGACATACCGGAGGTCCAAGGGAGACTGTCGGGGTTTGCCCCCAGACAGTCGCTTCCTCAGTCGATCCTGTGGTGCGACAGCAGGATTCGACTAAACACCATAGGAAAGGTGTTTCGTTTGGTGACCAGTTATCGACAGAGTTGAGGGATTCGCCCCCGGATAGATGTCGTAAGTGGCGTGATTCTTCAGTCTCACGTCCGTTTAAGAAACGTTCGACTGAAGAAGTGTTCTCTTCGCCTCCTGTGAAAGGAACAGAGAAGTAGATATCGCTTGCCCGTCGTGTAGCGTAGCTACGTGGACTTCGCCTCATATTCTTTCGACAGCAACAGCTGCCTTCGACTCGGTTGTGTAACGACCGATTCTGAGTTCATCGAGATCTTTGCCTCATCAAACTGTCGAAACTTGTCCTTCGACTTCGCATGCGACAGATAATTCAACTGGCGCGACACCTCTGGTGGCGATCGTGTTGAAATCCACGACTCCAGTTGCTTCGACTTCAACACTAGAAGAAGAGAGTCTAGTTCCGTTACGTCGACAGTTGCAAGAACTGATGAACTGGATGAAAGAAAATAAACAATGTACGAAGAACAGTGAGTCGAATCGTCTCTATCACCTATCTCTTCGGATGACGAGGACTTAGAAATGGACACTGTTCCACTATTCCTCTCGTGTTATTCGAAGCTTTTATGCTACCTTCTTGACATGTACCCGGATTACTTCGTAGCAGCCGCTCCCAGGTCGCCTGCTTCCATTTTCCTGATGAGAAGGAAGAATGTCGATCCTCTTCTCCCGAAGCTCGTTCTTTCCAAGGCTGCTTAACATTCGCTTCGTGATATAGAAGATTGGTTGAAGGTCAAGAGAGATCTTGGGAAAGCAACTTCCGCCTATCCTCCGTCGAAACTTATTAAGAAGAGGTATAGGTTCTACGTAACCGGGAAAGTCCCTTCTATGGGAGTATCTGCTTCCTCTCAGGGGGACTTCTCTGGCTTGGTGGATGCAAATAGGAGATCCGCGTTTGCAGCAGCTAAAATATTATTTACATCGCCCAAGTTGGACCATTTGGTAAAGAATATTTCTTGGACTGGACGATTGGAGCTCTCGCTACGAAAATAGAGGATTGCTTTACTCTTCAGGAAGACCTGGCATCGGACTGGCTTGGGGTTTTGTCATGTGCTGACAAATCAGTTCGGGATGGTTGCGATGAACTGGCCTCTCTCTTTGCATTCGGGACTCTCAAGAAAAGACAGCTCTGGTGTTCGTTTGTTTCGAAAGGAGTCACTTCGTCTCAGAAGACCGCCCTTTTGTTTTCTCCTCTCGATAAGGATCATCTGTTTCCAGAACAAATAGTGACCAAGATTCTTTCTGCACTAGAGAAGAAGTCTACTAATGACTTGCTTGCACAGTCTTCTAAGCGGGTTAAACCCTCGACTGTGGCGACTACCACCTCAGTATCTCCTTTGCAGAAGAAACCCTTTCGAGAGGTTAGGTCTAGACCGTTCGTCAGGCCTCGATCGGATTTACGACACCCTACCAAGTCCTCGACCAAACCCGACACAAAATCATCCAAGTGATTTTTCAATCCTTCATGCTCTGATAGGGGGCAGATTGAGTCTTTTTTTAGGAGGATTTGAGTCGCAGAGGGGCAGAGCCCTGGGTGACCCAAATTCTCCGGTTCGGTTACTCCATTCCTTTCAAAGATACTCCACCTCTATCCAATGGTCCCATCACATTACCCACCTGCTCTTCAGGCTCGGAGAAGTTTGTAGCCTTAACCCGAGAAAGAGATTCTCGGGCAGAAGGCTGTCATAGAGGAGATAAGCGACAGACCATCCCCGGAGTTTTACAACTGTCTGTTCGTAGTCCCCAAGTCATAGGGGTCCTGGAGGCCCGTACTGGATGTAAGCGCACTGAATTTGTTCGTCCAGAAGACCAAATTCAAGATGGAAACGACCTGTTCAGTGTTGAAATCCCTTCGTCAAGGGGACATGATGGTATCCCTGGATATACAGGACACATACTTCTACATTCTAATTCACTAGGACTACAGGAAATACCTTTGGTTTGTGTTCATGGGCAAGACCTACCAGTTTTGAGCTCTTTGCTTTGGCCTCTCGACAGCACTGCAAGTATTTACGCGAGCGTTGACTCCTCTGGGAAAGTGGTTAAATCTGGTAAGGTTACGCTGATCCCTCGATTTGTTCAAGGGAAAATGAACGTGTTGGCGGATGGACTGAGTCGCCTTCTTCAAGTACTGCCGTTAGAATGGATATGTGGCGCGCAGGACCATGTTGGCGCGCACGAACAACTAGGCGCACGCAATCAGTTGAAGTGCGCGAACTACTCTTATGGCAGAGTTTTTTTTAACTCTTGTTGCGCAAAGTGTTAGTGAGTTTACAAGAGTTTTACTCTTATGACAGTTTTCGAACTCTCGTCCCGTGAATTGTTCGTGCGCGCCCATCGTCATCAAGAGTTTTACTATGATGACAGAGGGATGCTTGCTGCCTAAGGGTTTACGAATCTCTACAGGTAACTATGACACAGTTCCTTTGGGTCCTGGTCACGTAACACGATTCCTGAAAATTCCGTCAGGAATCAGTGACAGAGTTCCTGCGGGTTCTCGGCACAACATATCTTAAGGTCGTGAGAAAGGTATTCACAAATAGATTCTGAACCCCTCGTTTCTCATCCGAATCTCTCGGTTTCCGCGATCCAGAGATTTCTGAAAACACTATGGTCGACCTCCCCCCCTCTACGGGATGGGTCTTCCAAAGGTGTGACTTGTTAAGTCGCTCTACACTCCCAGCTGATTACTATCTGGTTTTGCCAGCACCGATCCTTTTCGTGTTCGATCGAACCGCCGCATTTTTTCTCCACCTTCCCACCTCGAGTGGTTTCGTTAGCAGACGGAAATGAGCGAGGAATATGAAATTATTTACATTCCAGTTCATTTCCCTGGCAGGCCTTGCCTGATTTAGATGGTAGTTTTTGTCACTAGCGAGAAAGCGTTCGATGGCAACCCCTTCGGGTAAGCGGTCGATGGCAATTATGTTTGGCATTCTTGAAGCAAACTCCCACATACGAGATTTCACCCTTTTCGGGAGACTCATTCCTGGGAAGTTCTTACAGAACTTCACTGGGTGTTGTTGAAACTTCATGAAGGCCGTAGGCCGTCCTGGAGCATGCGCTCTAGCCAAGACAAAACTGCGAGGTTGTTGTCTTAAACTCGGTTCTACCGTTTGATGGAGGCAGCCTCCCCCGTCATTGTGCTCTGTGCGACTTGCTTTTTACACGATAGGCTTCTGAGACCTTTTTATTCTATCCTTACAGGGTTAGTGTTTCGAACAATTAGTCCCGATGGAACGTTGTTAGCTGACGTTAAAAGATCGGTAGCAACAGCATTGGCAACTTTTCATTACGTTTACGAACGTTTCTAACTCCGCCCACAGGTAACCAGACATCTGTTTCTGTTTAATGAACACTGGCTAGCTCCTCACATAAAGAGGAGGGGTAAACCAAAGGTGAAATGATCGCCTCTATAACTGTATATTTTGTTTGAGAACATGTTCGCTCTCATTCAAGAGAATATTATAGTTAGTCAACGATCAAAATTCTTTCGGCAATAATGTGGCAGCTTTCAAGAAAAACCTTAAAACTTATCTCTTTGGAAAGTGTTATAATAGTGATCAGAAAACTATTAAGCCTGAATACAAATGCTAGCGAATAACTGAAAAGATACAGAGCAAAATATAAACTGGAAAGAAATTATTTTCACACATCAAGGCCCGCCTGAACAGACTATTAGTGTTGGATGGAGGGCGAGAAATAAACCCCCAAAAGTAAGTAATGTTGCGATTCGTCGCACATACATTATTCGTGCAAGTTTTCTAATCCGTGGTCATGAAAATTTGTTCTAAAAAACCTGACAGACTTGATAGTCCAGGAAGAAGAAGAACGACTCTTATGTCCCGTGTGGGCATTAAGATATTATCTCCACAGAACAGAGTTTTCTGAGAGAGTTAATTGTAGAAGCACATTCTCAAGCTAAAGACGCAGTGTTTCCTTTACTGAGAGTAAAAGCGCACGAAGTTCGAGCAGTAGCGACTTCTCTCGCTTTTCGACACAACTTGTCGCTATCCAGTATCCTGCAAAGTACCCTTTGGGAGGTCTAAATATGTATTTGCTACGCATTATTTGAAAGAAATCGAAACAGTGTTTGAAGAGTGTAAGTTTCTCGGTCCACTTTCAGTAGCTGGCATGGTGTTGGGAGGAACGACATTGTGGGTTGCTCCCTCTGTTAGCCTATGTTTCGCCTTGTACCAAGGTTGGCGAGTTAAAGGGAATTCTGGGGGTACAATGTACCTGGAGTACTCACCAATCATTATAGTGTTAGTTTTGGTGGGAAAAGGTTTTTTTTCGGTGTAGGTGACAGTGTTTTTTTCATGTTTGTTATTTCTGGTCTTAGGCCAGGGCAAGGGCGATATTCTCTTGTATCTTCGTTCAGTCAGCGGTGAACACCATGACTACGAGGATCTTCCACTCCATGTAGAGGCACCCATTGGTCATATTCCAAGCCTTCTACTATGTAAGATGAGCACCGACCAGAGGCAGTATTCTCCTGCAGTAGCTCCCTTACAAGGTAAGGTACAACAGGCACTAACAGTGCTTTTGGGCTTACTTTATTTTAAATAATCATATGTCATTGTAGAAGTAAAACTTACATCCACAGCCCCCCATCCTTGCAATGGGTAATCAGCTTTATAATTGTTCGGTAAGACACTGCAATAAAAATGGATTTTCATTATAAATGGAAATTTTATTGCATACTTACCGAACAATTATTAATTAAAGCCCTCCCTCCTCCCCACTAGTGGATGGCTGGGCAGAACGAATTGATGTTACCTGGACAGTTGTACCTGTAGCTCCCTCGAGTGGAGGGAGATGAAGTCACCTACATCAGCGATGGCGGCGCCACCGCGATAGTTTTTAATCTATTGTCTGCCGTCGTAGGGAGCCTACAGCTATATAATTGTTCGGTAAGTATGCAATAAAATTTCATTTTATAATGAAAATCCATTTCCATTGATAAATGTTTAGAGTATTGTATTTACAAGAACATTTAATTATACTAGTGATTTATTTATAAATTTTGGGTATTTTGTAGAATATATAATAAGAGCTATATAACTATTTTGTATTCAATCTTTATTTATTGAAGCAAAGATAAAAAACAAAAATATCTAGAAATAGAATAATCCTATGAAATTTTACCTATTTTAAGCCTCTTAAATTATAATCACTCTTACTGAGCATAAAGTTTAACATATTGGTTATACAGTACTGTTTTACTTAAGTAAAATGAATATGCAAATAAAAGATTTTAATTGATTTAAAAAACTAAGATAATCTGGATCTTTTACTTGGTTTAAGAATATACAATAAATATCATTAAATAATTTCAATGAGTATAAAGAATAAAATTTTGATTATATTATAGCATTATGCAATAGTAATATGATAATGGAAAGCAATTCATTAATTTCAGAAAAACTAAAAGGATATGGAATTTTTACTTGCTTTAAGTCAATACAATTGTATTATAAATCAAAGATTATTTTGGATGATTAAATTTTTGCTTTCCTCAGGTTGCTCAGATTTTGTAGGTCTATCTTTCCTTAGGGAAACTTATCAAGGGATCAGATGAGCAAAGTAGCCTTCTCATTAAATCTTCATTTGTTTTTATTTGTGAAGTTTTCCCTATGAAAGATTCCCTAAACTTCTTGAATTTCTTATTCTTTGCTATTTGTGCCTCTTCAGGTAATGTGCCGATTGGTAGATTTAAGTTGCGTGTCACTGAAGCACCATAAATTAATAAGTAAGCGATGCAAACTTTGGGGCATGTAGTACCAGTTATGTTTTTACATACACAACTTTGCAGTGTCCAAGCAAAACCCTTCAAATTTATCTGCATTGATATCAAGGTCAGATGGCCATGTCAATAAAATTATGTAAAGTTTATGAATAAAGGATAGATCAAGGCCTGTAATTTCTGATGCAATATCTGCATTCTTAAAAAGCCTGCTAGCAGTATTTCCATCGTTACACGTCCCATATCCAGATGGTTTTGGCATATTGATGACTGAACCTACTTTATCACGAAACCTTTTTTGAATCAACTCCTTCCTTTTATTTAACATGTCTTTTTCTTCAGAAGTATGTGCTTGCCATTTCTGTATATCAATTTTGTAAAATATTGTAGGCAACATTCCATGCAACCAATACAAGTGTGAAGGGTAGATAAGCCGTATTTCAATGCTCCTTGACCTAATGGATGGGTTTCCACTTCTTCAATGTTATTTAGGATTTCAGGGGAAGCTCCACATACAGAACAACATTGCATCGATTTGGTAACTGTTGATAGTGCTGTTGCCACTTATGTTGCGGTGAACTAATAAATCGTCTGGTATTTGAGTAGGTCTCAAGTTTGAAATGCAATTTTCTATGAACTGTTCTTCACCAACCAAAACTTGTTTAATTCTTTTGAAAACTTAAATCTAAGAGTTACGAGAAGAGTGGTGATGATGGTTTTGTGTTTTTCTAAATGACAACCTTGTTATCAGGACTTATGTAAAGATGCACTTAGCTCAAGAGGAACCATGCTTGTTTTAAAAAAAAACTAATTTCTGCTGCAAGATTTCTCTCATTATTGTCGGAGAGGCTTTGTTTGTATATACTTTGTCCCGATGTTCCATCAAAACCAACTTTACACTCCAAGTATAACTTATCAACTGCTAAGTTTTCAAGCTTCTCATAATTGGCGAATCTCATAATTCTTTTAATTGTATGATCAATAAAAGCCTGGAAATCTACTTCTGCACTGTAATCTGAAATGTTCCATTCAGAAGAAGGTGTTGGCAAGCAGACCTCTTTTGCTTCCCGGATAAAATTGTAGGCTGGATAAAGTTTGCTGTTTCTTTCAGTAGCACCTGACCTTAGGAGTTGATAACATCTCTTACTTATTGAACAATTAAATATTACCTGATCCAATGCCTCTTCGGGAGAGTACTCATTTTTATTACCCAAAGTTGTTTTTGATGATATATTTGAAAGTTGCTCAGTAAAACTTTTGTATCTAATTGTTTTCAAAAGCTGAGATGTAGCCTAAAACATCCTTCCAGGTGAATTAAGAAGTAGCTGCTTTGACTTACGTTTCTTGTTTTTTTTTTTCACTGGAATCCTTAAAACTCCTCTGTGGGTGGCCAAGACCGTGACAGGAAAATTCCACCCAAAGATAATTCCACCCAAAGAAAACTCAACCCAGGTAAACAAAAATTTAAATCAAAGTATTTAAAAGACAAATGTATTACCAAAATAAGAGTTCTTAACAAGCAAACAAAAATTTGAAATGACCAAAAATAGTTGTTCTCAAGTAAAAAACAATTTAAAGCAAAGTATCTAAAGAATGATGAATTACTAAAATAAGAGTTCTTAACAAGCAAAGAAAAATTCAAAATTTCCAAAAATAGTAGTTCATAAGCAAACATCTTAAAATTTCCTGAAAAAGAACAACAATTTAAAAGAATCTATAAATCTAAATGGGCTTCCAGCTGCCAGTACTACTTGAAGTTTTAAGCCAACACGTTCAAACTATTTTAAATTTGAAAAATTATAGACAAAAGGAAGAAAGCCTGACTCGAACAAAAATGATTCACATTACTAGAGGGGATCACGGAAATCAAAGAAATTAATACAAAGTATTAATACCAGACTTAGACACCCTGTCGAATGTGTCGATGTCAATGATACTTTAAAGTTTCTAAGAGGTGTTGCATATAACCTTCATTAAACTTAATTTTTCTCTTAATTTTAATAATTTTAACTATTTTTATTGGATATTCAATTTCTGAAATATAATCTTTTTGAAACAAATTTTATAATTTCTATATCAATGACAGATTAAAACCCATTGTTGAAAGTTTCGATGCCTGATATTTCCTCTTACTGTTTTTCATTTAATCTTTCTTATTGGAGATGTAATTTTTTACATATATATTCTGTGTGAAACATAAGTATATAACTCATAAATTTCTCATCATGAAGAAAAAACATGTTTTATTGTTGTTTGCTTGTTAACCATTCTTTTGGCAGTCTGATACTTTATACTTTGATACTTCGAATAAACTTGGGTGGAATTCTCCTTGGGTGGAATTTTCTTTCTGTTCGTATGTAGTGTTAGTTAGTCAACCAATCAGCATATTTTTTTGTAAACTTAACCTTGCTCCTATGTACAGCTAACCATTTATGTTCAAAATATTTCAAAAATTTAAGTACTATTGACTCTGAAATTTCACTGTCATTTGTTACACTGAAAACATAGTCTTTCAACACTAGTTTGGCATCTTGGTCATTAAAGTTTGTTATCCTTCTAGTTATGAGACCTTTATAAAGTTCATGGAAAAGGTCAAGGTAAATAATATTAACTGCCGAACTCATTTCAGGAAAATACAAATTCTTAATCTGAAAAAATAATTAAAACAAATTTAGCCTACTATGTAATAGAAAATCATAAATATTTTAAAACATCATACACTCTACTAACTAAAGCAGACCAAAGCGCTTCATCCCCTTTGATATAAATACTGTGTCTCTAAAATCACATTCAAGCATAGGGCTTAGCTGATTTTATTATCCTTTTCATGGTAATTTGATTATTTGAGAATTTCATTTTTGGATGAATTTTTATAATCTAGACCAGGGATTCTTAACCTTTCAGGGACTTATATTAGTGCACCCCCTGCAACTATTAAAGCACAATACAGGCATGCATAAATATGAAAAAGTGTTCATTGGCAACTATGGCTACCCAATACCTTGTGGCATTACTCGATGACTCGGTATAGGAATCGTTGGTGGAATGTCGCCATGTCAGGGGATGAAGTGCCTTGGTTATTGTTATTGCAAACTGGTGCAATGAAATCAAGTTTGTTCCGCAACTGGAATACAAACCTACGCTACTTACTTGGGATCATTACTTTCGGTGAAGCTGAAATGACGATCCATTAAAATTTAGCAAGGGTTAACTACCCATACCGCTAGTTACCGGGGGTAGGAAAGGTAGCTTGCTATTGTTCCCACTCACACACTGGTGATTTAGCTCACTTTGCTTTTGGCTCGGATGGTGTACAACCGTTGCCGTTCCTAATTCTTCACCGTTATAACTGGACTGCCATTATTTCTTTTGTGCTTTCTCTTTGTGTTAGTGTGTTTTGACTTCTGCGACCATGCACACCTGCCCTGGACTTGGCCAGCCCTGCGGAACCTTAATGTCGGCCGTGGAAACCGATCGCCACACCCTTTGTCCCACCTGCAGAAGTCAACAGTGTGATAGTCGTAATCAGTGTATTGAGTGTCGGAAGTGGTCTGTCTCCCAGTGGGAGAGGTTTGGCCGACGACGAAAGAAGAAATCTATGCGAGATAAGATATTTCTTCTTCACAGGTTCCTTTGAATGGGAAAAAACCCAAGACTTCATCTTCTGTCTTCCGACCTTCCTCTGAAGCTCCTACTCGTTCGGCCTCTTCCGAGAGACCATCGAGTAGTAACGTAGACAATTTTTTTGTGTGGCCAACCCCGGTCCTCAAGAGATGGTGTTGCTTTCCGTAGAAAAGCGATCCCACCTCTCCACCCGGGTGAGGCCTTGTCTGTGTCTTCTGTTTTGCTGGTGTGGTCGTCCCTGGGAAATTCCGGGTCCGCCTTCCAAGGACTCCTTGCGGCATCTCATCCTTCATGGTGCGAGTGTGCAGCCGTCATCGTTGACTTCGGAGGTGGATCCTCTTGCGCTTGTCGACGTTCTGGTGTCAGAGGCGTCTTTTGTGGCTTCTGTCAGCGCCCTTGCCCCTCCAGACTCTTCAGCTATTGCTGCAGACTTAGTTTCCCTTCGTTCGAGATTATCCTTTGACTGAGAAACTTAGTCCTACCTTTGTCTCTCCTGTGAGTGTTTCTTCCCCTCGATACAATATGCTCTCTGTACTTACCTCCAAATGATAATATTTTATATGATGATTTAGCAGAGGTCATTCAACAACTCCCTCAACCTTTTCTCTTACTGGGAGATATGAATGGTAGACATCCTTTATGGGGTGATGTTTTGGCCAACACAAGGGGCAATATTATCTTATCAATTGTGGAGAATGAGGATGTGGGACTCCTTAATACAGGAGAGCCCACACACTTTCATGTTCAGACAGGTACTTTGTCATGCATTGACCTTTCAATTGCAAGCTCTAACTGCCTTCTTGATTTTGATTGGAGGACATTAGATGATTGGCATACTAGTGATCATGCACCAATCATTATAAACACCAACAAGGGTCCGCCTTTGCAAAGATCGCCACGGAATCTAGACAAGGCAGACTGGGTTAAATTTTCCGAGCTAAGTGAAATCGAAGGGAGAGCAGAACAGTTTGAAAGTGTTGATGATGCCATAGACCTACTGAATGGAACTCTTCATACAGCAGGAGTCAATTCAATTCCCAAAACAACAGGGTTATTCAAACGACGACCAGTCCCGTGGTGGTCTTCTGAACTAACTGCACTCCACAGAACCACAAGAAGATCTCTTAACACGATTGCGTAGATGCAGAACTGATGAGAATTTAACTATGTACAAGAAATGTAGAGCACAGTTCCGTCGTGCCATGAAAGAAGCAAGGCGCCAGTCATGGATGTCTTTTGTTTCCTCCATTAACAGTAGAACACCACCATCTTCTGTGTGGAGGAAAGTAAAAAAGATAGCTGGCAAATTCACCCCCAACCCACCACCAGTGTTGAAGGTGAAAGGCCAGTATGTAACTGAAGCAAATGAAGTTAGCAATGCCCTGGCTAATCATTTTTCAAATGTATCCAGCAAGTGTGAAGGAGCCCCTGGTCACCAGTATAGGAGCACTGAAGAAAAGAAAATTTTAAACTTTGCAACAAGAAGGGAAGAGTCGTATAATTCTCCTTTCACTGAAAGAGAATTTGATTCCGCACTTGCTCATTGCAACGATACAGCCCCTGGACCCGATGGAATTCCATATGCAATGATTAAACATGTACATTTTAATACAAAGCTATTTATTTTAAGCATTATTAATAGAATATGGCATGATCATAGTTACCCAAGTGTTTGGGAACTAGCCATTATTTTAGCCTTTTTAAAACCCGGTAAAGATAAGTTTTTAGCAGCAAACTATCGTCCTATTGCATTGACATCTTGTTTATATAAAATCATGGAGAAGATGGTCAATGCAAGGCTGATATGGTACCTTGAAAAGAAAGGTATTTTATCACCGATTCAATGTGGATTCCGAAAAATGCACTCAACGACTGATGTGTTGATACGACTTGAGTCTTCTATTTGTGAAGCCTTTGCTTCCAAACAGCACCATGTTACAGTATTTTTTGACCTTGAAAAGGCATATGATACCACATGGAGATATGGTATTCTTAAAACCATTCATGAATTGGGACTGAGAGGAGAGCTGCCACTATTTATTCAGGCATTTCTTTCACATAGAGTTTTTCAAGTGAGAGTGGGGGAAACTCTATCAGAGAGTAAGTGCCAGGAAGAAGGAGTTCCTCAGGGTAGTGTGCTGAGTGTAACCCTTTTTGCACTAGCAATTAATGGGATATCCTCAGCCATTCCCCAGGATGTTCTCTCAACATTATTTGTGGATGATCTCTCAATATCATTTGCTGGCACTAGAATGGCAATGGTTGAGAGAAAAATCCAACTCTCTATTGATAAAATTATCCAGTGGGATGACATGAATGGATTTAAGTTCTCGACAAGTAAAACTACCATTGTCCATTTTTGTCGTATCCGGGGAGTACATCCAGACCCGGATATATACATTAAAGGTCAACGGATACCATGTGTACCGGAAACCAAATTTTTAGGTTTGATATTTGACTGTAGACTTACATGGGTTTCTCACCTAAAAGCGCTAAAAGCTAAATGTGTTTTAGCTCTGAATATCTTAAAAGTATTGTCCCATACATCATGGGGGGCAGACCGCAATACTATTTTAAAATTATACAAGGCCTTGATTTTTTGCAAAATTAGTTATGGTTGTGAGGTATATTCTTCAGCCACCCCAAGCCAGTTAAAAATATTAGACTCAATACATCATGCAGGTATTAGATTGTCTACTGGAGCTTTTAAAACCTCGCCTATCCCAAGTCTCCTTGTTGATGCTGGAGAGTTACCTCTAGACCTTTACCGAATGTCTTCCATTCTTCGGTATTGGTTTAGATTGCAAAGACTCCCTAACTCTCAAGCCTTTCAGACTGCAAGCCTTGTAAGACACGCATCATACTTTGAGTTGCACCCAAAATCTCCTCAACCTTATGGCTTTCGGGTGAAACGATTATTAAATAGTCTGGATACAATTAGAAATAAGGTACTTCCATTCAAGGTATCATCAACGCCTCCATGGAAGTTGCCAGAGATATCTTTTTGTAAATATTTTATTGGAGATAAGAAGAATATGTCAGACCTAGAAGCCAGGTCTCTTTTTAATGAACATGTTAAAGAACATAGAGGATCAACTTTTATCTATACTGATGGCTCCAAATCTGATGCTGGCGTTGGATTTGGAGTACACAGTAATGGTTTTAATTGTAGAGGTGCACTTCCTCTGACCGCTTCCATATTTACTGCCGAACTGTATGGCATATTAACCGCTATTGAGAAAATAGCGTTGGAGAAGGAGGGTAATTTTACAATTTTTAGTGATGCAAGGAGTGTCCTTCAAGCTATGGAAGTTTTTAATTCTAATAACCCTCTAGTTTTAAAGATTTTAGAATGGCTCTTCCTTATTGGACGGAGAGGTATAACAGTTCAATTTTGTTGGGTTCCAGCACATGTAGGTGTGTCCGGGAATGAGAAGGCAGATTCACTGGCTAAGGAGGCTGCATCCGAGTTGCTGCCAAGAAGGTATCCCATTCCCTGTAATGATTTCTTACCTGACATCAAGAAATTGGTTTGCAATAAATGGCAACAGCAATGGGATAGTCAAGATAGCAATAAAATGAGGGAAGTAACAAATGACATATATCCTTGGAGGTATAATATGATGCCCCGAAAATGGGAGACGTCTCTTTGTCGTCTCCGTATTGGTCACACTCGGTTGACACATGAGTTTCTGCTGAAGGGCCAACACCAACCGTATTGTGACAACTGTTTAGTACCTCTAACAGTAAGGCATTTGTTGACCGAAGGCCCCAATTATAACAACTTGCGGAATAGATATTTGTTTGAGGCTCGAGGTGAGGGTGGCAGGTTCATCCTTGACAAGATTCTTGGAAATGATGTGTCCTACCATGCAACTGGCATTTTTAGATTTCTTTCAGAAGCAGGTCTTCTGAAAAATATTTAACTTTTATGACATTCAATTTTTATGATTTTAATTGAATACTCTTTAATTTTTTATTTTATTTCATTTTTTTATTTTTGTATACATAAATTAAATGTTACCGGCGTCAATGACCTTAGATGTCAGGATGCCTGAAAACTTTAAATCATTCATTCATTCATTCTTCCCCTCGAGGGAGTTCTCTCGTAGAGACTCCTCTTCGAAGGACTGCTGCTGCTCATGGTTAGCTTGCTGATCCAACGGCCCCTAGAGGGCGTTTCCGTTGCGGATCCTGTTCGTCCTACCAGCCAACCTGCTGTCACCGTTCCTGTCTGCGGTACAACCTTCTGAAGCCCTACCTAAGTGTGCAGCTGCGCGCCAACACTCTCCAGCTCGCCAGCGCCCTGCAGTGCACCAGCGCTCACCAACATCTCGTCAGCGCCAGCCTGTTTCTTCACGCTTTCCAGAGAGCCCATGCTCTCCAGCTCATCAGCGCTCTACAACGCTTGGGAAAACTAGCAATGACCCTCATAGCTCTGCTATAGCATCATGGAGAATGGTTCCCAGACCTTCTTCAGCTCCTGACGGAAGTCCTGAGAGAACCCCCCTCCATGACACACCTACTCAGACAACCACATGTGAACATCTTTCAAAAAGCTGTAGGATCCCTGCGTCCTCACGTCTGGAGGTTATCTAGCATCTCATATAAAGAGGCTTTTGCAATAAGTTGCAAAAAGAATGTCCAGATACCTATGGAAATCTTCAGCTGCCGGTTACCAGACTAAGTGGACTGTCTTCTGTGATTTATGTCTTTGAAGAGGTTTCGCTCCTTTCAATGCCACTATTCCAGCCATAGCCGAGTTCCTCGTGTACCTTCTGGAGGAAAAATTCCTCGCTTTCAGTGGTGAAAGGCTACCGTTTGGCATTCCTTTTTTTTAGAGTTCTCTCTTCATATTAAGTTTTGAGCTTACCTGTCCTCAGTTGGAAGTTAGACCACTTTCTTGGAACATGGTTCGCGTCCTTCTTTCCCTTAAGGGTGCCCTCTATGAACCATTACGCCAGGCGTTAGATCCCAACCTTACCCTGAAGACAATTTTTTTTGTTAGCGTTGGTTTCGGCCAAGAGTCGGCAAACTCCATGATCTTTCCTACGATGCCTCCCATTCAAAGGGAGAGTGAGAAGTTATCGCCAAGACTCAAAATCTAGGAATAGTGGATCCTAGATTTGGGCCCTTCCTATTAGGAGTCAGAGTAGTGTAACCGATGATCCAGATCAACAGCTACTTTGTCCAGTTAGGAGTTTGAGGTATTACCTCAAGAGAACCGCAGGAGCTCGCCCCCGAGTGTCAGCACAACTAAGGTCAAGAGGAGGATCATGAAGATGATCTCTGCTTGGATTTGCAAGGTCATAGACTGAGTGCTAAGCCCTGATCCTTCTCCACAGATGAGACAAACCAGAGTTCAAGACGTCAGGGGCATAGGTACGTTACTAGCATTAAAAAAAAGACTAATGTGCTGCATGTCGTATAAGGGGTGGTGTGGAAGGGTCAGACAACCTTCACTGCACAATATCT
This sequence comes from Palaemon carinicauda, assembly GCF_036898095.1. Taxonomy (NCBI): domain Eukaryota; kingdom Metazoa; phylum Arthropoda; class Malacostraca; order Decapoda; family Palaemonidae; genus Palaemon; species Palaemon carinicauda. The sequence continues at coordinate 60,200,897 of NC_090733.1, forward strand.
GCAAGACGTGACCCACAGGAACATGGAAACATTCTCCATTGGCCCGTGCTAACTGCACAATTTGTTTAAACATCTCGGACTCCTTGATGGACAAATAGCAAATGGTGGAGGGTAGAGGTTACCTGGGACTAAGTCTGGGATGAATGTTATGAATGACTGGCTCTTTCTTTCTTTCATATTTCCTTTTTGGGGAACAGCACCAACGGTCTTCTGCAAAATGGCCTCCTATCTGCAGGTAAAAGTATTTGCCTTGTGTAACCTGGTATAGAAATATATACTTGTTGCGTCTCGAGGTGTGATTGGGTAACGTCTATGGTGGTTAAAGATTCTTAGGTTTCTGAGAATTCTTACATAGACTAGTCACACTGCTTTTATCACACAGTCACACAGATGGCTCAGGCTGCTAAAGTGTGCTATTGCACATAGAGTTTAGCTAGGTGTCAGGGTTTTTTCTTATACATGCGGAGCACTTATGAGAAAAGCCCCAGGTCAAAAGCCAGCCAGTTGGTCGTGACTTCCACCCACCTTAGGGATGAGTCTTCCCTACTAAAGAGCGAAAGGGTTAGAATTTAGTTTAGGAACAATTGACAAATTTTGAAGTAATTTGTATTTTTCCCAATGATACAAAGCTTGAACTCTTTATACAAATTTGGCCCACCATCACCTATACATCGGTAGGCCTTCCGTGCAATCAAAAGTGATGAGACAACAGAGGAGTGTGTGTGAGCGGGGTAGCTGGTACTACCAGCTAGTCTTCCATCTTTGCCGAAAGTAAATTCCCTAATAAATAGGTCAAGGTTTGTATCGTTTGGAAAAATACAAATTACTTTAAATTTGTCATATTAGTTATAAGCCCCGGGAGAACAGAAAGGAGGAAGATCAAGTTTCTCATTACTTTGCCTACTGTTAAGTACATCAGCCAAAAGATTGCCTTTTCCTTTGGGCAGTGAGTGACAGAACCATCTTGTTCAAGTAAAGGAGGAACTGTTACATTTACACCAGAGAGTGCAGATTTAAGGCCCACCACTTATTTTCCTGGGTTGTACCAGAAAGGGTTTCTTTTGTGGTTAAGTTGTATTCCTTTTCAGTTGAAGCATAAAATCTCTGAGCTAAAGTTCTTAGCTGAGTATAGTTATTCCAAGTCACATTTGATCTGTTACTCTTCCAAATAAGCACATCTACAATCATCATTGAATTAGGGTTTGTCTTTCACTCGATACTTTAGCACATGAGAAGGGACATGCTTATCAATTATGTTAACCAGATTTTCATTAAAAAACAAGAGGCTCAACACTATTATAAAATTGTGATCAATTCAAGGTCAAAGAGTCACTCAAAATACTATTCCAGTCTTATGAGATTTTATATAAATCTTCTACGAAAACACACTTCTTTTAAAGGACTCGGTTTTATATTATTATTTTTATTATTACTACTACTACTACTACTACTACTACTACTACTACTACTACTACTACTACTACTACTACTAGCCAAGCTACAACCCCAGTTGGAAAAGCAAGATGGTATAAGCCCAAGGGCTCCAATAGGGAAAAATAGCCCTGTGAGGAGAGGAAATAAGGAAATAAATAAATGATGAGAACAAGTTAACAATAAATCATTCTAAAACAGTAACAATGTCAAAACAGATATGTCCTATATAAACTATTAACAACGTCAAAAACAGATATGTCCATATATAAACTATAAAAAGACTCATGTCAGTCTGGTCAACATAAAAACATTTGCTCCAACTTTGAACTTTTGAAGTTCTATTGATTCAACTACCCAATTAGGAAGATCATTCCACAACTTGGTAACAGCTGGAATAAAACTTCTAGAATACTGTGTCGTATTAAGCCTCATGATGGAGAAGACCTGGCTATTAGAATTAACTGCCTGCCTAGTATTACGAACAGGATAGAATTGTCCAGGGAGATCTGACTGTAAAGGATGGTCAGAGTTATGAAAAATCTTATGGAACATGCATAATGAACTAATTGAACGACGGTGACAAAGATTAATATCTAGATCAGGAATAAGAAATTTAATAGACCGTAAGTTTCTGTCCAACAAATTAAGATGAGAGTCAGCAGCTGAACACCAGACAGGAGAACAATACTCAAAACAAGGTAGAATGAAAGAATTAAAACACTTCAGAATAGATTGATCACTGAAAATCTTAAAAGACTTCCTCAATAAGCCAATTTTTTGTGCAATTGAAGAAGACATAGACCTTATATGTTTATCAAAAGTAAATTTGCTATCGAGAATCACACCTTAAAATTTTAAAAGTCGTGCAAACTTAAGAAACATTATGAATACTGAGATCCGGATGTTGAGGAGCCACCGTCCTTGACCTACTTACATTCATACGTTGAGTTTTGTTAGGATTCAACTTCATACCCCATAATATGCACCATGCACTAATTTTAGCTAAATCTCTATTAAGGGATTCAGCAACCCTAGATCTACATTCAGGGAATGGAATTGATGCAAAGAGAGTAGCATCATCTGCATATGCAACAAGCTTGTTTTCTAGGCCAAACCACATGTCATGTGTATATAGTATAAAAAGTAATGGGCCAAGAACACTACCCTGTGGAACACCAGATATCACATTCCTATAATCACTATGGTGCCCATCAACAACAACTCTTTGAGATCTATTACTTAAAAAATCAATAATAATGCTAAGAAACGACCCACCCACTCCCAACTGTTTGAGTTTGAAAATAAGGCCCTCATGATTAACACGGTCAAAGGCAGCACTGAAATCAAGGCCAATCATACGAATTTCCTTACCACAATCAAGGGATTTCTGTACAGCATTGGAGATTGTAAGAAGGGCATCACATGCTCCAAGGCCTTACGAAAACAAAATTGCAAACTAGGGAATAGATGATTACCTTCAGCAAACCTATTAAGACGTTTTGCCAAAAGACGTTCAAAAACTTTAGATGATATGGGAGTTAGGGAAATTGGGCGGTAATCAGTGGGACTTAAGCTACCACAAACACATTTACATAGAGGAGTAACATTACCAATCCTCCAACAAGTGCTAAAAGCTCCTCTTCTTGCTAACTTGCGCAAAATAACAGAAAACTTTGGAGCTAAGAAATCTGCTGTCTTTATAAAAAACAATGGAAAAATACCATTTGGGTCTACACCTCCATAAGCATCAAGGTCCATCAACAGAGCTTTAATTTCACAAGATCGAAAAGCTAAACTAGTTAGTTTAGCCTCAGGAAAACAGGAATGAGGAAGTTCAAGTTTTTCATTACTCTGTTTACTGTCAAAAACATCATCCAAAAGGGTCATTATCATCATCTCCTCTCACGCCTGTTGATGCTAAGAGCCTCGGTTTAGATTTCGCCAGTTGTCTATCTTGAGCTTTTAAATTAATATTTCTCCATTTGTCATTTCCTACCTCACACTTCATAGTCCTCAGCCATGTAGGTCTGGGTCTTCCAACTCTTCTAGTGCCTTGAGGAGCCCAGTTGAAGGTGGTGAACTAATCTCTCTTGAGGAGTGTGAAGAGCATGCCCAAACCATCTCCATCTGCCCCTCATCATGATCTCATCCACATAGGGTACTCGTGTAATCTCTCTTATAGTGTAATTTCTAATCCTGTCTGGCCATTTAACTCCCAATCTTCTTCTGAGGCCTTTGTTCTCAAATCAACAAAATCTGTTAGATATTGTTCCATTGTCATACCACGACTCATGTCCATATAGTAACACTGATCTCACTAAACTAATATATAGCCTGGTTTTTGTGTGTAATTTCAGGCGATTTGATTTCCAAATTTGATTTAACCTAGCCATTGTCTGATTTTCTTTTTTCAATCTTTCATTAAACTCCAATTCTAAAGACCTGGTAATAGAGATCACAGTTCCTAAATATTTAATTGATTCTACCTCCTTAATCCTTTCTCCGCCCAGTGTTATTTCATCTTCCATTGCACATTCCATTCTCATCATTTCTGTCTTCCTTCTATTTATCTTAAGTCCAACCTAGTGTGATATTTCATGCATTCTGGTAAGCAAGCATTGCAAATCCTGTGATGTTCTGTTAATAAGGACTGCGTCATCAACATACTCTAGGTCTGCTAAATTTTTATTACCAATCCAGTCCAACTGTTCTATGCATTACAAAATCCATGAGCAAGATAAACAACATAGGTGACAACACATTCCCTATTCCCCTGGAGTACTCCACTGTTCTTTGGAAATTCATTTGATAGGACTCCACTAACATTAACTTGTACTTACTGTGCTAATGAACAGACTTAATCAAATTAACATATTTATGAGGAACTCTATAATAACACAGAACTCTCCACAAAATTATCCGGTACACACTATCAAAGGCTTTTTCATAGTCCACAAATGCCAACATGTCTTAAAATGAAAATTTGTTCAGTACAACTTAAAGAAAATTCTTTCAGTACAACTTGAAAAAATTTTTCAGCACAACTTCTACCTTTTCTAAATCCCGCTTGTTCATCTCTGAGCTTTTCATCAATCTTTTTCTCTAGCCTCTTTAGAATAAGCAGCCTATTTGTTTTCATGACAACTTAAGTAAGTGTGATGCCTCTGTAATTATTGCAATCAGCCAATCTTTTTTTTTTTGGCGTTTTCACCAACACACACAGCTCCCAATCATCAGGTTTTGTCTCTCCATACCTCATTATACAAAATAATCATGTAAGTATTCTGGGAGTCACTTCATTTTCAGCCAATATCATCTCAGCAGTTATTCCATCATATCCAGGGGCTTTCCCACTCTTGAGTTTTTTAAGAAAAGTTTTGACTACAAACTCAATGAATTCATTCATGGGCACATCAAGATCTTCCTCAGCTTCAGGGTATCAATCAAATTATTCCCTTCATATCTCTTATTCATGACCTCACTAAAGTTTTCCATCCAACGTTGCCTTTCTTCATCCTCGGTTGATATAACAAATCCATCTCTATATCTATTCAAGAAGAACTGATGGAGTTGGAAAAAAAGGGGTTGGAATGATGATGACAGTAAGAGCGGAAAAAGGTATTAACTGAGTGGAGAGCTGTAAATAGCAGATTGTTACTCGCGAAGTTTAAATCAAAGCAGTGCAATGTGAGCTATGCTCCAACAAATGATGCCCCTGAAGAAATAAAGGACGAATGCTATGGAGACCTGCAGATTGTAATAGATGAGATCCCAGAGAGAGATATGAAAATTGGGGACTTCAATGCTAAAGTCAGAATGATTAATGAAGGCATGGAGAATGTGATGGGTGTTGAGGGATTTGGCGAAGTTGTAAATGAAAATGGAGCCCATTATATAAGTTTATCTTCAACAAACAATCTTGTTATTGGGAGTACTCTTCTCCAGCACAAGGACATCCACAAATATACATGGACTTCACCATGAAGCAATTATAAAAATGAAATAGATCACATAGCCATTAATAAAGAGAGGAGGAGGACTCTTGAGAAATGTGAGAAGCTATAGAGGTGCAGATATTGGTAGAGATCACCAGCTCCTCATGGCCACACTGAAATTAAAAAAGAAAGCACCCAACAAAAATGTAGAATACCTAGGTTTGATAGAACTAAGCATCTAGAAGATGAGCACAGAGAAACCTTTGCGATTGAATGTAGGAATCGATTTGCAGTCTTGGAGACTTTAGGAGAAGAGGAGTCGACTATTAACGAAGAATGGTGTGATATTAAGAACATACATCAGTCAGTTGGTAGTGAAGTTTTAGGACATGTAGTTACAAGAAGAAAGCCATGGATATCAAATGATTCATGGGATACTATAAAAAGGAGACAAAGAAATTGATTGTTGAAAATTTTCGAGGAAGTAGTGAAAATTACAAGATAGAGTATTCCAGTATTGATAGTGAAGTGAAAAGAAAAGCCAGGAATAACAGGAGAAAATATTTAGACAGTAAAGCAGATGAGGCTGACAAAGCTATGAATTCAGGGAGTGGCTGTGGTGTAAGAATTGCTTATAGAATTATTAATGAAATTGCTATGGGGCAAAGAAGAAGCATATACCCATCAAAAGAGAGATGGATCTATTATAACAACCAATGATGAACTTACAGGTTACTTGAAAAAATTGATTTTATTGTAATATTTTCAAAGTTTTTACCTTTTATAGTGTTTTGACTCATGAATTAGAATTGAAATATGTTTCCTTGGAGTGTTTAGGTTAGCAGATTGATATTTAGAATAAATGAATTAGTTACCTGGTTTCCTGAGAAAGACAAGACATTAGGTTTATACTTCATGTTGTTGCTGTTAGATGAAAATGTTGCACACATTTAAGGATTTTCACAATTTCATTTTGTAATACTTTTTTAGAAATATCTATTGGTTTTATATTGACGGCAGATGAATTCTGGATTTTTAGTAGATACTGTAAAATATTACAATTAGTCATCTATGGAACTGTTTATTTACGGTATTGCTTTCACTTTTCAGTCAAGATTACTAAAGCTTGTGCATTACATGGGTGGCAGCATCAAGAATGAAATTCGAGAAAGTGTAACCCATCTCTTGGCGTATGCTTCAATGGGAGAAAAATATCAATATGCCATGACTTTCAATATTCCTGTCATGGGGGAAGAATGGGTTAAAGCAGCCTGGGCTCACCGGGATGAAGTAGGGGCTCGAGCTGACACAGAGGCCATGGTAAGGTTTCTTACTTGCATTTATGGTGTAGAATTACTAAATCTTCATTAGATACAAGGACTATTTCCTTTTGTTTATCTTATGGTTTTTCATTTGTATATATTTATCAAAATGAAACAAGAACCTGATAATGACTAACAGAGTTATTCAGGTAGGCCATCACTAATCCGGCAACTTTGGGACTTGGAGGGTGCCGGATTATCCATTTTTCCGGATTAACCATATATTATAGGTAGTCGTCGACTTACGACCGATATAGGTACCTAGGCGCATCGTAAATCGAGAAAGTCTAGTTTCCTTAGAGTTATTATGATGCGTCATGATTTGGCAATCATTTAAGTCATATTTTATCCATATTTTCTTACTGTAAATCATTATTCAATTTTCTTGTTTAATAGGAAATGCTCTATTGAAGCATTTTTGCATTTTATTTTTCAATTTTAAACCTAAGACTTATCCAGTAGTTATATATATAGCTTACGTCCCTGACGTCACGGCAGAAAATTCAAAACTCGCGCCAATCGCCGATTGGATAGCCAGGTGTACCACCCCTGCGCCCTAGCGAGGTACCTGGGAACCATTCCAGGAACCCTCATATATTCCCTGCCGTCGTTAGCGGCGACACGTGGATATTCTGCTCGTCAATTTTGATCTTATTTTGGTGAAGTACAAAACTTTGGTTTTTGACTCCTGCTTGTTTTTTATTTCGCTTGTGTATATTCTTTAATTCGATTGGATTTAGAAAATTTTTGACCCTTGCTTGTCGGATTTCTCTTTAAATTTTTCAAAATGGCCACCCCCCCTCCTATAACTTTTAGGTTATGTGTGAGTAGTGGGTGTAAGACCCGAATGGCAAAAGCTTCTCTTGATCCTCATTCTCTCTGTGTTGCTTGCAGAGGTAAAGAATGTGATTTGGGGGATCGCTGTGATGAGTGTGTTCTATTATCAGAGCATGAATGGATTGAGTTTGACAGGTATAGACTTGAACTCAAAAGGGATAGATTGAGACGGAGTTCTTCCCGTTCTTCTAAAGACTTTTCCTCTTCCCATGCCACTAACCCTATTCTTTCCCCTGTAGTGGTAGATCCTGATCCTGCTACTGTAACTGCTAATGAGCCGACGCTCAAAGATATGTTGGTTGCGATTCAAGCGCTGGGCGTTAAAGTGGAATTGCTTGCGGCGAACAGAACCCAGGTGATGTCCGACGTCAAGCAGTTGAAGGGTGAAAGTGCGAAAAGTGCAGTGAAGTTAAGTGCAGTGGAGGGTGCGCCTGCTCGCGTCTGTCGTCCTCCTAGACCTAGACCTCTTCCAAGCTCCCCAACCCCTGGGAGAAGGAATGTCGAACGGCGAAAGGAGACGAGAGGCTTTAAAATACGAGCAGACGTCCCCTTGAACGTACCTGTGGGCGCTTCCCAGGACGTTCACCCTCACCAATGGAAAGGTGAGGTTAAGTGTTTCTCATCGTCTTCAGATGACGCCTTGCCTAAGAGAGGCTGGAAGCTTGCTTCCAGACCTCTTAAGAGGACCTTTGATAAGGCCAACCAATGTCCTGCTAGTTTGCAGCCTGGATGTAGCCATTGGGATACACCAGAGTTGTTTGAAAGTTCTCCGACTAAACGTCCTTATAGGACGTCGGACGCCACCAAGGATCCTACTATGCAGTCAGGACCAGGCTTAACCTCAATCTAGGCGCCCACGCAGCCTTCAGACTGGTTTTCACCTTCCAGGCACTCTGTACCCTGAGCGATGAGGAGAACGTTGTGGTGTCATCACCGATATCACAACGTTCAGATCCTAATTTTGTCATGCTACAAGAGATGCAAAGCAGGCTCTCGTCGTTCATGCAGAACTACCAACGTAGCGACAAACCTCAAGCTGACACACGTGACAGTTACTGTCAGGATCGAGACAGCGAGCAGGCTGCTCAGCATGTTTTGAAACGTCCTGTAGGACGTGTTCCCGAACGTAGCCTTAAGCGCACGGCGGTTCATGATGTCGAACGTCCTCATAGTCGAGGCTCTAAGCTTCCTGCTAGCCTCCTTGAATGTCCTTTGGGACGTGATCCTGAACGATCACCTAAGTCCGCAGTTGACAGCCCTAATGTCGAACGTGCTTTACTACGAGGCACAGAACACCCTTACAAGCGCAAGGAGTTCCTTCTGTCAGATCGTGTGCTCGAACGTCCTTCAAAGAGAGACGTCGAACTTCCTTTCAAACAGGTTGTCGAACGTCCTTCGAAACAGGCTGCTGAACGTCCTGAGAAACAGGCTACCGTTCGTCCTACGAAACAGGCTGCCGAACGTCCTGAGAAACAGGCTGCCGTTCGTCCTACGAAACAGGCTGTTGAACGTCCTTCGAAACAGGCTGCCGAACATCCTGGGAAACAGGCTGCCGATCGTCCTATGAAACAGGCTGCCGAATGTCCTGCAAAACAGGCTGTCGAACGTCCTAGATTTCAGGACGCCTTCCGCTCTAGAAGTTACCTTAGTGAACGTCCTCCAGGACGTGTTTCCGAGCGGCAAACAGCTGAACGTCGTTGAGCGGCAAGCGGTTCGCAGCGCTGAACGCTTGTCAGGAAGCGACGGCAAGCACCTTTCAGGATATGATCCTGAACGCCCTACCTCTTCCCATATTTCAGACGCTTCAGAAGTTAGTCTTGATTATAATGATGAGGCTCACTTTCCAAGATGACACTAATGCAGTTCAAGTTCAGGAACTCATTGGTTCCGATCGCGTTTATTGCCAGTGTTTGGCTGAGCCGCAAGTATCATGCCCGCTTGATATTCGTGATGGTCCTGTTTCTGTTGCTGTCGAAACTCAGGATATTCTCGAGAAGGATACTGTTCTCAACACTGTTACTTCCGATGGAACTTTACCAGAGAAGGACATCGAAGGTCAGCTTTCTCCTGTGGAGTTTGAGGAAGTGTCAGAAGACGAGGACTCTGTTTCTTTACGTCATTCTGCCGACTTGAAAAAACTTATGAAAGTTTTTACTGAGGAATTCTCAGACTTCTTTGTGCTAGTGGCTCCCCGTTCGCCACCGTCCGAGTTTACTCTTGGGAAGGCTTCTAAGAAGGCTCGCTTTACCAAGATGGTTTTATCACGATCATCTAAGAGGGCTCTAAAACAGATGGGTGACTGGATGCAGTCTAAGAAAGCCTTAGGGAAAGCAGCTTTCGCTTTTCCTCCAGCTAGACTAGCCTCCAGGTCTAGTATCTGATACGAGATAGGAGAAGTTCTCGGCTTGGGGATACCTGCCTCTGCCCAGGGAGATTTCTCAAGCCTCGTCGGTCGACCATGAGGAAGACCAAGATCTTCTGGTCTACATCGGAGATGGACCACCTGCTTAAGGGCATATTTAGAGCCTTCAAAGTTTTTAACTTATTGGACTGGACTCTTGGAGCATTGGGTAAAAAAGTTGCTACTTTTAAAGAGGGGGATACCTCTGCCTTAGTCCATTTAATGTCCTGTATGGATAAGGCTTTGCGGGATGGATCCAACGAATTAGCAACGCTCTTTTCTGCAGGCATTCTAAAGAAAAGGGATCAGTTATGCTCGTTTCTTTCTCTGGGGGTTACTCCCTTCCAGAAATCCGAGCTGTTTTATGCACCTCTTTCTCCCTTGTTGTTCCCACAAGAACTAATTACGGAGATATCGTCGGCCTTGGCTCAAAAGGCTACTCAAGATCTGGTCTCTAAGACAGCCAGAAAAGCTCTACCACCCTAATTTACCATTCGCAAACCTAAGGGAGAAACTTCTTTTCCCAAGTTTTCCCAGCCCTTTCGAGGGAGATCTTGCAGCAAGGGTAGCTCCAGACCTGACGCTAGAAGGAATAAGAGGAGAGGCTTCAGGGCAGGGCGAAGCAGAGTCTGACTGCTTTCACCTTCAGCCAGTAGGAGCCAGACTACTCAACTTCTTGCAAGCGTGGGAGAAGAGAGGAGCAGATCAGTGGTCTATACAGATCTTGAAGGAGGGTTACAAGATCCCCTTTCTAGGGAATCCTCGTTTAGTCTTAGCTCCTGTGGATCTCTCTCCCAGATACAAAGAGGAGGCAAAGAGACAAGCTCTGACTATCCAAGTGTCTCTCATGTTGGAAAAGGGGGCCATAGAAAAAGTACAGGATATATGTTCACTAGGCTGTTACAACCGCCTGTTCCTGGTACCCAAGAACCTGGGGGGATGGCGTCTAGTCCTGGACGTGAGTGCACTGAACAAGTTTATCCAGAAGACGAAGTTCTCAATGGAGACTTCGAAACCAGTTCTTGCTGCAGTAAGGAAAGGCGACTGGATGGTCTCGTTAGACCTCCAGGACGCCTACTTACACATCCCAATACATCCGAGCTTCAGGCCTTACCTAAGATTCGTCTTCAAGGGAGAAGTTTTCCAATTTCGAGCCCTATGTTTCGGCCTCAGTACAGCCCCACAGGTCTTTACGAAGCTCATGCTAAATGTAGCAAATATCCTCCACTCAAGGGGCATCAGAGCCTCCCTGTATCTCGAGGACTGGCTTCTCAGAGTTCACTCATACGATCACTGCCTGAAGGATCATCAGACAACATTGAACCTTACAAAAGAACTGGGTCTCCTTGTCAACAAGGAAAAGTCTCTTGATTCCATCTCAAGAGATTCTCTATTTGGGAATGACGATTCGGGCTTTTCCATCTCCGTTAAGGATGGAGCAAGCCAGGTTGAAACTCCGATCTTTTCTAAGCAAGAACATGTGTTCAGCAAGGAAGTGGATGAGTCTAGTAGGAACCCTCTCCTCCTTAGAACAATTTGTTCCCCTAGGAAGACTGAACCTTCATCCTCTCTAGTTCCATCTCAACAACCATTGGAACAAGGAGAAAGACCTAGAGACTATGACTATTCCAATTACGAACTCCATCAAAGACTGCCTTCGATGGTGGGACAAACTGAACAAGTTCCAGGAAGGTCTCGACCTAACGCAAAAGAACCCAGACCTTGTGTTATGCTCCGACGCCTCGGACTCAGGGTGAGGAGCAACCCTAAACAAGTTGGAAGTTTTGGGACTGTGGTCAGAGAACCAAAAGAACTTGCATATAAATCACAAGGAATTGTTGGCAGTTCTATTATTCCTCAAAAGTTTTGAAGGATCAGTCACCAACAAAGTGGTTCAAGTCAATGCCGACAACACGACGGCATTAGCTTACATTGCCAAGCAGGGGGGGAACTCACTCGATATCTCTGTACGAGACGGCAAAGGATCTCCTTTTGTGGGCAAGGGAGAGGAACGTTATCCTAATGACAAGGTTCATCCAAGGGGAGAAAAACGTAATGGCAGACAGCCTCAGCAGAAGAGGTCAGATCCTACCGACAGAGTGGACGCTCCATCTTCGTTTGTAAGAGGCTGTGGCGGCTTTGGGGTCGACCATGCATAGATCTCTTCGCAACATCAAAGATAAAGAGGTTAGAGGCGTATTGCTCTCCTGTACCGGATCTAGAAGCAGTCCACATAGACGCGTTTCTTTTGGATTGGACCAACCTAGATCTGTACGCCTTTCCACCATACAAGATCCTGTACAAAGTGGTACAGAAGTTTGTAACATCCAAAGGGACCAGAATGACCCTAGTGGCCCCCTTCTGGCCGTCAAGAGAATGGTTCACAGAGGTACTGGAATGGATGGTAGACACTCCAAGAAGCCTTCCATTAAGAGTAGATCTACTCAAACAACCCCACTTGGAAAGATTCCATCAAAATCTCCACGTTCTTCAGCTGACTGCCTTCAGACTATCGAAAGACTCACTAGATCTAGAGGCTTTTCAAAGGAGGCAGCTCAAGCCATTGCAAGAGCAAGAAGAACTTCAACTATCAAAGTTTATCAATCCAAGTGGGAGGTTTTTAGAGAGTGGTGTAGAGTCAACTCTCTTTCCTCATCCAGTACCTCTGTAGCCCAAATTGCGGGATTCCTGCTCCACCTTTGAAGGAAGTGCAACTTCTCCTCGACTATTAAAGGATATAGGTGCATGTTAGCGACTGTGTTCAGGCATAGAAACCTAGACCTTTCTAACAATAAGGATCTGCAAGAACTTCTTAAGTCTTTTGAGACTACAAAGCAACGAAACCAAGATTCACCAGCCTGGAATCTGGATATTGTATTGAAGTTTCTTATGAGTGACAGGTTTGAGCCATTGCGTTCAGCTTCTATGAAGGACCTTACTATGAAAACTTTATTTTTGGTTAGTCTCGCAACAGCCAAAAGAGTGAGTGAAATACATGCGTTTAGCAAGAACGTTGGTTTTCGTGATGGTAAGACTGTCTGTGCCTTACAATTAGGCTTTCTTGCCAAAAATGAACGCCCTTCTCAACCTTGGGCCAAAGCGTTTGAGATTCCGAATCTTTCGGATTTAGCTGGCGAGGAGTTGGAAAGAGTCTTATGCCCAGTAAGAGCTCTGAGATGCTACTTGGATAGAACAAGAGATTTACGAGGCAATTCTGAAGCTCTATGGTGCTCGGTCAAAAAGCCCTCGTCACAGATGTCAAAAAATGCCTTGTCATTTTTTATCAGGCTCTTGATTAAGGAAGCACATGTACAATGTAATGAAGCAGACCTTGGTCTTTTAAAGGTCAAGACTCACGAAGTCAGAGCAGTAGCAACGTCAGCAGCATTCAGACAGAATAGATCATTGCAAAGCATAATGGACACAACCTTTTGGAGGAGCAAATCTATGTTCGCTTCATATTATCGGAGAAGTGTTCAGACTCGTTACGAGGACTGCTACACTCTGGGTCCATTCGTAGCAGCGAGTGCAGTAGTGGGTGAAGGATCCACCACTACGTTCCCATAATCCCAATAACCTTTTCTTCTCTTGGTACTTTAATTTGTTCTTATGGTTGTTTGTGGAGATTGTGTCAGTCTTCCACAATCATTGATTTTAGTCAGGTGGTCAATTTTGTTCCTTGAAGAGCGCCCAGAACTGGTTATTGGAGGAGGTTCTGTCATAATGAGGTATATACACCAGTTTGACAGTCCCCACGAGATCTTCAGCCCCCTGGGAGGGCCGCTGGATCTCATAAGGCTAGCAGACATAATGAGGCAGAGAATCATTGAAGTCAGCTTCCTTATCAGGTACGAACCCTTAAGTTTGTTTTAATTAACTCTTAAGCAGAATTCCAGATATACTAGCTGTCTCTAACCCTCCACCAAAGGTGTTAATCAGCTATACAGTGAACCCTCGTTTATCGCGGTAGATAGGTTCCAGTCGCGGCCGCGATAGGTGAAAATCCGCGAAGTAGTGACACCATATTTACCTATTTATTCAACATGTATATTCGGACTTTTAAAACCTTCCCTTGTACGTAGTACTGTTAACAAACTACCCTTTAATGTACAGAACACTTAATGCATGTACTACAGTACCCTAAACATAAACAGGCACAAATATTAAAGGTGATTTTATATCATGCATTTCCTAAACATGCTAAAAAGCACGATAAAAAATGGCAACCAATGTTTTGTTTACATTTATCTCTGATCATAATGTAGAAACAAACTGGAGGTAGAGCTTTGTTTATTACCCAGACATATTTCCCATACTTTTCCCTTAGAACTACATCACATCTTCCTACTTTAGATATATAGATATATATATATATATTATATATATATATATATATATATATATATATATATATATATATATATATATATATATATATATATATATATATATGTGTGTGTGTGTGTGTGTGTGTGTATGTATATATATATATATATATATATATATATATATATATATATATATATATATATATACATATAATACATATATACATACATATACATATATATATATATATATATATATATATATATATATATATATATATATATATATATATATATATATATATATATATATATATATATATATATACATATATACAGTGATACCTCGGTACTCGACCATAATCCGTTCGAGATCCGTGTTCGACCTCCGATTTGTTCGAGTACCGAATTTTTTTTCCCCATAAGAAATAATGGTATATATTCTATTCCGTTCCCAAGCACTCGAACAGGCCCAAAATATTAATAAAACGTGTACCTAAACAACAATAATTATCTAAATGTGTATGAAATTGGTCAGAAAATCCTATAAAACAATTTTAAACCATTTACTGTACTAAAATAAAACAATTTTAAACCATTTTCTGTACTGTAGTGAACATACCTTTGAGCAGCGGTTCGATGGCATACAGGGATGGATGTGGAGAGGATGGAAGGGGGAGGTTACTGCTTGGAAGGAGAGTCCCCTTCCATGATGTGGCGGGGTAGTTCTCCTTCAGGAGTTGTTTCTCTCTCCAATGAAAGGGTGGGCAGATCTATTTCAGGGGTTTCTTCTCTTCTTTGTCTCTTCTTTGGAGGAGAAACAGGCTTTGATGTAGCAGCTTTCTTTTCTTTTGTGAAAAACTGGTCTATTGTTAATTGTTTCTTCCTCCTCTGCAGTATTCTTCGAAAATGATACATGACACTATCATTAAACATATGCACTGCCCGGTTTGCTACTGCAATTTCTGGGTGGTATTTTTCAGCAAAAGCCTGCACATCTGCCCACTTGGAACAAATTTCATTGATGAGAGAACTTGGAACATCCTCCCTTACCTCATCCTCTTCTGAAGATTCCTGCTCCACAATCAGATCCTGCTGCTGTTGTTGTTGCAGGTGCAACAATTCCTCCACAGTCAACTCGGTAGAATGGCTTTCTACAAGCTCATCAATATCATCCTTGTCGACCTCAAGCCCCAAACTCCTGCCCATGACAACAATTTCCTCAACGACATCAGTGTCATCAGAAATTACAGGGGTAGCAGTGCTTGGACCCGCCTCTGGTTGGAAACCTTCAAACTCCCTCTCTGTGACACATGATGGCCACAGCTTACGCCAGGCAGAGTTCAATGTCCTATAGGTCACACCTCGCCAAGCTTGGTCAATCATGTTAACAGAGTTGAGGATGCTGAAGTGTTCCTTCCAGAATTCCTTTAGGGTCAACTTCGTGTCACTGGTCACTTCAAAACACTTTCTGAAAAGGGCCTTGGTATAGAGTTTTTTGAAGTTTGAAATGACCTGTTGGTCCATGGGCTGGAGTATGGGAGTAGTATTGGGGGGCAAGAATTTGATTTTGATAAAGCTGTATTCTTCTTTCAAGTCATCCTCGAGACCTGGAGGATGTGCAGGAGCATTGTCCATAACCAGAAGACATTTCATTGGCAAGCTCTTTTCAATGAGGTAAGCCTTAACCTGGGGGGCAAACACTTCGTTTATCCACTCAGTAAAGAATTGTCTTGTGACCCAAGATTTAGTGTTCGAGCGCCACATAACTGGTAGTGCACTTTTACAAATATTATTTCGTTTGAACACCCGGGGTTGTCCGAGTGGTACACTAACAAGGGTTTGATCTTGCAATCGCCACTTGCATTTGCACACAGCAACAATGTTAGCCTATCTTTCATTGGCTTGTGACCTGGCATCTTCGTCTCGTCCTTGGTAATGTACGTATTGGCTGGCATTTTCTTCCAAAATAACCCAGTCTCATCACAATTAAAGACTTGTTGTGCGATCAAATTTTGTTCATTTATGTACCGATCGAATTCCCCCACGTATTTATCGGCTGCAATTTGATCCGAACTAGCTGCCTCCCCATGCCTAGTAACACGATGAATACCTGTTCTATTACGAAACTTTTCAAACCAACCCCTGCTCGCTTTAAATGTAAATGAATCACTTTCACTGGTACTCGGACTTTTCTTCACTAATTCTTCATAGATATGCAACGCTTTTTCACAAATGAACGCTTCACTAACACTTTCCCCGGCCAACTGTTTTTCTTTAATAAATATTAAAAGCAACTTTTCCATCTCCTCAATCACTTGTGGCCTTTGCTTAGTTACCGCCGTAACTCCCGTTGCAACATTCGCCTTCTTAATCATTTCTTTATGCTTTAAAAACGTAGAAATGGTCGACTTCGCCATTCCGTATTCTACCGCTAAATCGGACACTCGTACACCATTCTCATATTTCGCTATAATTTCCTTCTTCAACTCGATCGTTGTTCGCACTGTTTTCCTCTTCTCCTTCCCCTTAACACTCATTACTTTCTTGGGACTCATTATGAAAGCTAAAAAAGCAATTAAAAGCACTGAAAATCACTAAATCACAACGAATGCTGATCGCGCGTTGTCTGAGTGACGCTCTCGAGAGAACTGATGCTTCCCGAACAAGCGAGAGTGGCCGAGATGGCGCGATCATCACAAAGCCCATGCGGTCGTCACGTGTTCGGCTGGTCGAGTACCGAATTTTTGGTCGAGCACCGCAGCAAAAATTTCTCGAAAATTTTGGTCGAACTCCGAATTGTTCGAGTATAGAGTCGTTCGACTACCGAGGTATCACTGTATATATATTACTGTATATATATGGGTTATGGAAAAAATCCGCGAAGTGGTGAATCCGCGATGGTCGAACCGCGAAGTAGCGAGGGTTCACTGTATATATAACTACCGGGTTAGTCTTATGTTTAAAAATGGTATTTTCATTATAAAATAGATTTTTTAACATACTTACCCGGTAGTTATATACAGGTATTGCTCGACTTACGACCGAGATAGGGACCGAGAGATGAGTCGTAAGTCGAGTTGGCCGTATGTCGAACTAGAAAAGTGAAGTTTCCGTCGATTTATTTTGATACGTTATGATTCGGCAATCATCTGGATCATATTTTGTCAATATTTTCTTACTGTATCATTATTCGATTTTCTTGTTTCATAGGATATCATATGCTCTATAAATGCATTATTGTATTCTATTCATCAATTTTGGAAGCATTTTACAATCGAGTACTGAAAATTTTGTTTACCTTTGGTTATGATCAGCTGATCTGAAAGTGCCGCTACCTACCGTATCAAAATATGGCGTACATACGTATGGCATATTTTTTTTATCATTTCTTAACTTATTAGAAATATCTTCATGATGAATATTACATCAACTCCAATATGTTACAGGAAATCAGTTTCCATACAGTTCGTCTAATCATTAGGTATAATGCGAAATCGTTGTAGCTCTTTCTGTGTGTGTGTGTGTGTGCGCGCTCGGTCTTGCAATCGCATACGGGTAGTTCATTTTTAAAGCTTCATACAGTATTGTAGTTCAATATTAAGCCTTTATATTTCATTAGACATTACTGTGTTTAATTGTGTTATATTAAAGAACGTTTATATTTTATTTTTCAATTTCTTGAGCATATCAATAATCAACAAATACTTTTAATTTACTTTCAGTTGGCATCAGCTGATCTCAAGGTCACGCTGCCGTATTACAGTACTATTATGAGCACATACATATACTGTAGTGTGAATAACACTGATTTATATAATTTTCTTGACATTCGAAATTTCTTCATAATGCATATTACATCAGCGCCAATATGTTAATAGGGTATCACATTTTCCATACAGTTCGTTTACAGACCTTATTATTATTTATAAAAGGAATACGCTCTCTCTCTCTCTCTCTCTCTCTCTCTCTCTCTCTCCTCTCTCTCTCTCCTCTCTCTCTCTCTCTCTCTCTCTCTCTCTTCTCTCTCTCTCTCTTTTGTTTTTAATTCAGTTGTATCTTCATATTTTTTGGGAAAATTATTAAAAAATTCTATATTTCATTATTCGATGTTTCGATTATGGGAATAGTAACGCATCGGAAGGAAATCACTTGATTTGCCTCTCGCCCTCCGCCAGAAATATGACGTCATCAGACTTTTTTTCTTAAATTTACGGTAAGTTGTACTAATCTTATAACTAATGATACAGACCACTAAAACACTTGATATTGTTACTGGGTGTTTCAATGATGGGAATGCTGTAATATGATTACTCGGTAACAATGAAAGGAAATCATTCGGTTTGTCAGCGCCCTTCCGCCAGATACATGACGTCACAAGTCACGTGACGTACAGTAATCTCTACTAAGAATGACTTGCAAAATATGTAAATTCATTTCCTTTGTTTCTGGCAAGAAATGAAAAGAAAATACTAACTTAACAAACAAGAGTATTTCATTTTTATAATGTAAAAGGAAATACAGTATATTATTTTCAAGAAAATATTTGCCCTAATAGTATATTTTCTTTAGATAAACATCGATCCATTATCAGAGATTAAAAAAGTAGCGTACAGTCAAATTTACGCTACGTAGCACTCATGACAACCGATACAGACCCTCAAAATACTTTGTGTCGTTATTTAATATTTCGATAATGGAAATACTAATATTAATCGTTAGTCTTTTGGAAGGAAATCACTGTATTGCCCGGAAGCTTTCCGCCGGTGATGTGACGTCACCAGAAATAATATGAACTCGACAAATATTAAAACTTTTCTTGATGTATTTTTAACTGAAAATAAATACTGAATATTAACAATAAAAGAAAATAATAATTTACAGAGATAAATCAGTTTATATGTATACAAGAAAATAGATTATTTTCAAGGAAATATTCGTCCTATTTCCGATAAACTTGTGACGTCGTCACCCTGAAAAAATGGTCGTAAAATCGAATAGTCGTATGTCGCATAGGTCGTAGGTCGAGCAATACCTGTATAATTTAAGTCCCATCCTCCTCCCCTCTAAGAGACTAGAGGCATGGAATATATGAGGGTTCCTGGAATGGTTTCCAGGTACCTCGCTAGGGCGCAGGGGTGGTACACCTGGCTATCCAATCGGCGATTGGCGCGAGTTTTGAATTTTCTGCCGTGACGTCAGGGACGTAAGCTATACATATAACTACCGGGTAAGTATGTTCAAGAATTTATTTTATAATGAAAATACCATTTTTGAAAGAATTTTAAACATCAAGACTTACTTAATATTTTGTTTACCTTTAGTTATGAGCAGCTGATCTGAAGGTTGCTACCGTATTGAAAGACTGCGCACATACGAATGGCGTATTTTATATATTTGTTAATACTGTATATTTAAAATAACTTCATGGGAATATTACATCAGCACCAATATGTTGAAGTTGATCACAGTTTTCCTACAATTCGTTTCTAGCCATTATTAGTTTCATCTGAACACCTTCTCACTCTTTCTCTGTGTGAGTGTGTGTGACTTTTATGTGTGCGTGGGTGCGTACGAGTAGTTCAGTTTTCAAGCTTCATGTAGTATTTAATTTTCTTTTCATTATCAAGCCTTCATATTTCATTACGCATTATTGTGGTTTATTGAAGCATGTTTGTATTCTATTTTTTCAATTGTGCATTTCAGTAATCAACAATTACTTTTGATAGGCATCAGCTGTTCTGAAGGTCACGCTACCGTATTGCGATTTTGCGCAGATACAGTACGAATAACATAGAGTTGTTTGAATAATCTTAACTTATCTAAAATCTCTTCTTATTGGATATTACATCATCACCAATATCTCTCTCTCTCTCTCTCTCTCTCTCTCTCTCTCTCTCTCTCTCTCTCTCTCTCTCTCTCTCTCTCTGATTCAATGTTAAATCTTCCTTTGTTCCGGCGTAGATACAAACCCTCCGCTATTCACAGGGTATACTTTTGGCGCAGCTGAAAGACGAGCCATGATAATTTTAGTGAGGGATAACTACCCCATCCGCTAGTTAGCGGGTGGGGGGTTGGGTAGACTGGCTACCCCGCTCACTCACACCTCTCGGCTGAGTAACCATTGTACTTTATGGCTTGGTAGAGGATGAACATGCTGCCCTTCTCTCCCGCAAAGACTTGCCTTGATTGTTTTTCTGTTTTTTTTTTTTCTTGTGTTTTCATTTATCTTACATATATAGCCTATGAATGTATATATGTATAAATGGAAATATATGTTGTTAGATACTTATAACTTTACTGTTGACAAGGAATCCGACTGCCTCTGCCGTAAGGGAGTTGTCATTGCCGCCCTACCCTGCTCTTATGGTCGGCAGGTTCAACACTGCCGTGTGTTTGTTTCATTACTGAATTAAAGTGTATAATAGTTCAGCTCTCTTTTGAGGAATTATCTTATAAGGAAGGTGACTTATTCCCCGAATAGTGTATTTTGTGCAGTGGAGCATGAATTAAATTGATCACAACTTCCTTTTTTCACAGGTAGCAGCGACGCAGAACATAATGCCGATTGCTACGGCCGCCCTGTTCGTTATCCTGCTCTCCAGGTGGTAGCTCGTGAGCTGCCCACGTTACGAGGTAGCATTCACTGTCAACCTTCAACTTGATGTTCCTCCTTCGAGGGAAACTTCTCTCTCTCTCTCTATCCGTGAGAGAGAGAGAGAGAGAGAGTGTGTGATTTTATTTTACGCCTATGCTTTTTTCCCATAGAGCTGGGAGAAAGCTTTACTTAGGCTATGTCCTCTTGGGGAGGACTTCTCTCTCGTTCGCAAGAGAGATTTTTACGCCTACGCTTTTTTTCCCATAGAGCTGGGAGAAAGCTTGCCTTAGGCGATGTCCTCCTTTGAGAGGACTTCTCTCGTTCGTGAAAGAGTTACTTATGCCTACACTTTTTTCCCATAGAGCTGGAAGAAAGCTTGTCTTAGGCGATGTCCTTCTTCGGGAGGACTTCACTCTTGTTCGCGAGAGAGATTACAGTATTAAGCCTACACTTTTTTCCCATGGAGGTGGGATAAAGCTTGTCTTTGGTGATGTCCTCCTTCGGGAGGACTTCTCTCTCGTTCGCGAGAGAGATATTTTACGCTTACGTTTTTTTCGTATAGAGCTGGGAGAAAGCTTGTCTTAGGCAATCTCCTTCGGGAGAACTTTCCTCTTGTTCGCGAGAAATAACTTTTAAGAGTTTGCTGATCCACCAGGGCCGGTGGCAGAGCTTTCTCTGGAGCAGGTTAACCTTCGGGGGAACGAGTCTCGTTCTCGAGAGAAAACCGCCTCTGGGCATCGGCGGTCCCCCGTTACGCTTATGGTTCTCCTTTTGGGGTGGAGCGAGAGCCTTATCTTAAGCGACATTGTCCTTCGGGAGAACAAACCTCTTATGGGGAGGTGTTATCTTTGAACCTGCTGGTTCTCCTGGATCCTTCGGGGTCTCGTTACGATCACCCTTTTGGCTGGCGTGATCGTGAGCCTTCGGGCTCTCGTTATGTTGATCCTGCTGGTTCTCATGACAGTAGAAGTCCTTCGGGACTCCGCTTGAAACCTCCGGGTTTCAGTTACGCTGAACCTTGGGGCTCTCGTAATGATGGTAATGTTGAGCCTTCAGGAACTTGTATTATCAATCACGCTGACCTTTCGGGGTCTCATGACAGAGAACCTCGGTTCCTCGTTACGCTGATCCTTCAGGGACTCGTAATATTAATTACGCACAACCGTTGAGGTCTCGTAACTTTAGTCACTCTGACACTTCGGTGTTTTGTGACGGGGAAACTTCGGTTTCTCGTTTCACTGATCCTTCGGGGTCTCGTAACATTAGTTACGCTGAACCCTTGGGCTCTCGTAACTTTAGTCACTAACACTTTGGTGTTTTGTGACAGGGAAACTTCGGTTTCTCGTTACGCTGACCCTTCGGGGTCTCGTAACATTAGTTACGTTGAACCCTTGGGGTCTCGTAACTTTAGTCAATGACACTTCGGTGTTTTGTGACAGGGAAACTTCGGTTTCTCGTTACGCTGACCCTTCAGGGTCTCGTAACATTAGTTACTCAGAACCCTTGGGCTCTCGTAACTTTAGTCACTCCGACACTTCGGTGTTTAATGACAGGGAAACTTTGGTTTCTCGTTGCGCACACAGACACAGGCTACGTTAGGCCTTTGGTCTCTCGTGCCCTTAGTCACGATGATCCTTCGGTGTCTCGTGACAGAGAAACTTCCGTTCGTCGCTTGGGCTAACCCTCCGGGGTCTCACAACGCAGTTCACGCAGAACCTTTGGGTTCTCGTGATCATAGCCATACTTATATGACAGAGTCTGCGGACTCTCGTTGTGTTGATCGTTCGTGCTCACACAACATAGGCTATCGTGACCAACCTATTGCGTGCACGGACGATCGGGCGCATCATCGGATTGGCGCGCATGAACGATCAGGTGCGCATCACCTGATTGATGCGCACGGACGATCGGGCGCGCATCATCGGATTGGCGCATACGGACGATCGGGCGCGCATGACCAATTTGGCGCGCACGGCCGATCTGGCGCGCAAGACCAAGTTGGCGCTCACGGCTGATGTGGAGTGCACTACCGGATTAGCGCGCACGACCATATTGGCGTGCATGACCAAATTGGCGCTCATGGATGATGTGGCGCGCGCAGCCGATGTGGTACACCCGACCAATTTGGCGCGCACGAACAACTAGGCGCACGCAATCAGTTGAAGTGCGTGAACAACTCTTATGACAGTTTTTCAAACTCGTTGCGGGAAGTGTTCACGAGTGTACAAGAGTTTTACTCTCATGACAGAGTTTTCGAACTCTCGTCCCGGGAATTGTTCGCGCGCGCCCATCGTCATCAAGAATTTTACTCTTATGACAGAAGAATGTCTGCTGCTTAGGGGTTTCTGAATCTCTATAGGTAACTTTGACACAGTTCCTTTGGGTCCTGGTCACCTAACACGATTCCTGAAAATTCCATCAGGAATCCGCGACAGAGTTCCTGCGGGTTCTCGGCACAACATCCCTTAAGGTCGTGAGAAAGGAATTCACAAATAGATTCTGAACCCCTAGGTTCTCATCCGAATCTCTCGGTTTCCGTGATCCAGACTTTTTTATGAAAACTCTATGGTCGACCTCTCCTCCCCCTACGGGATGGGTCTTCCAAAGGTGACTTGATACGTCACTCTACACTCCCAGCCGATTACTATATCAGCTAGTCTGGTTTTGCCAGCACCGATCCTTTCGTTTTCAAACGAACCACCGTCGTCTTTCCTCCACCTTCCCACTTCGAGTGGTTTGGTTAGCAGATAGAAATGAGCGGAGAATGAAAAATTATTTACATTCCAGTTCATTTCCCCTGGCAGGCCTTACATGATTTAGACGGTATTTTTCTCACTAGCGAGAAAGCGTTTGATGGCAATCCCTTCTGGTAAGCGGTCGATGGCAATTATTTCTGGCCTTCTTGAAGCAAGCCCCCACATACGAGACTTCACCATTTTCGGGAGACTCGTTCCTCAGAAGTTTTTACAGAACTTCAATGGGTGTTGTTAAAACTTCATGAAGGCCGTAAGCCGTCCCGGAGCCTGCGCTCTAGCCAAGACAAAACCGCAACGTTATTGTCTTAAACTCGGTTCTACCGTTTGATGGAGGCAGCCTCCTCCGTCATTGTGCTCTGGGTATAACGACTTCCCTTTTTACACGATAAGCCTCGGAGACTTTTTGCTCCATCCTTACAGGGTTATTGTTTCGAACAATTAGTCCCGAAGGAACATTGTTTGCTGACTTTAAAAGAACGATAGCAACAGCATGGGTAACTTTTCATTACGTTTACGAACGTTTCAAACCCCGCCCACAGGTAACCAGACATCCGTTTCTGTGTGATGAACACTGGCTAGCTCCTCACATAGAGAGGAGGGGTAAATCAAAGGGGAAATGATTGCCTCTATAACTGTATATTTTGTTTGAGAACATGTTCGCTCTTATTCAAGAAAAAAATTACAGTTAGCCGACAAACAAAATTCTTTCTGCAATAATGTTGCGATTTGTCGCACATACATTATTCCCGCAACCGGATTCGTTGCACACGTTTCCTGGAGGCAGAGAATACGCATGCGCTAGCACAAATGGACAAGTGCATATATGCGTGCAAGCGATCTTTCTGCCTATAAGGGCTATATACATCTTACAATTAGAACTGTTCTATTAACCCTTTTACCCCCAGGCTATTTGGAACTTTCCAACCTTTAACCCCCAGGGTTTTTTTTTTCAAGGACATTTTGCTATATATATTTTTTAAATTGTTCTAACAGCCTTAAATTTTGTCATAGAGAGGTCAGGTTGGTCTCATTCTTTTGGAAAATGCCTGAAGTTTCTCACAAAGTTATCAAAAATATACAAAAAAAAAATGTAAATAGCATTTTTTGCAAGGACGTAGCCGTACATCCATGGAGGTAAAGGGATGAGTTTTGTGAAACGTCCCAGTAAGTCTTTTGGGGGGAAAAAGGGATAAGTTGTATATTTATATCCTTTCCTGAAACCAGGTTATTCAGTACATTACTTGGCTACTTTCATGTAACCAGATACGGCATTTACGTTTTGCCTCCTTATAGGCATTTTTTCCTTTCCTCCGATCGGAAGTCTTAGTCTCCTACAAAGGCTTTGGCTGGATACTTCTCTTAAGCATATGTGTTCCCTAGTAGGGAACATTTAATATAAATGCTAGTTTACCGATCGGAGACAGAGAAGTACGAACGTTTTTTGTCCCAAAAAGGAGAAACCTCCGTTACAAACGTTTTCAACGTTCTCCAACTGAGTTCCGGACACGACTTATAAGTCGAACTACGCATGTATGCTTGTCATGCTCACAGTTTGGTGCTACTACTCCGTAGTAAACTTATGCTCTTTTCCCACCCAACAATAGATTGAAGATACGTTTCTATCCCCTCCTGGGTTTGGTTGATGCGTTCGATGATTACCGTACAGTCTCTTGTCCGGGAAGCGATCTCTATGGAGATTCGCTATTATAACATAAACTGTGTTGATTAACTGGTTTACCGTTTCGTATTGGTCTTATTCGTCCAACCACACTGGATTAGTGGCAGTTGGAGGGAGAACAGGCTGTTCCCCTTCGTTGCAAGAACGTACAATTACTTACACGTCTCGACATCATCTCAAGATGCGTTTATTGCTATGCACTCCCCCTCCTCACCGCTGGACAATCCGCGGATAATGAGTGGCAGACGAGAGCTGCAAAGAGGCTTGTCTTTTCGTCTTCCCTCTGGATCTGATGCTCTTTAATGACTCGTCCATTGGCCCAACTCAGAAAGGTACCAGCATTCACCTCTCACAGAACCATCTAGCAGTACAAAGCCTCAGATGGACAGAGGACAACTAGTTGCCCCCATCTGCTCGCATCATTTTTGGTACAGGAATGTGCTTGCAAAACCACCCAGATAGTGGGGTCCCCGACTGTGGTTATACTCCCAGTGGTCCGGATCTTCAGGCTCCCACTCGACTGTTCCCCAGTTCCGGAACACCAGGCCCTCAAACAAGATGTATTCCAAGATCGGTGGGGCGGCTTAGAGGTGTGCCTTGTTTTTTTCCCCCCATTCGATCTGGTGAAAAAGTCCTCAGCCAAGTCAGGATAAGCAAGATCTTATCAATGACTCCAATAGCTTCGCTATGTCATTCCGCAGAATGGTTCCCAGACCTTCTGCAGCCCCTGACGGAGTTCCAATAGCTTCGCTATAGCAACCCGCAGAATGGTTCCCGAACCTTCTACAGCTCCTGACGTAGTTCTGAGGGATCGTACTCCACGGCAGGATCTTCCAAGCAGCCACATGCTAACACTTTCCTAAGCTGTAGCTTTCTTCGACTTCACGCCTGGGACGATCCTACACCACCCCTCTCAGAGAGGCCTTTCGCATCATGTTATGGAAAAGAGGTCTAGGCACCTCAGACACTTTTCGGCGTCAGTCTTCCAGGTGAAGTGTTCGGTCCTTTATGACTGATGCCGTGGAAGGGGGATTCTCTCCTATCAATGCCTTTACTTATACAAGTGTGAGATGACTTGTCCCCCGTCGGATCTCAACCTCCTCCTGGGAACGCGGTTCGGGTCCTTCAGTCTCTGAAGGCCCCTCTCTATGAACTTTATGAGCGGCAGCAGATCGCTTCCTTACACGGAAGACGGCCTTTCTACTCGTTTGGGCTTTTGACCAAGAGAGTTAGTGTGTTGTATGATCCATCTTCTGATGTTTCCTACCCTAGGAGACGGGGAGAAGTAATCCTCAGCGGCGTCCCTGAGTGGATTGCCAAGACTCAAAATCCAAGTGTGCTGTACCCTAGGTGCAGCCCATTTCGAATAAAGTGTCTTCGTTCGGTAACCAAAAACCCATCATCTGGGGTTTTACTCAGTGAGGAGTCTGTGCGGTTACCTTAAAAGAACGTTATCAGCTCGCCCCCGTGTGTTGGCACTGTTGACCAGCACGGGGAAGGTCAAGAGGAGGACCTCAAGGATTTCCTTCCCCTCTGGGATCGAAAGGCAATTGAGGTTACTCTCAATCTAGACTCTCCTCCATCCTAAGACCCAGAGCTTATAACGTCCCTGGCGTTCAAGAAACTACTCTGTGGCGCAGATACTTTTAAGTGGGCATGTGAAAGCGTCAATCAACCTTCACTGCCCACTACCTGCAAAGACGTAACCTACAAGAACATGGAGACCTTTTCCATCGGTCCTCTGGTGGTCGCACAACAAATGGTCTAAACACCTCAGGCTCCTTGATGGACAAGTAGCAGAGGGTTGAGGGGCTGAGGCTACCCGGATTAGTCTGGTGTGAATGAGTAAGAATGCCTGGCTCCTTTCTTCCTTTCACCTTCTCCCCTCTGGGGAAAACAGCTCTGCAAGCCTCAGCATAGCTGACCTCACCTCGCTGCAGGTAAGACCCATTTCCCTTGTGCCTCCTAAGTATAGAAGAATACTTTGTTACGTCCCCAATACCTTTTAGAGGGAGGGTATTGGGTAAGTCTTTAAGAACAATAGGTTTTGTACTCGAGTTCCTATGTTAAAGACAGGCCACACTGTTAGTTGCACTCACACACAAGCTTCTGCAGGCCGCTATCAGTGCATTACCTCATATCAGCACTTGATTTTAGCGAGGGTAGGGTCCCTTTTACTATCGATCACAGATTGAAATAGAGAGGACCCCGGGTCATGACCAAGGCCAGTTAGTGAGGACATCTTCCCTCCTAAGAGTAAGTCACCCTATAAATAGCGGAGGGTTTGTATCTACACCGGAACAAATAACAAATTTGTAAGTAATTTGTATTTTTCCTAGTATACAAACCTGGAGCTATTTATACAAATTGACCCGCCACCCTGTCCCCCGAGAAGTCCTGCCATAAAGCAAAGTGGTTGCTCAGCCGAGAGGTGTGAGTGAGCGGGGTAGCCAGTCTACCCCACCCCCACCCGCTAACTAGCGGATGGGGTAGTTATCCCTTACTAAAATTATCATGGCTCGTCTTTCAGCTGCGCCGAAAGTATACCCTATGAATAGCTCCAGGTTTTTATACTAGGAAAAATACAAATTACTTACAAATTTGTTATATTTCTTTAGAAATTAGAAAGGATAAAATTTATATTTTTGATATTACATAACTAATACTGGTAAGATATCTGTTGCTGCAAAAGCTAACTTACTCACAGATGTGTTTGTTTGTTTGTAATGATTGTTGATGACACGTAAATAAAGCAGTTGTTTCGATTTTATGTTGCGTGTTTAGAAAAAGCATGATATAAAATTTTGAATATACAACAAAAGCTAGCCTATGCACTGGTGGTTTTATAATTCATTCAAATTTAACTTGATTTTTGACCTCGTCTTATATGCGCAGAAATTTGCGGTATATTTCTGCTGTGTATCAGCTTAGACTGTTTTCAACAATGCACTAAAATCTGTTTTCCTTTTGAAATGAGGATGCGTCTTATATTTGTTTACGTTGGAAACAGCGCTGCCAACTGGCCAGTAGCGAAAATAATTGAGAAACCCTACCGCCAACGAGGAGGCCAGTAGCGAAAATAATGCCGGTTAACTGATGTTTCCGGATTATAGATTGCTGGATTAGTGATGGGCAACCTGTACCACATTATACAGCCATAATTTATTCCAGAAAATGATTCATACCAACCCAAATTTTTCCCTGAAAAAAGAGAAAGGAAATAATCCTTTGAAATATTATACATAAATAAAATTTGTAAAATTGTTAGTAAAATTCGTAAGTACAATATACAGTATATAAAATAATTATTACTTGAAATAGTTAAGAATTTAATCTAGATCAACCTTGCTGCAAGGATGGTGTTTTATTATTATTACTATTATTATTATTATTATTATTATTATTATTATTGCTACTTACTAAGCGTCAACCCTTGTTGGAAAAGAAGGATGCTATAAGCCCTGGGGCCCCAACAGGGAAATTAGTCCAGTGAGGTAAGGAAACGGGGAAAAATAAGATATTTAAAAAGAAAGTGATATTAAAATATATACTATATAAACTAAAAACATAACAAAACAAGAGGAAGAGAAAAAAGATAACAATAGTGTGCCCCAGTGTACCCTCAAGCAAGAAAACTAACCCAAGACAGTGGAAGACCATGGTACAGAGGCTATGTCAATACCCTAGACTAGAAAGCAATGGTTTGATTTTTGAGTGTCCTTCTCCTAGAAGAGCTGCTTACCATAGCTAAAGAGTCTATTCTATCCTTACCGAGAGGAAAGTAGCCACAGACAATTACAAGTGCAGTAGTTAACCCTTTGGGTAAAGAAGTATTGTTTGGTAATCTCAGGGATGCCAGGTGTATGAGGACAGAGGAGAATTTGTAAAGAATAGGCCAGACTATTCGATGTATGTGGGGGCAAAGGGAAAGTGAATTGTAGCCAGAGAAAAGGATCTAATGTAGTACCGTCTGGCCTGTCAAAAGACCCTTTAACTCTCTTGCGGTAGTATCTCCATGGGTGGCTGGTGCTCTGGCTAGCCTAATAAAACTTCTACTTTTGTATGATCTCTTTTTATCTTTGGACTGATCCTCACCATTTTCCTTGTGTGGATTTCTTACTAAGCTTAACCCCTTCGATACGATGACGTTGTTATATGTCGAAATATGCCTGGTGATGAGACGGTGATGTCCAGATAGGTCATTAACAAATGTAAACCATATGGAGGTTAAAATTACTTCAGCATTACTCATAACTCATATATCTTACAAAATTGGACAGGTAGTCGCCGACTTACGACATATACGAGTTATGACTGTTCGACTTTACGACGACTTTTTTTCACTGTGATGAAGTCACAAGTATGACTGAAATAGTACACTAATAGGAAAAATTTTCCTTAGAAATAATCTATTTTCTTGTATAAGATTTAACTTTTATCTTGGGAAGTTTTTATTTTCTTTTATTGTTAATATAGAGTATCCATTTTCAGTAGGAGGGAGGGAGGAGACTTGGATTTGTTTGCATTAATAAAGAAATATTTTCTTTCTTATTTCTTAACGGAATAATTTCAATTTTTTAAAACTGAAATCTCTAAACATAGCATAAGATAAGAACAGGAAATATATCATGTCATAATTTCCACTTCCCTGCAATTTTTTTAATTATTGCGAGGTCAGAATAAATGGTGGGGAAGAAAATAATTTCCTCCTCAATCTGGTGTATTAAAGTAATATATGAGAACTTGAGATAATTATAAATTAAATGAACAAATTCATATTATCACATGAATCCAGACATAGATGATTCTATCTTCGATTGTCTTCTTACCATTATGGCTAAGATACAAGAAGATGATAGAAAGGCTTCTTTTGTCTTTGTTGGGGATTTTAATGCTCACCATAGGGAGTGGTTAAGTTCTATCTCTCCTACCGATCGCCATGGCTTAAGAGCTTTAGACTTTGCCTTTGAATCAGGCTGTGAGCAAATCATAAATGAAGCTACTCACAGGTCTGGTAATTGCTTGGACCTCGTATACACTGACTCCCCTGGCGTTATAACTAGTAAGGTTGGTTCTCCAGTCGGGACATCTGATCATGCCTTGATTTCATTATTAGTGAAGACTGAGCAGCCTGTCCCTGATATATCATATTCTTGTAAAATTTATATGAAATCCCAAGCAGACTGGAATGGGATTTTACATGATCTTTTGTGCTTGAATTGGTCACAATTATATAATAGTGTAGATCCTGTTGTCCCTTTGAATGAGAATCTAGTCAACATAATTGATAGGCGTATCCCTTCTCGTGTGCTAAGGTATCGAGTGAAGGACAAACCGTGGTTCAATGATGATTGTAGACGTGCTTATTTGGAGGAACAGGAGGCCTATCATCTTTGGAAGGGGAACAGATCAGATTTGACCTGGAACAACTATACTCAGCTTCGAGCTTTTGCTCAGAGAGTTTATGTCTCAACTGAAAAGGAGTACAATTTAACCATAAAAGAAACACTTTCTGGTACAACTCAGGAACATAAATGGTGGTCTACCCTTAAATCTGCACTCTTTGGTGTAGATGCAACAGTTCCTCCTTTACTTAAACCAGATGGCTCAGTCACTCACTGTCCAAAGGAAAAGGCAACCCTTTTGGCTGATGTTTTTGACAGTAAACAGAGTAATGAAAAACTTGAACTTCCTCATTCCTGTTTTCCTGAGGCTAAACTAACTAGTTTAGCTTTTCGATCTCGTGAGATTAAAGCTCTGTTGATGGACCTTGATGCTTATGGAGGTGTAGACCCAAATGGTATTTTTCCTTTGTTTTTTATAAAGACAGCAGATTTCTTAGCTCCAAAGTTATCTGTTATTTTGCGCAAGTTAGCAAGAAGAGGAGCTTTTAGCACTAGTTGGAGAATTGGTAATGTTACTCCTCTATGTAAATGTGTTTGTGGTAGCTCAAGTCCCACTGATTACCGCCCAATTTCCATAACTCCCATATTATCTAAAGTTTTTGAACGTCTTCTGGCAAAACGTCTTAATAGGTTTGCTGAAGGTAATCATCTACTCCCTAGTTTGCAATTTGGTTTTCGTAAAGGCCTTGGAGCATGTGATGCCCTTCTTACAATCTCCAATGCTGTACAGAAATCCCTTGATTGTGGTCGGGAAGTTCGTATGATTGGCCTTGATTTTAGTGCTGCCTTTGACCGTGTTAATCATGAGGCCCTTGTTTTCAAACTGAAACAGTTGGGAGTGGGTGGGTTGTTTCTTAGCATTATTATTGATTTTTTAAGTAATAGATCTCAAAGAGTTGTTGTTGATGGGCACCATAGTGATTATAGGAATGTGATATCCGGTGTTCCACAGGGTAGTGTTCTTGGCCCATTACTTTTCATACTATATACACATGACATGTGGTTTGGCCTAGAAAACAAGCTTGTTGCATATGCAGATGATGCAACTCTCTTTGCATCAATTCCATCCCCTGAATGTAGATCTGGGGTTGGTGAATCCCTTAATAGAGATTTAGCTAGAATTAGTGCATGGTGCAAATTATGGGGTATGAAGTTGAATCCTAACAAAACTCAAAGTATGATTGTAAGTAGGTCAAGGACGGTGGCTCCTCAACATCCGGATCTCAGTATTGATAATGTTTCTTTAAATATGTATGACTCTTTCAAAATTTTAGGTGTGATTCTCGACAGTAAATTTACTTTTGAGAAACATATAAGGTCTCTGTCTTCTTCAATTGCACAAAAAATAGGCTTATTGAGAAAGTCTTTCAAGATTTTCGGTGATCAATCTATTCTGAAGAAGTGTTTTAATTCTTTCATTCTACCTTGTTTTGAGTATTGTTCTCCTGTTTGGTCTTCAGCTGCTGATTCTCATCTTAATTTGTTGGACAGAAACTTACGGTCTATTAAATTTCTTATTCCTGATCTAGATATTAATCTCTGGCACCGTCGTTCAATTAGTTCATTATGCATGTTGCATAAGATTTTTCATAACTCTGACCATCCTTTACATTCAGATCTCCCTGGACAATTCTATCCTGTTCGTAATACTAGGCAGGCAGTTAATTCTAATAGCCAGGCCTTCTCCATCACGAGACTCAATACTACGCAGTACTCTAGAAGTTTTATTCCAGCTGTTACCAAGTTGTGGAATGATCTTCCTAATCGGGTGGTTGAATCCGTAGAACTTCAAAAGTTCAAAGTTGGAGCAAATGCTTTTTTGTTGACCAGGCGGACATGAGTCTTTTTATAGTTTATTTATGACATATTTGTTTTTGATGCTGTTAATAGTTTATATATGACATGTCTGTTTTGACGTTGTTACTGTTTTTAGAATGATTTATTGTTAATTTGTTCTCTTCATTTATTTATTTCCTTATTTCCTTTCCTCACTGGGCTATTTTTCCCTGTTGGAGCCCCTGGGCTTATAGCATCTTGCTTTTCCAACTAGGGTTGTAGCTTGGATAGTAATAATAATAATAATAATAATGATGGTAATTTTAAAGATATGATAAAATTTTCGTTAACAAATAAGGAACTTAGCGATTATCGTAATTTTAAATAAATTCTATTTTTTTTTTTCATAAAAATAAAAATTTTCTAATAGAAAGTTATTCAAGCATACAATGATTAAATAGAAATAATCCATTTTAAAAATTAAAATTTTTTCATAGAGTTTGTGGGTTTTTTATTATTATTGATCAGTCAGCCCTCTGTATTCATGGACTCTATCGTTAGAGATTGGATCATCAGCAATACAGAGAACCTCGTAACATATTGAATGAAAATTCAAGTATTTCTTGTTTCGCAATATTCTTGTGTCCCACCCGTTCTAAACTGACCGCTTTCCTTTACACCGAGTATGTTTTGCGATGTTTCCCTCTCCACACAGCGCAACACCATCTCTTGCTCACTCGGCCTCAGTCCTGCATCGTCTCTTCTCATGTACTTCTCCCTCTACGGTCCTTTTTAAGTAGAATCAAGTTGTGACGTAAATAAATGATTATTTAAATTACATGATATGCAAAGAGAAGGCAGATCATGACTGCCCAGAAAAAATTCTCGAATAATTGATTCAGTAATTTCTAAACAATCTAGTGCGTATCTTATTTTTATTTAAACTCTAATGACAGAGACACTGAAAGGACAAAGAAATTCAGGCACGTCAATACTGGGCTTTTTACCACTTACTGCTGGAATGTGCCATTTGTTTACAATGGTATATGTCTATTGAAGGGAAAGAAAATTGGAAAAATTTGTATTTAAAAAAAGTTGTACGGATAGATGTCAATTAACTGACAGACCTAGAGAAGAAGCCATATAAACATGAGGGCAGGTTCATAGAGATAATATAGATTGGGATAAATCTTTGGATATTATATAAAGATTTTATTAGGATATTATGTTTAAAGGTTTTAAAGGCAGCTCATGAATGGCAGAGGCAAGGGACAGTGACATTGCCCTAGCAAGCAGGACAATGAATGCCCTAGAGACTGACCATATATCATACAGTATGATCAGCACCCAAGCCCCCCCTCTCCAGGGCTAGGCAATGGCTGCTGATGACTTAGCAGATAGACACTGGAGAAACTAAAGAGTCTGAGCAGGACTCGAAGCCCCGTCTGGCGATCACCAGGCAAAGATGTTACCAATCAGGCCACAACAACTGTTTATAAGGATTTTACATTACAGTGATTGTTTAAATAATTAATTTTACTGAAATAAACACATCAAACTATGCTCATGTACGTCAAAATGTAATTTATGTGAAACTAATAGGTATACTTTAGTGGTATATTTAGCCCTTCGTTATTAAGGTTAATTCTTTTTTAAATGGTTTCATGGATCAGTTGATAGTCATCCATTAAAAGTTTTACTATCAAACAATCTTGTTTATCTTTAGTGATTTGTAATTTGAATGTGTGTCTTATTAGCAAATATTTGTGTGATAATATTGTCTCACTCTTGTATCTATTTACATTGTGCGGCATATGTGCAGATTATATTTTAAGAGTACAGTAGGGTCCCGAATTATGTGAGAATTTGGTCGATCAATGACCTCGTATAAAATTACAACCAGGATGGGTGTGAACGCCGTATATTTCCCGTTATAACACGACCCAAAGTACAGACAAATTTTAATGTTAGTCATATCTATTGTATAAGACAACTGGTGAATAGCAAAACCATCACTCTATAGACTAGCATTTGTTGTGTCATTGAAAATCCAGAATTATAAAAATAAAGGCAATTTTATATCATGCATTTCCTAAACATGCCAAAAAGCAAAATAAAAAACGACAACCAATGTTTTGTGTATGGTTACCTCTGATCATAATGAAGAAACAGACGCATTTACACATCTGTATATAGGTTAGTTTTTGCATCGACAGCGATCTTACTATTGAATATATGTTGATTTTGTTATTACCAATGTTCTACTGAATTTTTCTTTGAATTTCCAAATAAATGAAATGAATGCCATTTATATAATGTTTTTTTTTATGACGCCGCCTGAAATGGAAACCTTCCATTCGTTTACTTTACACTCCATCTTCGATCATAATAAACAAACGAAGGCATTAAACATGCATGATCAAAGTGATAATTAATGATATTAAAAGCTTTTAGTAAATATGTTATTACAAATATTATTTACCGTATCTATGAATTCCTACATACGTAGCAAAGCAGGAAAACTATTTAATCAACAATAACAAACTGCCGCTAATGACAGAATGATAATATACGATAATTCTGAACTGTTACTAAAGATGATTGTCCATTCCATATCCAAAATCAACAAAGAGATAGAGCTGGGGGGAGAGTGACTGCTCCCCGCACTCTAGTTTTGGGGTGTTTGAATGTGCGTGGATGTAGTACGATGGAGAGTAAAAGATGTGAGATTGGAAGTATGTTTAGGAAGAGAAGGATGGATGTATTGGCCTTGTGTGAGACAAAGATGAAAGGAAAGGGTGAAGTGATGTTTGGTGAAATGTCTGGTAGAGTGTCTGGGATTGAAAGTGGGAGAGCGAGAGAGGGTGTGGCTTTATTGCTGAGTGAATGGATGACAAGTAAAGTAGTGGAATGGAAGGAAATATCATCTAGGTTAATGTGGGTAAGGGTTAGGTTGGGTAGGGAATGTTGGGCGTTTGTCAGTGCGTATTGGCCAGGTAGTGAGAAAAGTGAAGAAGAGCGGAATGATTTCTGGAATGAATTAATTAGGTGTGTAGAAGGAATTATGTAGTTGTCATGGATGACTTAAATGCTAGAGTGGGCGCTGGAGAGGTAGAAGGTGTCATTGGGAAGTATGGCGTACCAGGTGAAAATGAGAGTGGTGAGAGACTGGTAGATATGTGTTGAACAAGAGATGGTAATAAGTGCTAGCTTTTTCAAAAAGAAAGATAATAACAAGTATACATGGGTAAGAGTGGTAAATGGAAGAGTAGTAGAAAGGGCATTAATGGATTATGTGTTGATAACTAAAAGAATGTTTGGAAGATTGAAAGACGTGCACGTGTTTAGGGGTATGGCTAACGGTATGTCTGATCATTTTTTGGTGGAAGGAAAATTAGTTGTAGCAAAAGAGTGGGGAAATAGAGTAGGTGGATGTAAAAGGGAGCTAGTGAGGATTGAAGAGCTAATAAAACTGGGGGTAAAAAGTAAATATCAGGAAAGGTTGAAAATGGCATATGACAAACGAAGTGAGAATAAGAGAAACTGGTAATTTAGAGGAGGAGTGGAAATTAGTAAAAGAAAATTTTGTTGGGATTGCAAGTGATGTGTGTGGCAAGAAGGTTGTTGGAGGCAGCATGAGGAAAGGCAGTGAATGGTGGAATGAAGGAGTGAAGGTAAAAGTGGAATAGAAAAAGAGGGTTTTTGAAGAATGGCTGCAGAGTAATAGTATAGAGAAGTATGAAAAATATAGAGAAAAATGTGGAAGTAAAGCGCAAGGTATGTGAGGCAAAGAGGGCAGCTGACCTGAGGTGGGGTCAGGGATTGGGTCAGTCATATGAAGAGAATAAGAAGAAGTTTTGGAAAGAAGTGAAGAGAGTAAGGAAGGCTGGCTCAAGAATTGAAGAGACAGTGAAAGATGGAAATGGAAGGTTGTTAAAAGAGGAGGAGGCAAGGAAAAGGTGGGCGGAATATTTTGAAAGTTTACTGAAGGTTGAGGATAATAGGGAGGCAGATATAATTGCTGTTGCAGGTGTTGAGGTGCCGGTGATGGGAGATGAGAATGAGAGAGAGATTACAATAAAGGAAGTGAAGAGAGCACTAGATGAAACGAGAGTAGGAAAAGCATCTGGTATGGATGGTGTGAGAGCTGAGATGTTGAAGGAAGGGGGTGTGACTGTACTTGAATGGTTGGTGAGATTGTTTAATATGTGTTTTGTGTTGTCAATGGTACCAGTAGATTGGGTTTGTGCATGTATTGTACCACTATATAAGGTTAAGGGAGATGTGCATGAGTGTTGTAATTCAAGAGGTATTAGTTTGTTGAGTGTAGTTGGAAAAGTGTATGGTAGAGTAATGATTAATAGAATTAAGGATAAAACAGAAAATGCAATCTTAGAAGTACAGGGTAGTTTTAGAAGAGGTAGGGGTTGTATGAATTAGATTTTTACAGTTGGGCAGATATGCGAGAAATATTTAGCAAAAGGTAAGGAGGTGTATGTTGCGTTGATGGATCTGGAGAAAGTGTATGATAGAGTTGATAGGGAAGCAATGTGGAATGTGATGAGGTTATATGGAGTTGGTGGAAGGTTGTTGCAAGCAGTGAAAAGTTTCTACAAAGGTAGTAAAGCATGTGTTAGAATAGGAAATGAAGTGAGTGATTGGTTTCCGGTGAGAGTGGGGCTGAGACGGGGATGTGTGATGTCGCCGTGGTTGTTTAACTTGTATGTTGATAGAGTGGTGAGAGAGGTGAATGCTCGAGTGCTTGGACGAGGATTAAATCTGGTAGACGAGAATGACCATGAATGGGAGGTAAATCAGTTGTTGTTTGCTGATGATACTGTATTGGTTGCAGACACAGAAGAGAAGCTTGACCGACTAGTGACAGAATTTGGAAGGGTGTGTGAGAGAAGGAAGTTGAGAGTTAATGTGGGAAAGAGTAAGGTTATGAAATGTACGAGAAGGGAAGGTGGTGCAAGGTTGAATGTCATGTTGAATGGAGAGTTACTTGAGGAGGTGGATCAGTTTAAGTACAGTAGGGTCCCGAATTATGCGAGAATTTGGTCGATTAATGACCTCGTGTAAATGGAAAATCGCGAATTTCGAAACTTAACTAACAGAAATAATTCCATTGCGGCCATGGCAACCAGCAATTTGCCTATTCAAATGTGTTTACTACCCATTTCCAATACTTTCTTTGTACTATACTGTATTTCTTTATAATATCAAATTGTTCTTGTAAATAAATAAAACATTTAATATACTTTAAAGTTCTAATAACTTGAAAAATGGTTAAAATTACAACCAGGATAGGTGTAAACACCATATATTTCCCGTTATAACACAACCCAAAATACATACAAATTTTAATGTTTGTCATATCTATTGTATAATACAACTGGTGAATAGCAAAACCATCACTCTATAGACTAGCTTGTTGTATGATTGAAAATCCAGAATTATCAAAATAAAGGCGATTTTATATCATGCGTTTCCTAAACACGCTAAAAAGCACAATAGAAAACGACAACCAATGTTTTGTTTACGTTTATCTCTGATCACAACGAAGAAACAGACGCATTTATACATCTGTGTTTTTGAATTGACAGCAATTTTACCAAGTATAGATTATATGTTGAATTTGTTATTACCAATGTTCTAATTATTTTTTATTAGAACTTTCAAATAAATGAAATGAATGTCATTTATGAAATGTTTTTCTTTATGATGCCGCCTGAAACGGACAGCAATTTTACCAAGTATAGATTATATGTTGAATTTGTTATTACCAATGTTCTAATTATTTTTTATTAGAACTTTCAAATAAATGAAATGAATGTCATTTATGAAATGTTTTTCTTTATGATGCCGCCTGAAACGGAAACCTTCCATTTGTTTACGCTCCATCTTCGATCCTAATAAACAAACGAATGCATTAAACACACATGATCTAAGTCATAACTAATGATATTACAAACATTTAGTAAACATTATGTTATTACAAATATTTTACTTACCGTATCCATATAAATTCCTAAATTCGTAGCAAAGCTGGAAATTTTTTTTTCCTTATGCGTTTAATCCACAATAGCAGACTGCCGCTAATGACAGAGTGATAACTTACGATAATTCTAAACTGTTACGAAAGATAATTGTCCTTTCCATATCCAAAATACTTTTCCTAACTTCAGTTATAAGTCAACTTGTACCCACCTCAATTATGGATCCATATGCAAAAAAGGTAAAAGAAGAAAGTACTAGGCCTATTTTTAAAGTCACCGAACAATTAGGTTACCGCTATAACGTTCGATGTGAGAGAGAGAGAGAGAGAGAGAGAGAGAGAGAGAGAGAGAGAGAGATGGTTTTAAAGTACTAATCAATAAATATGATAGGTTATAACACATTGGTGTTTATGTAATATTAACTGTATAGATGGTTTGAATAAGTTAAGAAATGGTGTAAACAATTCTTTGTTATTGTATTCGCGCGGAAGCTAGACATCAGCTGATGTGATCACAGCCAAAAGTAAAACAAAAATAAGTTAGCAATACTCGATTTTTAAAACACACCCGAAATTTAACAACATAAGTACATGTTTTATTATAGCGCAATTGACATTTAAAGAGTAAAAATTTTCTGGAATAGAATGGTGTTTCCTAAAAAATAGTGGTTTGCGGACGAAATCGGTTACCGTATTTTAAGCTATGATTGAAATGGATGTATACACGGTATAATTTTTTCGTTTTGTATTTAATTGACACTTCAAGAAAACCGATTTTTGTTTCTTCATCTATTTGTAAGTATTGTATAACGAGAGAGAGAGAGAGAGAGAGAGAGAGAGAGAGAGAGAGAGAGAGAGAGATCAGCTGTTGTAATTGAATGTCGTGTTTTTGTTTCGTGTACCCCCTGAAGCGAGGAATTGATCGCCACAACTAACAATATTCATGTTAATTTCATTCTTAAACTCAAGTTGCCATATGTGAACTATGGTTTTATTTCTTACGGGGAGAGAGAGAGAGAGAGAGAGAGAGAGAGAGAGATTTCTGCCATCAAATCTCTCTCTCTCTCTCTCTCTCTCTCTCTCTCTCTCTCTAGATTTTATTTTACCGTCTACTCTACAAAACCAATGTTTGCAAATCAAATGTATACTGTTTAAAATATGACAAAATATTGACGACTCGTTACCGAAGTTTAGGCTATTCACTGCCGATAAACGAACCCAGTCTACTCGTGAAAACCTTGGACGCCCAGAGGGAAAAATAAGGCTTTTAAATATACTGTACTAAACAAAAATAATGCTTTAATATACCATCATTAACACTACCATTACTGTACAATTATCGTAAGGTTGGAGAAAGATAAAGATTGCCGAGAACGTAACCACATTTCTGTTTACATTTTGTCAGCTGGACTCGCACAGTTAACAGTTGATTTCATTGTTGATGTGGAATTTTATCCTTTAATAGGCTATTCATTATGAAATTATTTTAATGAAATGTAATGTTAATATTGTTTTGTAACATTTATTATAAATCACCGTATTTAGGGCTACCAATATACTTAAAAAGACAATAGATTTGATACATTTTGTAGTGCTTGACTCGCGAACTTTGAACAGCCTCGCAGATACAGAAAATTTATTTTTGAAAAATAGCGATCGCCGAAAAGGGGAATCGTGTAATTCGAACACGCTTAATTCGGGACCCTACTGTACTTGGAGTCTGT
The DNA here is from genome assembly GCF_036898095.1 of Palaemon carinicauda. Lineage (NCBI taxonomy): Eukaryota > Metazoa > Arthropoda > Malacostraca > Decapoda > Palaemonidae > Palaemon > Palaemon carinicauda. Next base: position 60,241,089 of record NC_090733.1, read on the forward strand.
TGTTGCAGCAAATGGTGGAGTGGAAGCAGATGTACGTCAGAGAGTGAATGAAGGTTGCAAAGTGTTGGGGGCAGTTAAGGGAGTAGTAAAAAATAGAGGGTTGGGCATGAGTGTAAAGAGAGTTCTATATGAGAAAGTGATTGTACCAACTGTGATTTATGGATCGGAGTTGTGGGGAATGAAGGTGATGGAGAGACAGAAATTGAATGTGTTTTGAGATGAAGTGTCTAAGGAGTATGGCTGGTGTATCTCGAGTAGATAGGGTTAGGAACTAAGTGGTGAGGGTGAGAACGGGTGTAAGAAATGAGTTAGCAGCTAGAGTGGATATGAATGTGTTGAGGTGGTTTGGCCATGTTGAGAGAATGGAAAATGGCTGTCTGCTAAAGAAGGTGATGAATGCAAGAGTTGATGGGAGAAGTACAAGAGGAAGGCCAAGGTTTGGGTGGATGGATGGAGTGAAGAAAGCTCTGGGTGATAGTAGGATAGATGTGAGAGAGGCAAGAGAGCGTGCTAGAAATAGGAATGAATGGCGAGCGATTGTGACGCAGTTACGGTAGGCCCTGCTGCTTCCTCCGGTGCCTTAGATGACTGCGGAGGTAGCAGCAGTAGGGGATTCAGCATTATGAAGCTTCATCTGTGGTGGATAACGGGGGAGGGTGGGCTGTGGCACCCTAGCAGTACCAGCCGAACTCGGTTGAGTCCCTTGTCAGGCTGGGAGGAACGTAGAGAGTAGAGGTCCCCTTTTTGTTTTGTTTCATTTGTTGATGTCGGCTACCCCTCCAAATTGGGGGAAGTGCCTTGGTATATGTCTGTATGTATGTATATCCAAAATACTTTTCCTAACTTCAGTTATAAGTCAACTTGTGCCCCCCTCAAATATGAAACCATCAAAAAAAAAAAAAAATTATGAGGAGAAGAAAGTACTAGGCCGGTCTTCAAAGTTATTGAATAATTAAGTTACTGCTATAATGTTCGATGTGACAGAGATGGTGCGAGGTTGGAGAAAATAAGGAAAATTGAATCATGATTGATTTTCAATATAACAAACTTTGTGAAGCAACAAAGATATCACTTGTTAGTGAGATAGAGAGAGGTAAGAAATGAGAGGTAGTGAAAAGTAGCCCACACAAACACACAGATATTGGTGCTTATGTAATATCAACTGTATAGATGGTTTGAATAAATTAAGAAATGGTATAAACAATACTTTGTTACTGTATTCGTACGCGCAAATTATTGAGAGCGGCAGCTAGACATCAGCTGATCTGATCACAACCAAAAGCAAAACAAAAAGAAGTCAGCAATACTCGATTTTTAAAACACACCCGAAATTTAAAAACAAAAGTACACGTTTTCTTAAAGCGCAATTAACTATTTAAAGAGTAGCAATTTTCTAGAATAGAATGATGTTTCCTAAAAAAATAGTGGTTTGCAGATGAAATCGTATGCCGTATTTTAAGCTACGATTGAAATGGATGTACACACGGTATAATTTTCTCGTTTCGTATTTAATTGACACTTTTTTTTATTAAGAAAACCAATTTTGGTTTCTTCATATATATGTAAGGAGAGAGAGAGAGAGAGAGAGAGAGAGAGAGAGAGAGAGAGAGAGAGAGAGAGAGAGAGAGAGAGAGAGAGAGAGAGAGAGAGGAGAGACAACCCCCCCCCCTTGTTTTTGTTTCTTGTACCACCTGAAGCGAGGAATTGATCGCCACAACTAACAATAGTCCTGTTAATTTCATTCTTAAACTCGGGTTGCCCTATGTGAAGTAAAATTTCATTTCTTACGTAGAGAGAGAGAGATTTTCTGGCATCAAATCAATCTCTCTCTCTCTCTCTCTCTCTCTCTCTCTGAGAGAGAGGTTTTTTATAATTATATTGTGTACTATACAAAACAAATCTTTGGAAAGCAAATCTATACTTTTTAAAATGACGAAATATTGCCGACTCGTTACCGAAGTTTAGGCTATTTACTGCTGATAAACAAACCCAGCCTACGTGTGAAAACCTTGAACACCCGAAGGGAACAATAAAGCTTTTATATATACTGCATTAAATAATCATGCCTTATACCATCATTAACACTTATTAAAATTATCGAAAGGTTAGAGAAAGATAAAGATTGCCGAAAACGTAACCACAATTCTATTTACATTTTGTCAGCTGGACTTGCACAGTTAAAGTTGATTTCATTGTTGATATGGAATTTTATCCTTAAATAGGCTATTTATTATGAAATTGTTAATAAGATGTAAGGTTAATATCATTTTGTAACATTTAGTATCAACTACCGTATTTAGGGCTACCAATATATTTAAAAAGACAATAGATTTGATACATTTTGTAGTGTATGACTCGCAGACTTTGAACAGCTTTGCAGATACAGAAAATTTATTTTTGAAAGATAGCAACCGCATAACTGGGGAATTGTATAATTTGAACACGCATGATTTGAGACCGTACTGTAGTATTAACCAGCTTTTGATTCAGTGTTGTCTAAGATATATAAATTATTTAGAGATATAATTTTTGTCATCATTATAGTTGTTATAGGGTAGATTTGGATAATATCTGTTACACAATGATTTGACTTTACTGGGTAAATTTTAGTTTAAGGATACTTCATTTTAAAATCTTGCAAACATGCAAATGAAGTTTTGGGAAGGTTTTGTCTTGAATATGATTTTAACTTCATTATCACTTTAACAGATGAAGTACAAATTAAATGTATTCCGCAACCTGAGAATGGTTCTGGTTGGGTTCCCTCCGGAAGAACAGGGACAGATGGAAGATCTAGTCAGAAAAAATGGAGGTTACATCACTACCCTAGATGACACTACAGCAACACATGTGGTGAGTATAGTTATACATAAGCAGTTAAATTGTTGGGTGAAAGATGTTATATATCTAAATCTCACCCACTCATATGTAAAATTACAGCAATGCAACGATGACGTGTGGATATTTAAGTATATTCTCCACCCAGTTTAATATTGGAAAGAAATATCTACAATGAGCAGAGGTTGATGCATTTAAATCCTCATGAGTATTGTCAAGCAATTTAGCTATTCATCCATCGTGAAATTTGAAAGAAGTACTGATATTGAACTGTGATGGATAACAAAAGGAGCATAAGGGAAATTGCTATGTTGTGTTGATTTGATGGTATTGTAGATGAGAGCTGATGAACTCTTGCAAGAACCTTTATATTTTCTGCATTGTATGGGGCAGCTAGAGTTAAAAGAATGTGCATTGTATTTCATATCCAATTCTAGATATTTTAATCAATTTATTTTGTAATGTACTTGAGTTATCAATACAATTATTCTTCTGAACTTGTATTTAGATATCTCAAAATATTTTCTAGCTCTTGAGGACCTAAAAATAAAGGACACTATCTTGAAAATAGAAAACCTAAATATGGTTTAGATATAGAATAAGTATGCTTCAGTGTATAAGTTCTCAGTCACCAAATTGGTTTTTGTAAATTGACAGGATTTGCTTGTTTTTGCTTTTCCCATCCTGTTTATTTAGGTGAGATGATCTAAGGATGAAAACCTACAACTGTATGTGTAAGTTACTGATACATTTTGTTTGTTGGCCATGTGTGTCTTTTCTCTAATTTTGTTTTATGTATTTCTTGCAGGTTATAGAGGAAAGTGTAACAGACAAACCTGAATGCCCAGCAAAAGCACATGTAGTTAAAGCAGAATGGTTTTGGACTTCCATACAATTGGATACCTGTCCCAATGAGAAATTGCATCTTTATGAAGAAATGGTTTGTATTCACATGTACACTATACTATTACTCGAAGGTTCATTTATAATTACCGTATTTCCCGCGTCATAAGACGCTACAAGGTGTAAGACGCACCCTTGAATTAGCAAGGCAGTTTTGGAAAAAGAAATTGAGGATTTTAAAAACTTCTTAGCAGTAATTCATAGTGAATAATGTGATTTTTGTCTGATACAGTAACTTTATTTATTTTGGGTGTATTATGAAATGTTGAAGTTAATATTAATTAGCTAAATGCTGATTATCCCAATTTTGTTACATATTCATATAAGAAACCATTAAACTAGTCATAGTTTCCACCACAACTACACGTTTAGTCATAGTGTTTGTTGTTTCAGGTGTTGTTTTCATGAAAGCAGTGTTGCCAAATGTTCTTAATAAATTTTGGTAAAGAAGTAAAATTTCAGTAATATTTCCCAAATTGCTCATATAGGCTACAAATTTCACACAAGATGTAATTATTGATCAAAGAAATCCTAGACATATTTTTAGGTGGAATACTTTGGCTACTGTATATGTGACTCTAGGTCTAGTTACTTTTTTCTAACTTGTTAATACTGCACTCTACTAACAGTGTCTGTTTGTATTATTTCGAAACTCGGGCAACAAAGTCATTATCAAGTTATTATTTTATTACAAAATATCAACAAGATATGAGAAAATAGATATATACTGCTATGACACCACTAGTTGGCAGGTTTGTGAGTTGGCAAATCATCAGCTGATTAACAAAACAAACTAATAATTTGCTACTGTACTTCATTAAATAAATTTCAATATAGAAATAAATGAATTTATTTATGAATGATAATTGTAGGTTTATATTTTTGTCTCGTGAGCTTGAGTGCTTGTATGGCCTTAGTTGGGTTTTTTGAGGGGTGTCAAACTAATATATAACATTTTACTTAGTGTTAAGACACGGGGATTTTGGGGGCCATTTTTCAGGAAAAAAGGTGCGTCTTATGACATGGGAAATATGGTAATTATTTTGTTAGATGGTGTCAAAATTAGTAAATCGAAATGTGATGATTTACTGGTTAAAGTGATAATCATTTCCATGAATCTTGACTTCTCAATAGGTAAGAGTCCTTGATAGCAAATTTACTTTTGAGAAACATTCGATCTGTTTCATCTTCAATTACACAACAAATTGGTTTATTGAGAAGGTTATTTTAATTTTTTCTAGTGATCAGGTCTATTCAGAAGCACAATACACGAGACCGGCTGTTACACAAGTATATACATGTGTTATCCCGTGTGTTATTTGAGAAGTGTTTTGGGGGCATATTCTGATCACCAGTTGTTAAGTGACTTTTCACTTTGCTTTTGCTGTAAAGGTAAACTGGCTATTCTTGGATTCTGTTGATTTTAACTTGATGTACTAAGCCAAGTAACCAAATGGGATATCTTTCTTGGCTCCCCTCAATGTGTGTTTCTTGATGGTGATGAGATGGCTCCATATTATGTGGGCTAAGATTAGATCTAAAGCATGGGAGGCTAAGTGTAAGAATTTCAATAAGTCAGACTCTGCTCAAAGTGTACTGCCAACAATTTTTGGGTCAGTCAGCCATGCACACTTCCAATGACGCATCAGATCTTTTCACCTTTTGCGATAATTCAGATTTTTTCTGTGCTTGTATAATCTTTCTGTCAAGTGGGTGAAATTTTTTTTATTTTATTGATAATTTCATTCAATCTTCGGTGATTGTTATGCATGTAATTTCCGATTTATTGTCTCCCATTTCTGGCAGCAGTACTAGCTTATCTTTGTCTTTCATTAGATGTTGATGTTGCAGTGTTTATTGTTGAACAAAATGATAAAGCCATTTTCCATTCTCTCAACATGGCCAAACCACCTCAACACATTGATATCCACCCTAGCTGCTAACTCATTTCTTACACCCGTTCTCACCCTCACCACTTAGTTCCTAACCCTATCTACTCGAGATACACCAGCCATACTCCTTAGACACTTCATCTCAAACACATTCAATTTCTGTCTCTCCGTCACTTTCATTCCCCACAACTCCGATCCATAAATCACAGTTGGTACAATCACTTTGTCATACAAAACTCTCTTTACATTCATGCCCAACCCTCTATTGTTTACTACTCCTTTAACTGCCCCCACCACTTTGCATCC
>NC_090733.1:60257027-60357027 GCF_036898095.1 Palaemon carinicauda
TTCGAGGTCCAAGCAATTACCAGACCTGTGAGTAGCTTCACTTATGATTTCCTCACAGCCTGATTCAGAGGCAAAGTCTAAAGCTCTTAAGCCATGGTGATTGGTAGGAGAGATAGAACTTAACTACTCCCTATGGTGAGCATTGAAATCCCCAACAAAGACAAAAGAAGCCTTATTATCATCTTGTATCTTAGCCATAATGGTAAGAAGACAATTGAAGATAGAATCATCCATGTCTGAATTTCGGTAGATCGAATACAAATAAAAGTTGTTATGCCTGCCACAAACGTTTATTACCTAAATCTGATGAAATCCATATTATTGGCCTCCTAAAACCAGTTATAAGGAGCTTAGGTGAGTGCCTCATATTAGAAACCAAAGTGTCCGAGTAAAAAAGAATATCAAACTGTCTGGACACAACTGTAAAGTCTTGAATATTTGCATGAAGACCACGAATATTGCAATGCAGTAGACGATATTGATGAAATCTAGGACGTACTGGTCCTGGATTTTGCTCAATGTCTTCAGACAGCATTTGAATTATTGATAATAAAAAAGACATCATACTTAAAAACTAGTTGTTCCGTAACCGAAATACAAACCACGCTATTTACATTGGGTTTACCTTTTAGCGTAGCTGAAATGGCGAGCCATTAGAATTTAACGAGGGTGTATCACCCCGCGCTAGTTAGCGGGGGGGGGGGGGGGGGGTAGGGGAGTGGTAGCTAGCTACCCCTCCCCCCCCTCACACACCGGTGAAGCTCACTTTCACTTTTGGCTCGGACAATGGACAGACGTCTCTGTCTTTGTCCTCGCTTGGCAGCCATTGTTTGTTTTGTCTTCACTTAATCACTTATTTTTTTTACTCAATATATATGTAAACATTTTTTCATGTTTGTATATATATTTGAGTATAGAAATCAGTAAGTTTCCTTTTCAGAGTTGTGTGTGTAGTGTACGATATCTCCGTGGAGCCCTCGGCAGTTTAGGCCACCACAGTGTAATTTTATGGGTTGCGATTGAGTTTGACTTCGGTCTTTCTCTCTCTCTCTCTCTTGAGGTCGTTCACCCTTTTACTACGTTTACTACTCCCTGTGTAGCTTCCTTCCCGTGTGGGGGGGTTGCTACGCCGTACGTTTGCCTCAATTAGTTTATGAATCTAATTGTATTTGTTAATTTTTCAGCTTTGTAGAACGATTCCTTTCGGGGTTTTCGTTCTTTCTTTAGTGTTCATTCATTTTTAAATTACATAATTACATAGTTTCATAATTATAATTGTTATAATTCTGTTTTGGTTACAGCTCCCCTTCCGTGGTGTAAGTGGTTGTGAGGGCACGTGCCTGTTGTGTAATTCTTGTTTTCCTTTCCCTCGGGATTCCTCTTCGGAGCCTTCCCGGGGGAATGAATGTGTATTAATGATTTTTGTTTTATTTTTTTACAGTTACCGATCTAGTTCGTTTCTGTAATATGGCAACGGTGTGAGCTGTCTTGTTGAGGCCTGGGGATTTGGCTGTTGCTGCCTCCCCTTTGGATTTTCATCAGGGGCGTGTCTCCTTCTACTGGAAGTACTCCCGTGACGATTGACAGCTCTCCAGTTCATTTTAGAACTCTCAGGAGGCTTGCCTCCTAGGGTGGGTAACTTTCCTTCTGAGGGAAGTTTTTCCTGTCCAGGCTTGAGTTTTTCCCCTTTTGGGGGGTTCTTCTCTTGCCTTTTTTTCGTGCGACTATGCTCTTGGTGCTGAGCGGTCTCACCTCCAGTTTCGCTCAAGGGGCTGGGCAACTGCAAGAGCCCCTCTTCGGAGGATTGCTCCTTTTAGGTCACTGGCTGACCAGTCTCTTCTACGAAGTGTTTTTCTTTCGTTCGCGAGAGAGTACACTCATAGAGACTCCTCTTCGGAGGATTCTTCTGCTGCTGTTGCTGTTGGCCTCCTTCGCCGTAAGGCTCACCGTCCGCCTCGTCATAAGGGCCTCTCATCTCCCTATAAGGGTGCTAAGAGGCGCCTTTTTGAATCTTCGTATGCAGCCTACAACTCCTTCTTCTTGATCTTCCGCCCCTGGTGCAGATGGACCTCGTCTTCCGACGGGCAACGGTCTTCCCGACGGGCAACGGTCTTCCCGACGGACAACGGTCTTCCGACGGACATCAGTCTCCCGGCGGACAGACAACGGTCTTCCGACGGACATCAGTCTCCCGACGGACAACGATCCCTTCGGGGCAAAGGGTTGCCTCCCACGGGGGTTCTTCCCTTGCGTGTCAGGGTTCCCCTGCGCGCCCTTCTGTTGTGTTCTCTCCTGCTCAGTGTTAGCGCACAGGCGCTCTCCTGCTCCTGCTCAGTGTTAGCGCACAGGCGCTTTCCTGATCGCTAGCGCTCTCCTGTTCGCCAGCGCTCTCCTGTTCGTCAACGCTCTCATGATAATCGTCTCTGGTGTTCCTGTTGGTTCCTGTTACGCGCCCTGTGCGCCCACGTTCGCCCTCACGATCTAGAACTTCAGTTCAGGTCTGGGTCAAGGACTCTTCTTCTACGCGCAGGCTTCCACGCGTTGCCTTCTGCTAGTCAGCGATCACCAGCTCGCCAGTGACCTTAGACGCGTCAACGTTCACCTGCTCGTCAGCGATCTCCTACGCGTCAACGATCGCCATCGATCTGCCACGCGTGTCAGTTCCCCTGACCACCATCAGTAGCGATCTAGCGCTCGCCTGCTGTGGACCACGATCTCCGGTAGCTGAGTCTTGCCATAGATCTTCCTCCTGCTCGCCAGCGCTCACCTTTACTTCTGTCATTCTGTGCGCCAGCTTTCTTCAATCGCCAGCGCACATCTGCGAGCCCTTCTTTGCCACGCACCAATGGGCGCCAACGGTTTTCTGACCGTCTAGGATCGCCTGATTAACAGCTTGCTTCAGCGCTCACCTTCCTGATGCACCTGCGCGCCTTGTGTTAGCGCGATGCGCGCTAACCATCACTAGTCTCTCTCGCGTTGGCAATCGCCTACGCGCCCGCGGGCTTCTTCACCTGCGCGCTAGCGTTTTGTTAACGCACCACCGCTCGCCATCGCTTGCCAACGCGCCTTCACTCTCCTACGGGCTATCCCTCGGCAGAACGCGCCATCGCTCGTCAACGCGCCATCGCCCGCCTACGCGTCATCGGTCTCCTGACCGCCTGTGCTCACCCGCACGGCCACGTGCCCGCGAGAACCAACGGTATTCCATCGCGCGGACGGACGGTGTTCCGTCACGCGGATGGACGGTGTTCCGTGGCGCGAACCGACGGTGTTCCGTGGCGCGAACCGACGGCGTTCCGTCGCGCGAACCGACGGCGTTCCGTCGCGCGAACCGACGGCGTTCCGTCGCGCGAACCGACGGCGTTCCGTCGCGCGAACGTTGGCTTAATTCTTGCAGTATCCATTGCTTGCCTATGGGTTATCGCTCGCCGACCACCAGCTCTCGCCCTTCCTACCACGCTCGCCCTCCTTCTGCACTCCTTCGCTCACTTTCGTTTGCGTTCCTGCGTGCCTGCGCATGGGCGCTTCCACGTTCGCCCACACGCAAATCATTGATTTACCATCGCGCGAGCTCCAGGGCGATTGCGACTGCGATTCCCATTGAGGTTTTCGCAGCATGGCCAGCCTGGCGAGTCTTCTGGAGTGTATTTCCAGAACACGGCTTCACCCTGTAAACGCAGATCATGGCACATGCAAGAATAAGAAGAATCTTCAGGGAGGTCTGAGCAACATTCTTCTTTCCAGAACCTGGGTTAGCCCTTCCCCGTCATTCCCTGGAAGGGTTTTTGGCGGGGGCTTTCCGTTCGAGATTTCTCCATCGGGCAAGGGGTGACTGGTTTAGCCCTTCCTCTTCTCCATCTCGTGAAAGGGGCTTACCAGGTCCTTTCCCTCCTCGGCTACGACCCGAGGTTTGGTTCAAGGAGGCTACAGGAAGGTCATGGGTACTTTCCTCCTCTCGGGCTCAAGCACCTTGGCGTTTCGTCGTCAAGTATCGAATTTGCGGGCAAGCTCGATGTTGGACCATCTGGACGCAATGACCGAGGGCTTCCTTTCGGGTGTCTCATCCGTGGATGTCGACAACCTCAGACACCCTTCCATCCATGAGAAGAGTTTGTTTGTGCCCAAGGACAGAGACATAGACAGCGGCTGTGCGGAGGAAGTCGACTTCCGTTTTCACTCCTCCAAGGCGCTTTCTTCCAGACCCTGCAGGGCTCCAGCGCCTCTTTCTTTCACCCACGTCGGCCTAAGTTATCGGACCGGCTACGACAACTGAGACAAGGTGTCCAATTGCAGTTCCCTCCTGTCAGGAACAGATGGCACGGGAGGCTCTCCCGGGGGGGGGGGGGCATAGTCCTAGAGGGAGTGGCAGAGTTCACGAACTCTAGGATTGGCACCCCCCCCTTGCAGGTTTCACGCTGGGAGGATGCCTAAGGTTACTCATCCGGATGACAGCTTCCCGATGCCCATTCCTGCACGATCTCTGTGATCAGCCAAGGATATCGCGCCTGCCGTTTCTGTCAGCGAATTCAGTGTCTCTGAACCTCTATGCCATAGGGTCGGCAAGAGTTTGCCCGTATGGGCAGAATGATCCATGCCTTAGGAGAAGGTCCTCCATAGGATCATCGACGGCTTCACCCCCGGCTTTTTCAGTCGAACCTTTCTTGTAAGGAAGTATCTGAGACGGGAGTTTCGTAGTCGACCTCTCAGCCCTGATCAAGTTTGTCGAACAAACTTCGTCCAGCGTGGAACAGCAGAATCGATCAGACTGGTAACGAGGCGACGGGACTCCTTAGGCCCTGGATTTGAAGGACGGGTACTTTCAGTTTCCATTCCATCCATCTTCCGGGAAGCTCGTGGAATTCAGCCTAGACTGCAGGTATTCCTGCTTAAGATGCAGTGTGGCGATCCCGCCCTGGCATCGCAGCTTTTTTTCCCCAGAGAACTCTCCCTGCTTTCCTCATGGCCGCTCAGGTGCTGGCTTCTGCCTCCTTCGCCTTTTGGAGGTCTGGTCAACTCCGGTAGGCTCGGGTTCGACCTTCTTCAGCGCTGGGACAAGCTTCCGGATGCTTACCATGAGTTGGGGTTCATGGTATTTTGCTAGGAGCCTTCTCTTCTTCTGCCTCAACATCTGGAGTATCTAGCCATGATATTGAGTCAACGGCCTTACCACGTTGGAAACCCCGCTACTCGTCCGTCCAGCGAGGTTAAGCAACGTCGGTTCTGGTCGGTACTTGGATGGGTGACCACCTGGGGACGCCAGATTCTGTTGCCACCTCCTCCGAGCCTTCCCTTCAGTTGACTGTGGCAAGGCTGAGGAGAGTCGCAGTACCTGTTCTCAGTCAAGCAGAGCTTTCAGCCCTACCTTGGAACGTTTCCTTGTTCTCTTTTCCTCATTGACCCGTCTATAGTTCCGAACGGTCGCCTCAGGATAAGTTCCATGTGGGGCGGTCCAAGTTCCGGTGGTCTCAAAGCAACGATTAACCGGACTTTCTGGCCCCTATGGGACTAGCGGAACGATTAGACCTGCAATGGGTGTTGACCTATGGAACCTCTTGATGGGAGGGGATATTCTCGTCCGTTCCCCACATTTTTTATGCTGTTCTCTGACTCGTCAAAGAAGGGGGGGGGGGGCATGTTCCGGTCCAGACCTATGGTCAGGACCTGAAGGATACCTCTCCATCATTCAGGCAGGCTTAATGGCCGTAGTCTGGCCCCTCTACAGATCCTACAGCTCCTGCCGAGTCGCTCCGTGCGCGTCGACTTCATGGTTCTGGCGTGTTCCAACCAGCAGGGGACGCATCTTCACACCTTCGCATCTTGCAGTAGAGATACCGAGATGATTTGAGATACTCTCAATACCACCATCGGCTCTCTCATTCCAGGCAGAGGAATGTTCTCTCCGGCTATCTGAGCAGAGCCTCGTAGAGAGAGTGTACCTGGGGGTCTTTGGCCTTGAGTAACCAGCAAGTCCTGGTCTGGGGGACCTGATCGCGACAGCTTGGAACCTCAAGCTTCCGCTTTTCTTCCCCCAGTCTCAGACCCCGAGACTCTGGCAAGATGCATTCCGGTGATGGTGGGGGGGACAACATCGACGCCTGCATCTTCCCTCCTTTGTTGTCTGTTGAGAATGGGTCTCAACAAGACCAGGTTGTCTGTCAACCTTTCAATGGCCCTGAGAGCTCCACTGGGACTATGCGCAGAACGGTTTCCGGACCCTCTGCTTCCCCTGACGGAACTCCTGGGAGAGCTTCTCCCACAGCACAGGCTACTCAAACAACCACACTGCAACATCTTTTCACGAGCCGGGGCGTCGCTTCGGCTTCATGCCTGGAGACACTACGCCTCCTCCTCAAGAAGAGACAACCTGCTACAGTCGCGGGATGGAGGTCGCGTCATCTGCGATAGTCATCCGCAGGGGTCTTCCAGGCGAAGTGAAGTGTCTTCGGTGGTTGGTGTCGTGGGAGAGATACCTCTTCCCTTGAGGCCTCTTCTCCAGCAGTAACGATTTTATTGCCTTTCGGAGGGAGGAAACTCCTTTCCGCTCTCGGCAATGAAGCCTGTCGCTCAGCCTTAACCTGACCTTCAGGCTTAAAGGAATAACCTTTTCCTTCCCGCTGGACCTTTCCTCGCTCATGCGAAGCTGCGAACGTCCCTGCCCTAGTTGGAGTGAGACCTCCAACTTGGAGCATGGCTTGGATTTTTTAGTCCCTCAAGAGATCTTCTCAAGACCCTTTACGTCAGGCCTCTGATCGTATTCCGTCTTGGGTCTCCTGCTCACTCTGGCCGCGGCCAGTGTGTAAGCAATCTCCTTGGTCTTGTACTACTCCGCCCTTTCTAAGGAATGGGGGAAGGCAACATTCAGGTTCGCTCCTGAGTTGTTGGCTAGACTCAGAATCTTGGGGTCCCGGCCCTTCGGTCCAATTCCTTCAAGATTTCGAGTCTCCATTCTGTATGTGATGTCCCAAAACCTTCTCCTTCTTGCCAGTAAAGGAATCGAGAGGTTAGCTTTGGGAACAGCTGCAGTTTGTCCTCAGTTGCAGCCAATTTGGGAGCACAAGAAGGACACTGGGGAGAGTCACCAGTATACCTCTTCAGCTTGGACTCAAGGACATTCATCTCGACCTGTCTCCAGACCCTCCCCCGTCACGTCGCCCTACAGCACGATGTCGGATACATCGCAACGTCCCTCGCCTTCGAATAATACTACTCTGTGACGCAGGTGCTACAAGCTGGAGTCTGGAAGCGTCTAATGACCTTCGCAGCCCGCTTCCTGCAGGGCGTGACCCACAGGAGTTTCGATACGTTTTCTATCGCTCTGTGGTGGCTACACAACAGCTGGTCTAACCTCAGGCTCCTTTTTGGACAGGTAGCAGAAGGTTGAGGGCATTGTTATCAGGTTTTAGTCTGCATGAACGAAAGAAGTATGTCTGGCCCTTACTTCTTTGTTCATAATCCCCTGTACGGGAAAGCAGCATCCTGGTCTCTGCATAGCTGACCTCGAACCTCTGCAGGTAAACCATGCTTCCTTGTGTTCCGAGTATTGAGTCAATACTGTCGCGTCCCCCATACCCTGACGAGGTGGTATTGGGAATGTCCTAACCCAGAGTTCCTTCTGGAACTCCAGGTCAACTGCCTAGGACGGGTCACACTTCTTCCTTCACACACAAGCTTATGTAGGCCACACGGTTCCTTGCGGAGCAAGGAACTTGTGAGGTGCAGGGACTCCTTTTCTCGAGTGCGACTCACTCGGGTTCTGAGTCTCCGGGTAAAGCCAAAGCCAGTATGGCTGGGGACTTTCCACCCTACCTACGGGGTAAGTCACCCAATGTAAATAGCGTGGTTTGTATTTCGGTTACTGAACAAATGACAAATTCGAAGATAATTTGTATTTTTCCTAACCATACAAACCTTAGCTATTTACACATATTTGCCCGCCAGCCCTGTCCCCCAAGACAAGTCCTACCTCTAAGTGAAAGTGAGCTTCACCGGTGTGTGAGGGGGGGGGAGGGGTAGCTAGCTACCACTCCCCTACCCCCCGCTAACTAGCGCGGGGGTAACACACCCTCGTTAAATTATAATGGCACGCCATTTCATCTACGCTAAAAGGTAAACCCACTGTAAATAGCTAAGGTTTGTATGGTTAGTAAAAATACAAATTATCTTCGAATTTGTCATGTTAACAAGAATTATAACAAAAAATGATATGTACAGGAATATAAATAAAGTGAAAATACCCTCCAGGATAGCCACTTCAAGTGAAGGGAGGACAGTAAGGATGGTTTTGAGAAGAAAAAGAATCAGATATGGAAAAGACAACCTCTTGATAAACCACCAGGCATCCATGGCCCTTCTGTTAAGCCTGCCCAACACACTATCTAAAAAAAAAAAAAAAAAAAAAAAAAAAAAAAGGAGGAAGAGAAAAAAAAATAAGATAGAATAGTGCACCCGAGTGTACCCTGAAGCAAGAGAACTCAAACCCAAGACAGTGGAAGACCATGGTACAGAGGCTATGGCACTACCCAAGACTAGAGAACAATGTTTTAAATTTGGAATGTCCTCCTAGAAGAGCTAAAGAGTCTCTACTACCCTTACCAAGAGGAAAGTACACTGAACAATTACACTAACGTGATTAACCCCTTGTGTCAAGAAGTGTTTGGTAATCTCATTTTTGTCAGGTGTATGAGGAAAAACGAGAATCTGTAAAGTATAGGCCAGACTATTCGGTGTATGTGGAGGCAAAGAAAAAATAAGCCGTAACAATAGAGAGGGATCCAATGCATTACTGTCTGGCCAGTCAAAGGATCCAATAACTCTAGTGGTAGTATCTCAATGGGTGGCTGGTGCCCTGGCCAACCTACTACCCAATATATATATATATATATATATATATATATATATATATATATATATATATATATATATATATATATATATATATATATATACATATATATATATATATATATATATATATATATATATATATATATATATATATATATATATATATATATATATATATATATATATATATATATATATATATATATATATATATATACACCGTATTTCCCTTGTGATAAGACGCTACAAGTGGTAAGACGCACCCTTTAATTAGGAAAGCAGTTTTAGAAAAAAAAATGAAGATTTAAAAAACTTCTTAGCAGAAATCCATGGTCAGCGACTCTTGCGTGATTATTGTCTGGCACAGTAACTTTTCTTATTTTGGGTGTATTATGAAATGTTCAAGTTAATATTTATTAGCTATATGCCGATTATCCCAATTCTATTACATATTCTTATAAGAAACAACTAAATCAGTCGTAGTTTCCACCACAACTACACGTTTACTCATGTGCTTGAAGTTTCAAGTGTTGTTTACATGAAAGCAGCGTTGCCAAAGGCTCTTTATAAAATTTTGGTAAACATGTAAAATTCTAGTGATATTTCCAAAATACCTCATATACCCTATAAATATTCACACAAAATGTAGTTATTGATTATAGAAATCTATAAATTCTTTTAGGTGGAATACTTTCGCTACTGTTTATGTGATTCTTGGTCTAGTTACTTTTCTGCTAACTTAGTAATACAGTGGAACCTCTACATACAATCTTAATTCGTTCTGGGACCTAGTTCGTATGTTAAAACGATCGTATGTTGCAGCGAATATTCCCTTAAGGATACACTGTAATTTGTATAATTTGTTCTACAGCCAAAAATCCTATGATAACTCCTTAATGAATTACTGCACATCATTACGCATGACAATAATACAATTGCATTATATGAGACAGATGTAAAAAAAGAATAATTACAAAGAAATAATGAATAAAAAAGGGATTATTATTGTCACTTTACATTAGAGACAGGCCAACACAGGTGTAGGCTTTGCTATGCTGGAAGAGATGGACGGTCGGCGAGGAGGTAGAGATGCTGACTGCGACAACGTACCGTAACTACGTGAACTTCATCCTAATTTAGCTTATTTATTCTTTTTAATTTTTATATTTTATATTTTTTTTACATTTTTGTTTTCTCTCTGATTTATTATTTTCATCATTTTCACCCAATTCAATCTTAGTTTTCTTTGCTTAACTTTCTTTCTCTTCATCACGATCACTAGACCGCGTTGTAGATTTTATTAAAGAAACTATCGAGAGAAAGTTGCTTTGAACAGCTTTTCAGAATTTTTCTGAAATCGGTTAAGCGGACATCATCGAATTGCAAAACTACACGGCAAACCTGAAGTTTATGTGGGTGATACTTATCAATGAAATCAAGCACGTGTTGATAATGTGCTAACATCTCTTTTATTTCAGCCAAACTTAAGGTTTGCTCTACCTCCTCAATGTCTTCCGACTCACCCAACTGCACTTGGAACTCATCATTCTGCATGGCTTGCATCTCCTAGAGTTCCTCGGTGGTGAGTTCTTCATGATGCTCCTCGACGAGTTCGGTGATGTTATCTTCTTCGACCTCCAGACCCATGGACTTGCCAAGGCATACAATCTCTTCTATGTCTTCCTCTACGGCAAGCACAGGTTCAGGCTCGGGGCCAAAACCTTCAAAATCCATTGGAGAAACAGCATCAGGCCAAAGTTTCTTTTAAGCTGAATTCAGTGTCCATCGAGTTACTCCCCCCAAGCCTTATCTATGATCTTCAAGCGGTGCCTGATATTGAAATGGCTCCTCAAAAATTCACGCAAATTAAGTTGATGCTTTGCGTGACATTAAAGCACTGCTTAGATAAGTGCCTGGTGTAGAGCTTCTTGAAATTCGAGATGACTTGCTGGTCCATGGGCGGGAGGATAGGGGTGGTATTCGGTGGAAGATACAGCACTCTGATGAACTTACCTGGTCGATGATATCATCTTCAAGTCTTGGGAGGTGAGCGGGAGCATTATCTAAGCAAGGCAAGCACTTCAAAGATAAATTCCACTCCTGAAGGTACTTCTTGACAGCAGGGCCGAAAACATGGTTTACCCATTCGACCCAAAAATGCCTAGTAACCCAGGCCTTAGAATTAGCACGCCAGAAAACATGCAGCATGTCCTTATTGACTCTATGTGCCTTAAATACCCTAGGGTTTTCGAAATGATAAACCAATAGCAGCTTTATTTTGCAGTCCCCGCTGGCGTTGGCACATAGGGCAAGAGTCAGCTGATTCTTCATAGGCTTATGTTCAGTCATTTTCTTCTCTTCGGTGGTCATGTATGTTCGACTAGGCATCCTTTTCCAAAACAGACTGGTTTCATCACAATGGAAAACTTGCTGCTCTACGTAGCATTCATCCTCCACGATCTTTTCGAATTTCTTAACAAAATCTTTAGCAGCCTTGGTATCCGAAATTGAAGCCTCTTCACGCCGAATAACTGAATGAATTCTGGTCCTTCTCTTAAATTTCTCAAACCAACCGCGAGACACCTTTAATTCCTCTGACGTATGTCGTAGGATCGGTTGAACTCTTCCCCCGTCACCCACAGAGCCCGCCACCTTCAAGTCAAAATAGATAGCGCTGGAATTCTCACAATTAATCGTTTCAGTGATCGTATCGCCAACAATCTCTTTGTCCCTTATCCATATAAAAAAAAAGCGTTCCATCTCTTCTAAGGTAGGGCTGTGACGTTTTGAAATAATGGTGATCCCCTTAGATGGTTAGCCATATTGTTTAGCCAGATCACTCACACGTACACAGAGCTCATATTTTTCTAAAATTTCTTGCTTCAATTCTAATGAAAGCATTGTCTTCTTCCTTTTCTTCCAACTACTAATACCTTAACAAAAACTGAGCATCTTACGACCTGTGATTATACGTAAAATCAAAAATAAAACATGAGAAAGGAAGATAATAAGCACTGTTAATAACGGACCGAAAAGAGGACACTCACGATTTGCATGAGAACAGAGAACTGACAAAGGCGACGTTCAATGGCGTCCCTCCGACGTGCTGCCCTCTACCGGCATAAACATGAAATTAAGACCGACGCTTCGAGAAAATTCTACGCGTATGGTCTACATCAGATGTTGGAGCATGACTTTTGAGTGTCGAGACGAAAATTTGATCGAATTTTACTTTGAATGTTGAAACAATCGTATGTAAAGACAATCATATGTAGAAGTTGCACTGTATGTGTGGTTTTATATATATATATATATATATATATATATATATATATATATATTTATATATATATATATATATATATATATATATTTATATATATATATATATATTTATATATATATATATATATATTTATATATATATATATATATATATATATATATAGATATATATATATATGTGTGTGTGTGTGTGTACATACCGGTGTATATATATATATATATATATATATATATATATATGTATGTATGTATATGGATTTATATGTATTTATATATTCATATATATATATATATATTATATATATATATATATATATATATATATATATATATATATATATATATATATATATATATATATATATATATGTGTGTGTGTGTGTGTGTATATATGTATATATATAAATATATATACATGTATATATATATGTGTGTGTATAGTATATATATATATATATATATATATATATACACACATATATATACATGTATATATATATATATATATATATATATATATATATATATATATATATATATATATATATATATATATGTATGTATATACACATATATATACATATATACATATATATACTGTATATATATATATATATATATATATATATATATATATATATATATATATATATTTATATATACACATATACAGTGATACCTCGGTAGTCGAACGACTCTATACTCGAACAATTCGGAGTTCGACCAAAATTTTCGAGAAATTTTTGCTGCGGTGCTCGACCAAAAATTCGGTACTCGACCAGCCGAACACGTGACGACCGCATGGGCTTTGTGATGATCGCGCCATCTCGGCCACTCTCGCTTGTTCGGGAAGCATCAGTTCTCTCGAGAGCGTCACTCAGACAACGCGCGATCAGCATTCGTTGTGATTTAGTGATTTTCAGTGCTTTTAATTGCTTTTTTAGCTTTCATAATGAGTCCCAAGAAAGTAATGAGTGTTAAGGGGAAGGAGAAGAGGAAAACAGTGCGAACAACGATCGAGTTGAAGAAGGAAATTATAGCGAAATATGAGAATGGTGTACGAGTGTCCGATTTAGCGGTAGAATACGGAATGGCGAAGTCGACCATTTCTACGTTTTTAAAGCATAAAGAAATGATTAAGAAGGCGAATGTTGCAACGGGAGTTACGGCGGTAACTAAGCAAAGGCCACAAGTGATTGAGGAGATGGAAAAGTTGCTTTTAATATTTATTAAAGAAAAACAGTTGGCCGGGGAAAGTGTTAGTGAAGCGTTCATTTGTGAAAAAGCGTTGCATATCTATGAAGAATTAGTGAAGAAAAGTCCGAGTACCAGTGAAAGTGATTCATTTACATTTAAAGCGAGCAGGGGTTGGTTTGAAAAGTTTCGTAATAGAACAGGTATTCATCGTGTTACTAGGCATGGGGAGGCAGCTAGTTCGGATCAAATTGCAGCCGATAAATACGTGGGGGAATTCGATCGGTACATAAATGAACAAAATTTGATTGCACAACAAGTCTTTAATTGTGATGAGACTGGGTTATTTTGGAAGAAAATGCCAGCCAATACGTACATTACCAAGGACGAGACGAAGATGCCAGGTCACAAGCCAATGAAAGATAGGCTAACATTGTTGCTGTGTGCAAATGCAAGTGGCGATTGCAAGATCAAACCCTTGTTAGTGTACCACTCGGACAACCCCCGGGTGTTCAAACGAAATAATATTTGTAAAAGTGCACTACCAGTTATGTGGCGCTCGAACACTAAATCTTGGGTCACAAGACAATTCTTTACTGAGTGGATAAACGAAGTGTTTGCCCCCCAGGTTAAGGCTTACCTCATTGAAAAGAGCTTGCCAATGAAATGTCTTCTGGTTATGGACAATGCTCCTGCACATCCTCCAGGTCTCGAGGATGACTTGAAAGAAGAATACAGCTTTATCAAAATCAAATTCTTGCCCCCCAATACTACTCCCATACTCCAGCCCATGGACCAACAGGTCATTTCAAACTTCAAAAAACTCTATACCAAGGCCCTTTTCAGAAAGTGTTTTGAAGTGACCAGTGACACGAAGTTGACCCTAAAGGAATTCTGGAAGGAACACTTCAGCATCCTCAACTCTGTTAACATGATTGACCAAGCTTGGCGAGGTGTGACCTATAGGACATTGAACTCTGCCTGGCGTAAGCTGTGGCCATCATGTGTCACAGAGAGGGAGTTTGAAGGTTTCCAACCAGAGGCGGGTCCAAGCACTGCTACCCCTGTAATTTCTGATGACACTGATGTCGTTGAGGAAATTGTTGTCATGGGCAGGAGTTTGGGGCTTGAGGTCGACAAGGATGATATTGATGAGCTTGTAGAAAGCCATTCTACCGAGTTGACTGTGGAGGAATTGTTGCACCTGCAACAACAACAGCAGCAGGATCTGATTGTGGAGCAGGAATCTTCAGAAGAGGATGAGGTAAGGGAGGATGTTCCAAGTTCTCTCATCAATGAAATTTGTTCCAAGTGGGCAGATGTGCAGGCTTTTGCTGAAAAATACCACCCAGAAATTGCAGTAGCAAACCGGGCAGTGCATATGTTTAATGATAGTGTCATGTATCATTTTCGAAGAATACTGCAGAGGAGGAAGAAACAATTAACAATAGACCAGTTTTTCACAAAAGAAAAGAAAGCTGCTACATCAAAGCCTGTTTCTCCTCCAAAGAAGAGACAAAGAAGAGAAGAAACCCCTGAAATAGATCTGCCCACCCTTTCATTGGAGAGAGAAACAACTCCTGAAGGAGAACTACCCCGCCACATCATGGAAGGGGACTCTCCTTCCAAGCAGTAACCTCCCCCTTCCATCCTCTCCACATCCATCCCTGTATGCCATCGAACCGCTGCTCAAAGGTATGTTCACTACAGTACAGAAAATGGTTTAAAATTGTTTTATTTTAGTACAGTAAATGGTTTAAAATTGTTTTATAGGATTTTCTGACCAATTTCATACACATTTAGATAATTATTGTTGTTTAGGTACACGTTTTATTAATATTTTGGGCCTGTTCGAGTGCTTGGGAACGGAATAGAATATATACCATTATTTCTTATGGGGAAAAAAAATTCGGTACTCGAACAAATCGGAGGTCGAACACGGATCTCGAACGGATTATGGTCGAGTACCGAGGTATCACTGTATGTACATATGATATATATATATATATATATATATATATATATATATATATATATATATATATATATATATATATATATATATATATATATATATATATTATATATATACA
Source organism: Palaemon carinicauda (assembly GCF_036898095.1). Lineage (NCBI taxonomy): Eukaryota > Metazoa > Arthropoda > Malacostraca > Decapoda > Palaemonidae > Palaemon > Palaemon carinicauda. The sequence goes on from NC_090733.1 coordinate 60,272,444, forward strand.
TATAAATATACTGTACTTATACATATATATATATATATATATATATATATATATATATATATATATATACATATATATATATATATATATATATATATATATATATATATATATATATATATATATATATATATATATATATATATATATATATATATATATACACACACTACACACATACATATATATATATATATATATATATATATATATATATATATATATATATATATATATATATATACATATATATATATATATACATATATATATATATATATATATATATATATATATATATATATATATATATTTATATACATATATATACAGTATATATACACATGTACATATATATATAAATATACATATATATATATACATATATATACACACACACACACATATATGTATATATATATATATATATTTATATATATGTGTATGTATGTGTGTATATATATATTTATATATATACATATATATATATATATATATATATATATATATATATATATATATTTATATACATATATATACAGTATATATACACATGTACATATATATATAAATATACATATATATACACACACACACACACACATATATATATATATATATATATATATATATATATATATATATTTATATATATATGTGTATGTATGTGTGTATAGTATATATATTTATATATATTATATATATATACAGTAATCCTCCATTATTATAGTTACTCCTTTATACTTCGGTGTATATATAGTATATTGCGCAATAGCTACTGAAATGACAGCTACTTCTCTTCATTCAATGTTAGCTTGGTTAGCAACTGTTTGAAATTCCCGCCAATTACAGTAACTTTATTTTACTGATCATTCTTCCTCCCTAGATAATGCGCATGTTTTCTAAGCTTTAAGTATGTTATTTGGACACGTGTACTACAATATTCATACTATATAGCATCTCCGTATTTAAATAAATTTTTCAATGTACTTGATTTTGACTAATTTCTGATATATTTATGGGATATTGAAGATAAATGAATCAGAGTGCATTCAAAATTGTGTAAAATCCTTGACTTTGACTATTTGAGTTATACCTTAGTTATAGTTTTTTCAACGTTCTCAAACATTTTCATCATTTAACACACATTTTAGTTTTCTTTAAAGCGTATAATTAACTTTACAATTAAAACAACCTGAATTAGTACTTGTAAGAACCTTCAACACATTCAAATGAATAGCCACACAAATAGTTGCTGTAATCGAATTACCACCTTCGCTTAACAAGGGGCGGGGCATCACCGCCAACTTAGCGTGTGGCAGGTATAGATGCTCACGCTCACAAGCGAAATGTTCATGCTTTCGTGGAGGATGAGCTCAAGTGAGATGCTCACGCTCACGGGTGAAACGTTCGTGCTTTCGTGGAGGACGCGCTCAAGCGAGATCATCACGCTCTCGGCCGAGACGCTTACGCTCTCGAACAAGACTTGTGCAGGACTCTCGCGCTCTTAGGCGTGACGCCGTTCACACACTCGTACGAGACGCTCATGGTCTTGTGCAAGATGCTCGCACTCATAAGCAAGAAGCTCTCGTGCGAGGCGCTCATGCTCAGGAGCACAGTCTGAAGTGAAATGATCCCGATCGTTTCGGTAAATCTTGGATTTTTGAGATCTCCAATTTGTCAGCTACCAGTCGTTGTTTTTCAACGGCTAGATGATCCTCGGTTTGTCAATAGCACCGTTCACAGTTTTTATATTCAACAGCTACTCGTTTGTTGTCAAAACACGACAGTGTGCGTCTTTTTCGCTTGCTGGCCATTTTGCTGCCTGACAGTCACTAGTCAGAGACTAGTAATCACTAAAAGCCTGCTCCATTCTAGGCCTCTAGTTCTACAGCCACTTCCTGAGAGGGTGTTGCTTGAGAGTACTCTCTCCTAGATGGCATAGATTGTCTCCTTGCTATTGAGCATAATCTACTTTGTTAGACCCTGCAGAGTTGATGGAATTACAGATTTTTCCATCTGGGAACCTAAGAATACCCCTTTCTTTGGCGACGGGGATAATACGCTAGTGCAAGGCTCTGCGCCCCTCGCTCTTTGGGTTGTTTGTGTGTAACAAACAGGGAGTCTCGGGTTCCCAAAGTTTTTTCGCTGTCAGCGGAATCAGAAGAATCTGCTTCAAAGTGGCCAGGTTTATGCATTGATTCCAGCACACTCACTTTAATTCATCTACCTTGATTGTACTTGGTTTTCTTGTACATTTCGTTCATATAAGAGGAAGGCTTGCGAACAAATGGCCTCAAGTAACCAGGTTGCTGCTTCGGTTGCTACCTTCTCCCTTGTTGTCCTGTTTATTTTGTGCTGCCCAAGAGCTGAATTTGCTTCAATAGGAACTACGCTATTGAAGAGAGTCTCCTGAAGAAAATCTGTTCTCTGATGTGATAAGGGAGGCAGATTCTTTGAATCTGTTTTTCTCCCCCCCCCCTTCTAGTGGTAGACACAACCTCATAAGGTTACTACCATACTCTCCCTCTTAGAGAACAAAATTCATTTCTGTCTAATCGACAGCCATAGCAATTTACATGCTATGATTCGGGGCACCCCTAGACGGATGACTGACTGGAATAACTGACGATATTGAAAATCTGTGTTCTCCCAGTCTCTGTTGGCCCTTATGCCCTCGGACCTTAGTGGAAATACATTCAACCTTCATCTGCTTCTGTTCTGGGGAAACATCCTTTATCCGACAAGACCTCATTAGTCTCCGTCAAGTGCGACCTCTGAAGAACTAGCCTGGTTCCAGGTCCTTCGGCACTAGGGATCGTCCTTCTCTTGGTCTTCTACAAGACCTGAGCAAGTAACGGTCCTAGTTATAAGACTGCCTGACGAGAATCTCTCCCAGGGAGTAGATCTCCTTGTTCTTCTTGATTTGACGCTTCTTATAGAGGCATCAAAGGAAAGGGGGGGAGGCCACATACAGCATCATATGTCCTTAGGACTAGGATCAGAGCACGAATGATACTCTCTTGATCCCCCAGTAGGCACCTTGCTTCGGGAAAGTGCCAGGGTGAATGACAGTGATTCGTCGGTTTCCTGTTCATGGGAAAAAACTTCCTGCTCCTATATGGTCTTCCCTTTGGGGTATCTAGTTTACGGGTTTGGATTTTATAGACCACCCCCTTCTGCAGGAGTATTCCTCCTACAGCTTCTGTTTTAGATGTCTTCCTTTTGGAAGCGGAATAAATATCAATGACAAGCAGGAGAAGGACTGCTGTGTCCTGTTAGATTCCCTTTTGCGAGCAGTTTTTTTTGGGGAAAGGAATAGAGGGCTTCTCCCCACTTCCATGCAGATTTATAGTTGGACTTGTCTCATTAAGGGACTCGACTAGAGCTTCGGTTTAGCCGCCGAAAAGACAGGTCACACGCAGTGGCACGTCTACGACTCTGGAGCACCCATTATGGACTTCCTTTATGACTAAGATACTCCATGGCGAGAGTCGAGTGAAGTACGACTAGATACTTTTCTCGTCCATCGAGCATCTCCAATCGTTGCTCTCCATAGTTTGAACTGGTTACCTGTAGTAGGGTATTACAGCCTTCTACAGGATGGGGGGTTCTAAACTGCAGATCTTCCCCTGATCCCGAGGATAGGTCTTTCCCAGTGTGACACTCGACCAAAAGAGGGACGTACCCTTTGGGTCTCCCTCGTCTGTTGCTTACGGCAAGAAACCAAGTAACATCGTATTTTGTTCCAAGCAACTTGAATCGCAGGTTCAAGCCCCCCAACTGGGAACCTGCCGCTTTGTAATCAAGGCTGTAACACAGGTAATTACTTTGAAGACATACCTCAAGGAGGGGGATTACCTAGCCCCACGGGTATAGCACACTGGGTCAGATACTCGTCATTGTTTTTCTTTAGCATACCAGTGATTATATTGAGGGCATACCTCAGGAAAACAATGAAGGAGTTCGCTCCTTAGGTTCAGCATGCCTTGTTAATCCTAGGAAGGTCAAACGAGGTCGTAAGGATCTCATCTGTGATGGTGACACAGATCCTATACCAGTCACAGAATCCCTCTCCTCCTCCTCATAGAGACGACCCAGAGCTCTGAACGTTTCAGGGCAGAATCCGTCCATGTCAAGCAGCTCCTTTGTAACACAAACCGTGCCATTGGTATGGTGGAAAGGTGTCTGATCTTCATCTCACCCCACTTACAAGACGTGACCCGCTAAAGACCCAATTCGTTTTCTCTATCGCTCCTGTGGTTCACAACGCTTTTGAGCAGCTCCTTTGGGACGTAAATTGTGCCATTGGTAGGTTGGATAAGTGTCTAATCTTTACCTCACCCTCCCTACAAGACATGACCCACAGAAGACTCGATACATTTTCTCTATCACTGTTGTGGTGGTGACACAATAAGTGGTTTAATAATACCTCAGGCTCCTTGTCAGACAAGTAGTAGAAAGTTGAAGGCATTGCCTACTCGTGGTAAGACTGGGATGAATGAAAGTATGGCTGGCTCTTTTACTTTCATCTTCCCCTCCTTTGAGGAACAGCGCCATGGGTCCCTTTGCAAAGCTGGCTTCAACCTTTTACAGATAATAATTACTTCCATTGTGTAACCAAGTATGTTTTTCATATACTCGTACACGTCCCCAACGCCTCCTGCGAGGTAGGCTTGGGGAAATGTCTTTTTATGTGTAGGGCTCCTATTTTATCGAGGAGCATCTTCTTACCTAGACGTTCTTATGAGATATCTCACTACTACTTTAGTTGCTCAGGCCGCTATCATACTCACATGTACTGACATGCGAGGTGCAAGGTACAGTCTAATACTGTACTAGGGAAACCCAGGTCAATGACTAATCTAGTAGTTGGACTTACACCCTCCTAAGAGTGATTCATCCAATATAAATAGCAGAAGGTTTGTTAGTATAGGAACAAATGACAAATTCAGAGGTAATTTGTATTTTTCCCTAACTAATACAAACCTGTAGCTATTTATATATATTGGGCTGCCATCACCTGCCCCCTTGTAATTCCTGCCTGCAAGCAAAAAGTACATGGTTCATTGAACCGTGTGTAGAAATAGGCCGCTAGGGAGCCCCCAACCACCTCTTACTTAGCCACTATTAGTGGTTAGGTAAGGTTGCCACTCGCACTTTAAATCTAATGGCTCCCTTCCAGCTCCGCCAAAAGTAATATCCAATATAAATAGCTACAGGTTTGTATTAGTGAAAAATACAAATGATTTCCGAATTTGTCATTTTGACTTTATTGATATGAAGAAATCGACTGTAATAAATGTTATATTATTAGGTGTAGTGTCTGCTATAAAATATTTAGCGCATTACAACCATTTTGTAAGTGTTGGTTTTGGTCATAGGGTTATATGTCCTATTGGAACAGTTGATGTATTTGGATAGAATTCCAAGAATTGGTAATTTTCAGTTTTGTTTAAAAAAATTCCCTTATAAACTTATTTATAAGAATTAAATGTGTGTTTTGTTAAAGGAACTAATCATCCATGGTCATTCCTTGGAAAATATTCCAGCATTGTAATACTGCCCTTCACTTTAAAAGTTTATCTTTATAAAGTGATTACAACACCCCATTGGAGAACTGATTCTGTATTCGCTGATCATTGTTTGAAAAGATCCTGCTACATATGTGAAGATGTGTTGAAATAATTATATTGGGAGTTCTGTATTCCGTCAAATTTGTTATATTTATTTTATCAATTTAGAATAAAATTCAACTTCTGTTGACTTTTAACATATCTCCAGGTCTGAAATTTCTGTCATTTCCTCTGTATCAAGTCTTACTTAATGGTCAATGATTCATGGTAAGTTATTTGAAATAAGAGAGTGACAAGAGAAAGTATCATTTTACAAAATTGAGACTAGATAGATTTTAGTATGAGCTACTCAACATAAAGTTGTACTTATGGTGATGTTCCTCTTATTTATTTAAGGTAAAGTATTGGCTTTAATGAGATAAAAGCATTTGATTAATTCATTACTTGTTTTGGTCCCTCTTTTCTTGCTTATAATCTCCCTTCTGCCTAGGAAGTGTGTTATTCAACTTGTTTTATTGAAATGTAATACAGTATACATGGAAATAAGCATGATTTAATAACAAATTTATTATATCTACTCTACTCTAAGTAGAACTAGTAACCCAACCTCCTCCCCATTTTGAAGGCTATACAATGGAACCTTGACATACAAATTTAATTTGTTCTGTTAAAATCATTGTATATCAAAACAGTTGTATCTCAAAGCATTTTTTCCCATTTAAAATAATGAAATATGTATTAATCCGTTCTAGCGCTATGAAACCACACCAAAACACAGCTAAATAACTTATAATATACACAATAATATACACAATTTATACCCAAACCAGTAATAACACACATAATGATAAAATAACATAATAATGTGATAAATGATAATAAATGTTAATAAAGTCAATAAAGAAAAAAAAGGAATTTTACTTACCACAACGAAAGATGAAGTGAGGCCAGCAGGGTGAGGGGTGGCAGGGAATGATTTGTTCTCTTTTTATTTACGCATGTACGTACACTAATAACTACGTAATTAATACAAATGAAATAACATTGCTAAACTATTTTTTTTTAATTACATAAACACTTACTCATCACCACCTTCACGTCTGGCCTTTTTGGCCTCACTTTCTTGACTTTCATCACTTTCAGGTCTGAGCCTATCGTGCCAACTCTTAGGGTTTTCTTTATTTTTTGCGATTTTATTCATCTTCACTTTTCTAGCATTTATTCGTCATTTGTATTTAATTAATCATTCTAAATGCCTTCTTCCTGATTTCCTTAATTTATTTGATTTAGCATAGATTTGGCCTAGGGAATGTGCTACCGCAAGGTCCACACAATCTGAACACATGCATGCACGCTACCGCCTCCCCCTGTCTCGTCTCTTTGTCATTTTGTTTCATCCTTGTCTCTCCCTGGCGTTTCACTTGACTGTATCCAATAGTAATGCATGTAATATTCACGTTTTAGTATTGTATTTTTAATTAAAAACATAGTGAATTATAATCTTATGCATTGTTTACATTCAAATCACCTGATCAACCATGCCTAGTCCATCATCAACCTCAATTTTTGGATCAAATAACTCCCTTATTAATTAGACATGCTACCGCCGATGCACGATACTTTATAGTTTTTAGCTCTGTGGTGCTTGATTATACAGCGTCAAAAGAGATTTAGCAAAGAAAAAGATTTCATTTATTACAGAGAGAGAGAGAGCATTCATATTTTTCTCTCACTAAATATTCTATTTTGTTTTGGAAGCATTATTACACTTTCGAGATAATTTTATTAGTTTTTTTCTTATCACCTGCTTTGTCTTTAGCTTTGGGACCCATGGTAAATAATAAAATAGACAAAATAACACGAAAAATAGGCACAAATACAACGAACTACACATTTTATTAACGATGCAGCACCAACAAACAAACAGACCGAACGCCATCTATCGGTCGCCTATACAACTATCACTCATTGCAAAATCGTATCTCAAATATTTCGTTGTATATCAAAGCATATATTTTCGAAAATTTTCCGTTGTATCTCAAAACATTCGTATATTACGGCAATCGTATGTCAAGGTTCCAGTGTATATACCTTCGATGATCAAGTCCGTTTAAATCTGAAGCATTTTCTTTTCTTGTTGAGCTAACCCATCAAACATTGTCTTAGCTGTCACACTCTTCTTGGCAGCTAGTGAGTGTTTTGGTGGCTAAGTTAAAGGTGGAAGAGTGTGTTGGTTATGGAAGGATTTTCTTTATTCTTTAAATTATAGGTTATCAAGCTGGCACCACTTGATAGCTTGTTTTATTTAGAGGTAAAAAAAGTAAATGATAGGTTCAGATTGAAAGAATCATAATGTTTTCTTTTCTCAAGTAGTTTTGCGTTGGTTTATCATTCAGCTAGATAAGCTATTTGGGAATACAGCAACTACATTATATAGTATATATATATACTTAATTGTGGCCCTTTATTTTCAGAACGTTAGCAACAACTTTTTAAGTCCCCTACAAAGATATTCCTCTCCAAATACTCCAGGCTCAAGAAGTAGAAGGCGGAAAAGAGTGAGAGAAACTGTACAGCAGCTAGCACAAGATGATTCTTCATCTGCATTAGCCTCAGCACCACCTGCAAGGTATGTTTGATTTTTTTCATTCTTTAGACACAACCACATATGTCAAACTTGACACAGTTTGAATGAATTTTCATTGAGAATTTATCTAGTTTTCTTTATGTGTTCTGCAGTTTGCTTTCAGGAAGTGTCTGAATCATAGGCATGTTGCCTTATTTTGGTGATACCACAGTCAAACTAACTAGTTCATCTCTTAGATTTTATATCACACCTCACTAGTTCACAAAATACCGTATATACTCGCGTAACATGCAAGTTTTGAAGACTAATTTTGAAGCTAAATTCATGGGGATCGCATCATACACGAGATATCAAATTAGCATATGCACTCTTGGATTTGCTAAGTCGTCGTTCAAATTGTATATCCATTTACTGGGGTAAAAAATAAGCTATATTTGAAATAAACCGGATTTCTATTAAACTGATGTTATACATAGCTTTATCCAACAATAATGCATGTAGTATTCATATTTTAGTAACATATTTATAAATAAAACCATGTGAATTATCTTTTCCATTGGTTATGTTTGAAAGTCAATCGATACTCTTGTACGCTTTCCAAATCAGCTGATTAAGACAGACTACCGAAAGATATTTCATATTTCTTAAAAAAAACTATCATTACAGTGAGCCCTCGCTACTTCGCGGTTCGATCATCGCGGATTCACGACTTTGCGGACTTTTTTCATTAAGTACGGCATTCGATTTCATCAGCAAACCACTATTTTTGGGGGAAACATCATTTTATTCTAGAAAATTGCTACTCTTTAAATAGTTAATTGCACATTAAGAAAGCGTGTACTTTTGTTTTTAAATTTCGGGTGTGTTTTAAAAATCTCGAGTATTGTTGACTTCTTTTTGTTTTACTTTTGGCTGTGATCAGATCAGCTGACGTCTAGCTGCCGGTCTCAAGAATATGCGTGTACGAAGTATTGTTTATACCATTTCTTAACTTATTCAAACCATCTGTACAGTTGATATTACATAAGCACCAATGTGTTATAACCTATCATATTTTTTGGTTTATTACATTTAAAACAACTCTCTCTCTCTCTCTCTCTCTCTCTCTCTCTCTCTCTCTCTCTCTCTCTCTCTCTCTCTCTCTCTCTCTCTCTCTCTCTCTCTGTGGGCTACTTTTCACTACCTCTCATTCCCTACCTCTATCTCTCTCTCTCTCTCTCTCTCTCTCTCTCTCTCTCTCTCTCTCTCTCTCTCTCTCTCTCTCTCTCTCTCTCTGTGGGCTACTTTTCACTACCTCTCATTCCCTACCTCTATCTCACTAACAAATGAAATCTTTGTTGCTTCACAAAGTTTCATTTATATTGAAAATCAATCATGATTCAATTTTCCTTACTTTCTCCAATCTCGCACTATGTCACATCGAACGTTATAGCGGTAACTTAATTGTTCGACAACTTTAAAAATCGGCCTTGTACTTTCTTCTTCTCTGACTTTTTTTTTTTTAGATGGTTTCATAACTGAAGTTAGGAAAAGTATTTTGGATATGGAATGGAGAATCATCTTTAGTAACAGTTTAGAATTGTCGTAAATTTTCATTCGGTCATTAGCGGCAGTTTGTTGTTGATTAAACGCCAAAAAAAAAAAAAAAAAAAAACAATGTTTTCATGCTTTGCTACGTATGTAGGATTTTATATAGATATGGTAAATAATATTTGTTATTACAAATATTATTTACTGTATCTATATTTACTAAAAGCTTTTAATATCATTATTTATCACTTTCATCATGCGCGTTTAATGCCTTCGTTTGTTTATTACGAATGGAAGGTTTCCGTTTCAGGCGGCGTCATAAAGAAAAACATTTCATAAATGGCATTCATTTCATTTATTTTGAAGTCCTAAGAAAAATTAAGTAAAACATTGGTAATAACAAAATCAACATATAATCAATACTTGGTAAGATTGCTGTCGATGCAAAAACTAACCTATACACAGATGTGTAAATGAGTCTGTTTCTTCATTATGATCAGAGATAAACGTAAACAAAACATTGGTTGTCTTTTTTATCGTGCTTTTTGGCGTGTTTAGGAAACGCATCATATAAAATCGCCTTTAATATTTGTGCCTGTTTTAGTTTAGGGTACTGTAGTACATGCATTAAGTGTTCTATACATTAATGGGTAGTTTGTTAACAGTACTACGTACGAGGGAAGGTTTTAAAAGTCTGAATATACATGTTAAATAAATACGTAAATATGGTGTCCCTACTTCGCGGATTTTCAGCTATCGCGGCCGGGTTTGGAACCTATCTACCGCGATAAACGAAGGTTCACGGTACTTGTTCTATCATTTTCCAAATAGCATACTAATTTCAATAGTTTCATTTGAAATACTTCTCTTATATTTTATTTACTGTTGAGTTGAATCGCATATACAGTAGAAGTTAACCGAAGTTTCATTCATGTTGCCGATATACATTAGTTTATAGTGTTTCAGCGCTGAGTTGCTTGATTATAAAGCTTAACAAATTATTTATATTGTGCTTAAACAAAACTATATTCTCTGTTTTGAAACACTTTGTAACTTTATCTTCGAAATTTGGCATTTACATTTAATTATGCTATTTGTAAATTCATAGCTTCCCAATGAATTTACCTTTTGTTTCCTCCAGCTTCGGACACAGCTTTCCCCGATTCTAAACAGAATAGCGGCTATGAATATTGTTTGTTTTCTTGCCTTGTTACTATATATTTGGCAGTACATTTTTTAAATTTTTCTCCATATTAAATAAGGACATACAGTGAACCCTCGTTTATTGCGGTAGATAGGTTCCAGACCCAGCGATAGGTGAAAATCCGCGAAGTAGTGACATCATATTTACCTATTTATTTAACATGTATATTCGGACTTTTAAAACCTTCCCTTGTACGTAGTACTGTTAACAAACCACCCTTTAATGTACAGAACACTTAATGCATGTACTACAGCACCCTAAACTAAAACAGGCACAAATATTAAAGGCGATTTTATATCATGCGTTTCCTAAACACCTATAAAGCACGATAAAAAATGGCAACCAATGTTTTGTTTACGTTCATCTCTGATCATAATGAAGAAACAAACTCATTTAGTGTACACATATATGTATAGGTTAGTTTTTGCATCGATTATATTGATTATACAGTATGTTGATTTTTTTATTACCAATGTTTTACTTAATTTTTCTTAGGACTTCCAAATGAAATGTTTTTCTTTATGACGCCGCCTGAAACGACAGCGTCATAAAGTACTGTACGCTCAGTAAACAACCACGCTCAGAACAAAGAAGGCATTTAACGCGCATGATGAAAGTGATAAATAATGATATTTACAGTAAAAGCATTTACAAAATATGTTATTAGTACAAATATAATTTACCGTATCTATATAAAATCATACAGTACATACTGTACGTAGCAAAGCAGGAAAACAATTTACGAGAGAGGGAGAGGGAGAGAGGGAGAGGGAGAGGGGGAGAGGGAGAGGGAGAGGGGGAGGGGGAGAGGGAGAGGGAGAGGGAGAGGGAGAGGGAGAGAGAGAGAGAGAGAGAGAGAGAGAGAGAGAGAGAGAGAGAGATTGTTTTACGTACGTAAATGTAAATTTTAAACAAAAAAAATATGATAGGTTACAACATGTAGACTTTTAAAACCTTCCCTTTAACTTAATGCATACAGTACTAAACTATAAAACAGGCACAAATATTAGAATGTTAGAATATTAAAGTGAAAAATAAAGATTGTTACTGTACTCACCACGAAAGAAGTTCAAGAAAAACTTGAATGATGATGGCGATGAATTTGCTGCACAGTAGAAATGATGATGATGAAGCTGATGATGTGTTCTACTGTGCAGCCAGGTAGTATTTTACGTCTCTTCAGACGGAGGTGTCTTTTCCTGGGACACCTCTTCAACTTCTTCAATTTCTTCCGAAGGCGTAGTAGCAGGAGGAACTGGCTCTTTTTTGCGAGGCTGGAAGAACATTGTGATCGGAAGTTGTTGCCGCTGCTTCTTTTTTCGATCTAAGAGCATCCTGTAGGGAGTCATTATGTCATCAACCTTGTTGCAGAATTGCATCGACCGAACCATATCCTCGTCCCACTCTTGCAACATTTCTTTCAACTCCTTCGCATGGTTGCAGGCCTTTGCAAGCCGTTCTAATGTTAAGCCCGTTTCTTCGACATTTTCTTGGGTCTCTTCCTGGGTTTCACTCTCTTCTTCGCTTGCCGATTTCGTCAGGTCTTCGAGATCTGCGTCAGTTAGGGGCTGGGAATGGCAGTCCAACAACTCGTCGACGTCTTCAGTCGTCATGTCGCCAAACCCGTCGCCTCCAATTATGGCAGCCAACTGCACAGATTTGCGTATTGCAGAGTTTTGGATTTCAGCAGGTGTAAATCCCTCGTCGTCGTAAACAATCTGGGGCCACAACTTCTTCCAGCTCGCATTCACGGTTGCAGGTTTCATCTTTTGCAGTGCCTTCTGAATATTCTGCAGGCACGTGGCTATGGTGTACTGCCGCCAGTACGCCTTCAAGTTAAAATCTTCATCCTCATCATCTTGGGCAGCATCCACACACGCAACGAGGTCCGCCAAGGTATTCTTCGTGTAGAGGGCCTTGAACGCCCTGATAACCCCCTGGTCCATCGGTTGAATTAATGACGTGGTGTTGGGTGGCAGGAACTCAACCTGAATGCCCTCATGCGACAGATCAGTTGCGTGTCCACCAGCGTTATCCATAAGGAGAAGGATCTTGAATGGCAAGCCCTTCTCTACAAGATATTTGCTGACTTGCGGGATGAAACACTGGTGGAACCAGTTGGAGGTCAGCATCTTTGTAATCCATGCTTTTGGATTATGCATCCAGTACACGGGATGGAGATTCTTATTCTTATTTTTCAAAGCGCGAAGATTTTTCGACTTATTTTAGCAAAAATCCAGCAGCATTGCCACACATCACGAGGGTAACGCGATCCTTGAATGCTTTAAAGCCAGAGGCTTTGGCTTCCTCTTTGAACAGGAAAGTTCGCGACGGCATTCTCTTCCAAAACAAGCCGGTCTCATCCATATTAAACACTTGTTCCGGCTTGTATCCACCTTCGGCGATAATATTCTTAAATGTCTGGTTCACGTAAGTTTCAGCAGCGGCAGTGTCAGCCGAAGCAGCCTCGCCATGCAGGGAAACGCTTTTCAGGGCGAAGCGTTTCTGAAACTTCGCGAACCATCCTTTGCTGGCGGAAAAACGTTGTTTCTGAGGCTGGGAATCAGTGGATGTCCCTGGTTGAGGATCATCTGCATCATCATCTTCTTCAGCATGGTTGCCGTCGTCGTCTTGAGGTTCCTTTGCAGCAAAATTCTCATACTAGCTCAAAGCCTTTGTTCGGATGGTGTTTGTATCCAAGGCTATGTTCTTCTTCCGGCAGTCGGCAATCCACACAGCTAAAGCACCTTCCATGCGTACGATAGTTTTATTACGCGTGGTAACGACTCGCTTCGCTGATCTGCTAAAGGTGATTGCAGCCGTCTTTCTAATGTTCGCCTCGTCCTTCTTGATATAGCGAACAGTAGATTCGTTGATTCCAAAATGGCGCGCTGCGGCCGCGTAACTTCTACCGTCTTTTAACATATCGAGAAGCGTAACCTTTCTCAGCAATCGTCATTATCCTTCGGTGGCGTTTAGGCTCACTACCAGCCTTAGTAGAAGCAGAACGCTTGGGAGGCATTGTACAGTAGGATTTAACAAAAAGTTCAACTTAAAAAAGGTCGCACACAGCACAGATTAAACTTCACAAACTTAAGAACGTCTACTCAGCGATACGCCGTAAGAGAAAGTGGACGACCCTGGCCCGCGAGAACCTAGATGCTGCGGGTTGGAGATGAGGGCAAAACACCAATCACAGGCTAGATAACAAAACTTGAGTTCTGATTCGTCATCTATCAGCGCTTGAACCAATCACAACCCGTCTTACAGTATATGATGCGTAGGTTACCAACTCAATGTACAAGATACCCCGCGTATACCGTACGTACAGTATTAATAATAATAATAATAAATAATGATAATAATACTGTACAGTAATAATAATAATAATAATGATAATAATAATAACAATAATAATTTTATTAACAACAACAATAATAATAATAATAACAATAATAATAATAGCTTTACGTATGTTATTTTATTCTTTTGTAGGATGTGTGACTCTCTCTCTCTCTCTCTCTCTCTCTCTCTCTCTCTCTCTCTCTCTCGTACGCTTATTCGAAATGTGATTTTTACAACAAAGAATATTATTGGATGCAGTACTACGTACGTATACATACAAAAGAATCATGGAAAAGATGCACATCCATTACATTTGTAGTACAGTAGTAGCCATCAGCAGCCTTACACCATTCTAATATGGTATGACTGCATCTGATTTGCGTTTCATGTTCTATTTAATTTTACTACGTACTGTATACAGTACTGTATTATCGTATGATCACATTCTCTTTTCGTGTTTTATTTCTTTCTGTGCTGAATTATATATCATATGTAATGCAATGAACAATCAGTAAGAGCAGATATTACTAATTACAGTATTAATGGAATTACAGGTAACGAAATATCGTATTTGGGGGTCTTCAGATTTCGCGGTATTTTCGAAATTTCCGGAAAATCCGCGATATGTATATATATATGGGTTATGGAAAAAACCCGCGAAGTGGTGAATCCGCGATGGTCGAACCGCGAAGTAGCGAGGGTTCACTGTAATGTAAAAATGTCAGTCTTGTCTGCTTTTACTATCGTACAATATCGATATGCAAACAAAACAGCTGCTATCTGATTCGAGTGTTCATAAAAAGAAAAATAAAAAACTTTTTTTTTTTCGTTTGGTCGGTGGTGGTTGTGGCTGTATGCGTTTACTCAATGATTATAATGTTACTAACAATATTTTTAACCTTGTTTTTTAATTTTCTAACCAATTGAAGTAGAAGATGGAATAAAGGAATAGAGTAAATATGTTAGTCTGTAATTTAGTTTCTCAAAAAGTAACTCGCATGATAACACGAGATATATGATAAAATCCTATTTTATAGGTGAAAATTTTTTGGGGTCGCACAATACGCGAGATCAGCTTTTACACGAGTATATATGGTACTAATTGCCATATTTCCTTATCTTATCACTTGTATGTTCTTGATAAAGTCTCGGGTATTTTTTTTTTTTTTTTTTTTTTTTTTTTTTTTTTTTTTTTTTTTTTTTTTTTTTTTTTTTGATTCAGTAGCTAATATATTAACTGTTAAAAAGGGGGGTAAAATTTTGAAAACAATATTGGTTATATGTAAATAAAAATTCAATTTACAATACATTGAGGACCATTACCTAGTCTAGAAGAGAAAAAAATATTGAATAGAGAAAATTTGACGAAAGTGGTAAACATACTTTTTAAGGAGATGTCTAATAGCTTTACATTAGCTGTATAATTCCTTAGATACATGTCTACATATAGCATAGCAAAGTAGCCTTTTACTTATCATGAGCAACAGATTAAGTATAATTTCAGTACCTTGAGTTTTACTGTTGTTGAAAACCAGATTAATTGTTTTTTCCTATTTTTACTGTTGTTCAGATATAGTAATTGTTTTTTTATCTTCTTGTCTCCTGTCAGGATTGGTCAATTATTTATTTCTTTTTATATCACTTTGGGAAATAGACGAGGATGATGTCTGGTATGCATGGTTGAGCAAAGAAAAGTAAATGCCAACCATCATTGTTGTACCTGATCTTACTTGAATGACTGTAGTGGATTCTTGTAGATCACAAGTGAATACAGTGAGCTCTCGCTACTTCGCGGTTCGACTATCGCGGATTCACGACTTCGCAGATTTTTTTCATAACGCATGTATATACATATATCGCGGAATTTCCGGAAATTTCGAAGAGCCGCGATATATGAAGACCCCAAATATTTTGTTAATTCCATTAATAATTAGTAATAGCTGCTCTTACTGATGGTTCATTGCATTACATATGACATATAATTCAGTACAGAAAGAAATAAAACACGAAAAGAGAATGTGATCATACGATAATTCAGTATACGTAGTAAAATTAAATCAAACATGAAACGCAAATCAGATGCAGTCTGACTGTCATATTTGAATGGTGTAAGGCTGCTGATGGCTACTACTACAAATGTAATGGATGTGCATATTTTCCATGAATCTTTTGTATGTATACGTACGTAGTACTGCATCCAATAATATTCTTTGTTGCAAAAATCACATCTCGAATAAGCGTACATATCCTACAACAAAACAAGCGTAAAATAGCGTACGTAAAGCATACTGTATATAGTACCTTGTATTTGAATTTGTAACTACTACATAGCATGTAAGACGGACTGTGATTGGTTCCAGTGCTGATAGATGACGAATCAGCTCCCAAGTTTTGTAATCTAGCCTGTGATTGGTTTTTTGACCGCTTCTCCGATCCGCAGCATCTTCTCGCGGCCACTTTATTTGCCGCTCTCTCGCCGGGTAGATGCTGCTACGTTACTGTGTAACTTTAATCTGTGCTGTGCATGACTGTTTGAAGTTGAACTTTTTGTTGAACTTTCTATTTAACCCCTACAATGGTTCCCAAGCGTTCAATGGCTCCCAAGCGTTCTGCTTCTGCTAAGGCTAGTAGTGAGCCTAAACGCCTCTGAAAAATGATGACGATTGCTGAGAAAGTTACACTTCTCGATATGTTGAAAGAAGGCAGAAGTTTCGCAGCCGCAGCCCGCCATTTTGGAGTGAACGAATCCACTGTTCGCTACATTAAAAAGGACGAGGCGAACATTAGAAAGATGGCTGCCATCACCTTTAGCAGGTCAGCGAAGCGAGTTGTTACGCTCGTAATTAAACGATCGTCCGTATGGAAGGTGCTTTAGCAGTCTGGATTGCCGACTGCCAGAAGAAGAACATAGCCTTGGATACGAACACCATCTGAACCAAAGCTTTGGGTTTGTGTGAGAATTTTGCGGCAAAGGAACCTCAAGACGACGATGGCGACCATGCTGAAGAAGACGAAGATGATGTACTAGATGAACCTCAAGCAGGGACATCCACTGATTCCCAGCCTCAGAAACAACATTTTTCCGCCAACAAAGGATGGTTCGTGAAGTTTCAGAAACGCTTCGCCCTGAAAAGCGTTTCCCTGCATGGCGAGGCTGCTTCCGCTGACACTACCGCTGCTGAAACTTACGCGAATTAGACCATTAAGAACATTATCACAGAAGGTGGATACAAGCCCGAACAAGTGTTTAATATGGATGAGACCGGCTTGTTTTGGAAGAAAATGCCGTTGCGAACTTTCCTGTTCAAAGAAGCCGCCAAAGCCTCTGGCTTTAAAGCATTCAAAGATCGTGTTACTCTCGTGATGTGTGGCAATGCTGCTGGATTTTTGCTAAAGCCGGGGCTTATTTACAAATCGAAAAACCCTCGCGCTTTGAAAAATAAAAATAAGAACCTCCTTCCCGTGTACTGGATGCATAATCCAAAAGCATGGATTACGAAGATGCTGACCTCCAACTGGTTCCACCAGTGTTTCATCCTGCAAGTCAGCAAATATCTCGTAGAGAAGGGCTTGCCATTTAAGATCCTTCTCCTTATGGATAACGCTAGTGGACACGCAACTGATCTGTCGCATGAGGGCATTCAGGTTGAGTTCCTGCCACTCAACACAGCGTCATTAATTCAACCGATGGACCAGGGGGTTATCAGGGCGTTCAAGGCCCTCTACACGAAGAATACCTTGGCGGACTTCGTTGCGTGTGTGGATGCTGCCCAAGATGATGAGAATGAAACATTCAATTTGAAGGCGTACTGGCGGAAGTACACAATAGCCACGTGCCTGCAGAACATCCAGAAGGCACTGTAAGAAATGAAACCTGCTACTGTTAATGCGAGCTGGAAGAAGTTGTGGCCCCAGATTGTTTACAATTATGAGGAATTTACACCTGCTGAGATTCAACACTCTGCAATACGGAAATCTGTGCAGTTGGCTGCGATAATTGGAGGTGACGGGTTTGGCGACATGACGACTAAAGACGTCGACGAGTTGTTGGCCTGCCATTCCCAGCCGCTAACTGACGCAGACCTCGCAGACCTTGAAGACCTGACGAAATCGGCCAGTGAAGAAGACAGTGAAACACAGGAAGAGACCCAAGAAAATGTCAAAGAAACGGGCTTAACATTAGAACGGCTTGCCAAGCTCTGCAACCTTGCGAAGGAGTTGAAAGAATTGTTGCAAGAGTGGGACGAGGATATGGTTCGTTCTATGCAATTCTGCAACAAAATCGATGAAGACATGACTCCCTACAGGATGCTCTTCGAGCGAAAAAAGAAGCAGCGGCAGCAACTTCCGATCACAATGTTCTTCCAGCCTCGCAAAAAAGAGCCAGTTCCTCCTGCTACTATGCCTTCGGAAGAAATTGAAGAAGTGTCCCAGGAAGAAGTTGAAGAGGTGTACCAGGAAAAGACACCTCCGTCTGAAGAGACGTAAAATACTATCATTGGCTGCACAGTAGAAGACATCATCAGCTTCATCATCATCATTTCTACTGTGCAGCAAATTCATCGCCATCATCATTCAAGTTTTTCTTCAACTTCTTTCGTGGTGAGTAGAGTAACAATCTTTATTTTTTTATACTACTTTAATATTCTAACATTTTAATATTTGTGCCTGTTTTAGTTTAGGGTACTGTAGTACAGTGAACCCTCGCTACTTCGCGGTTCGACAATCGCGGATTCACCACTTCGCGGGGTTTTTCCATAACCCATATATATATATACATATCGCGGATTTTCCGGAAATTTCGAAAATACTGCAATATCTGAAGACCCCAAATACGATATTTCGTTACCTGTAATTCCATTAATACTGTAATTAGTAATATCTGCTCTTACTGATTGTTCATTGCATTACATATGACATATAATTAAGCACAGAAAGAAATAAAACACGAAAAGAGAATGTGATCATACGATAATTCAGTACTGTATACAGTACGTAGTAAAATTAAATCGAACATGAAACGCAAATCAGATGCAGTCATACCATATTAGAATGGTGTGTACTGTAATGGATATGCTTCTTTTCCATGAATCTTTTGTATGTATACGTACGTAGTACTGCATCCAATAATATTCTTTGTTGCAAAAATCACATTTCGAATAAGCGTACGAGAGAGAGAGAGAGAGAGAGAGAGAGAGAGAGAGAGAGAGAGAGAGAGAGGCGTAAAATAGCGTACGTAAAGCTGTATTATTATTATTGTTATTATTATTATTATTGTTGTTGTTGTTAATAAAATTATTATTGTTATTATTATTATCATTATTATTATTATTATTACTGTACAGTATTATTATCATTATTTATTATTATTACGGTATTGTACTTAATCTACGTACGTTCAGTATGCGCGGGGCATCTTCTATGAGTAGGTAACCAACGCATCATAGTACTGTAAGACGGGTTGTGATTGGTTCAAGCGCTGATAGATGACGAATCAGAACTCAAGTTTTGTAATCTAGCCTCTGATTGGTGTTTTGACCGCTTCTCCAACCCGCAGCATCTCTTTCCGCGGTCACTTTGTCTCCCGCTGTATCGCTGTGTTGACGTTGTTAATTGTGAACTTTAATCTGTGCTGTGCGTGACTCTTTTAAGTTGAACTTTTTGTTGAACTTTCTGTTAAACCCTACTGTACAATGCCTCCCAAGCCTTCTGCTTCTACTAAGGCTGGTAGTGAGCCTAAACAGCACCGAAAGATGATGACGATTGCTGAGAAGGTGACGCTTCTCGATACTATGTTAAAAGACAGTAGAAGTTACGCGGCCGCAGACCTCGAAGACCTGACGAAATCGGGCAGTGAAGACAGTGAAACACAGGAAGAGATCCAAGAAAATGTCGAAGAAACGGTCTTAACATTAGAACGGCTTGCCAAGCTCTGCAAGCTTGCGAATGAGGTGAAAGAAATGTCGCAAGAGTGGGACAAGGATATGGTTCGTTCTGTACAATTCTGCACCAAGATCGATGAACACATGGCTCCCTACAGGATGCTCTTGCGAAAAAAGAAGCAGCGGCAGCAACTTCCGATCACAATGCCCTCAGAAGAAATTGAAGAAGTGTCTCAGGAAGAAGTTGAAGAGGTGTCCCAGGAAAAGACACCTCCGTCTGAAGAGACGTAAAATACTATTATTGGCTGCACAGTAGAAGACATCATCAGCGTCATCATCATCATTTCTACTGTGCAGCAAATTCATCGCCATCATCATTCAAGTTTTTCTTGAACTTCTTTCGTGGTGAGTACAGTAACAATCTTTATTTTTTACTTAAACATTTTAATATTTGTGCCTGTTTTATAGTTTAGTACTGTATGCATTAAGTTAAAGGGAAGGTTTTAAAAGCCTATCATATTTTTTTTGTTTAAAATTTACATTTACGTACGTAAAACAATCTCTCTCTCTCTCTGTCTCTCTCTCTCTCTCTCTCTCTCTCCTCTCTCTCTCTCTCTCTCTCTCTCTCTCTCTCTCTCTCTCTCTCTCGTAAATTGTTTTCCTGCTTTGCTACGTACAGTATGTACTGTATGATTTTATATAGATACGGTAAATAATATTTTTAATAACATTTTTTCTAAAAGCTTTTACTGTAAATATCATTATTTATCACTTTCATCATGCGCGTTAAATGCCTTCTTTGTTCTGAGCGTGGTTGTTTACTGAGCGTACTTTATGACGCCGTCGTTTCAGGCGGCGTCATAAAGAAAAACATTTCATTTGGAAGTCCTAAGGAAAATTAAGTAAAACATTGGTAATAACAAAATCAACCTACTGTATACATCAATATAATCGATGCAAAAACTAACCTATACATATATGTGTACAGTACACTAAATGAGTTTGTTTCTTCATTATGATCAGAGATAAACGTAAACAAAACATTGGTTGCCATTTTTTATCGTGCTTTTTAGGTGTTTAGGAAACGCATGATATAAAATCGCCTTTAATATTTGTGCCTGTTTTAGTTTAGGGTACTGTAGTACATGCATTAAGTGTTCTGTACATTAAAGGGTAGTTTGTTAACAGTACTACGTACAAGGGAAGGTTTTAAAAGTCCGAATATACATGTTAAATAAACAGGTAAATATGGTGTCAATACTTCGCGGATTTTCACCTATCGCGCCCGCGTCTGGAACCTATCAACCGCGATAAACGAGGGTTCACTGTACATGCATTAAGTGTTCTGTACATTAAAGGGTAGTTTTTTAACAGTACTACGTAAAAGAAAGGTTTTAAAAGTCTGAATATACATGTTAAATAAATACGTAAATATAGTGTCCCTACTTCGCGGATTTTCAGCTATCGCGGTCGGGTTTGGAACCTATCTACCGCGATAAACGAGGTTTCACTGTACTACTGTATTTCACTGTATTTCCCATGTCATAAGATGCTACAAGTGGTAAGATGCACCCTTAAATAGCAAAGCAGTTTTAGAAAAAAGTAGGATTTTACAAACTATCCTAGCAGCAATTCCTAGTCAGTGTGATTTTTGTTTGACACAGTAAATTTTCATATTTTGGTTGTATTATGAAAGGATTAAGATGATATTAATTAGCTGCACGCCGGTTATCCCAATTTTATTACATTTTCATATACAAAACCTCTAAACCTGTTGTAGTTGCCACCACAACTACACAGTTATTGTAAGGTGTTTCAAGTGTTGTTTACATGAACACAGTGTCGCCAAATGTTTTTAATCAACTTTTGGTAAAGTAGTAAAATTCCTGTAATATTTCCGAAATTCCTCATATAGCCTACGCATTTTCACAAAATTTATTATTGATCAAAGAAGTCTAGAAATTCCTCTAGGGGAATTAATTTTGCTAATATATGAGATTCTAGGTCTAGGTAGTTTAGTTTTCTTCTAACTTGGTAACACTGCACTCAACTAGCAGTGAGATGTTTTTACCAAGGTCATATTCAACAACTGTCTGTTTGCATTATTTTGGAACTCAGGCAACAAAATAATTATCAAAATATTGCTTTATTACTAAATATTAACAAAATATGAGAAAATAGATGAATACTACATAAACAACTAAAATGGCACAGTGCTTCTGCTAGGAGACCATTAGTTGCCCTGTATGCTTGTAGAATGGGGTTGGTGAATGATCAGCTGATTACCAGAACAAATAAATAACTTGCTTGCTGCAGAACTTTATTAAATGGAGAGCAATATAAAAAAATCTTACCTATGAAAGATAATTGTAGGTTTATATTTTATGTCTAGTGAGTGTGAGTGCTTGTATGTCATTAGTTAGGTATTTGAGGGTTGTCAAACTCCCTTATACAACTTTTTCTTAGTGTTAAGATGCAGGGTGATTTTTCGGGGCATTTTTCTAGAAAGAAAGGTGCGTCTTATGACACAGGAAATACGGTATTTATTTTTATGGCCAAATAACTGTACAGTTTTCAATGCCCCATAGTTTCAGGTTCCGAATTGGTAGGTTGGCTAACAATTATCCAGATACAGTGGAACCTCTACACACGAACGTATCTACATCCGAATTTTCCAACATCCGAAGTAAAATTCGAGCAAATTTTTGACTCTACACCCGAATTTTATTTCGACACACGAAGTAGCAATTTTCGTCGTACCGGTTGTATCCGAATTTTTCGACACGCGAAGTACAATTCGAACACGTTCCTACTCTACACCCGAATTTTTTTTTCGACACCCGAAGTAAACAATACTCGTATGCGTAGTCGGTGCTCATAGCGCCTGATGTGTTTTTTATTTCCGCCAATAGAAGGCAGCACTTCAACCTCGGAGGGACCCTCAATTAGCGTGGCTTGGGTCAGTCCTCTGTTCTCGTTGGCTTTATGTGGTTGTGCCCTGTGCGTTCTGCTATTAATTGTGTTTTAATCGTGATTTTTTACATTCATCCTTTTACGGTATTTTACGAAAATCATGGGTCCTAATAGGCTTAGTTTCGCAAGTGGTAGTGGTAGTGGTGAGAAAAGGAATAAGGGAATGCTTTCTTTAGAAGTAAAGCAAGGAATTATTGAAAAGCATGAGCGTGGCGTCCGTATGAGTGAACTTGCAATAAGTTCCGCGCAAATAAAAGAGGTGTTAGGAAAATATCAAGACGTGGTCGAATTCATCGACAAATACCATCCAAAGAAATTGCAGGTTTGTCGTGTAGCTGCGCAGTTTGATGATGTTTCCCTAACTTATTTTCGAAACATTCTGAAAAGCTGTACCAAACAACTTTCTATCGATAGCTTCTTTAAAAAAACTACGAAGCAAACTCGTGATGAAGAGGAAGGAAGTGGTTCAAAGAAAACAGCAAAGAGTGAAGAGAAAAAAATTCAATCAATTTTAAGTGTAGAGAGTGAAAGTGATTAAAATTAATCATCAAAAAGAAAAAAAGAAAATGTAAAAAAAAAAAAATATAAATTATAAAAAAAAAAAAAGCTATGTTATGTTAAAGTTCACTTAGTGTAAGTTAGAATAAGTTACGGTAGTGTACGTTTATCGTAGTTAACCTCTCTACCTTCTCGCCGCCCATCCGTCTCCTCTCTGCGTAGCAAGACTAACAACACCTGCGCTGGAGTTTCTAAGGTAAAGTGACGCTAAAAACCCGTTTCTTATTTATCATTTTTTGCTAATTCTTCTTATTTACATGTCTATTCTTCTTATTTACATGTCTATTCTTCTTATTTACATGTCTATTATCTAATTTAGTGTTCATTATTCTCATGGGAAAATTGTGTAGTAGTTTATTAAGAAGTTATCATAGGTTTTTGGGCTCAACCACGGATTAATCCTATTTCAATGTATTCTTATGGGAAAATTCGTTTCGACATCCGATCAATTTCTACATCCGAAGTTGGTTCTGGAACGGATTAAATTCGTATGTAGAGGTTCCACTGTACTGGGAAAACAGTTATGGTGTTCAAGCACTTACCCACGCTAGTCCATTTTAGTTTCCAACTGAGACACAAATATGCTGAACTAGGATAACTTTATTCGTGCAAGTACAGAGCACTTACAAATGGTGGTAAGGGCAGTATAAGGTTGCAAAATACAAAAACTTGTTAAAACAGTCGATGACTGCAAATAAAGTTACTCTGAAGTATCAAATAATTAATTTTTCAAATTTCTTCCAACCTGTATGTTTATTCAATACTACCTATCGCACCGGTGGGAAATTATACAAGTACAATTTTTGTTATTTTCTTAGCTGAAGTAGCAATCGAGATCTCAAGTCGTAGCGTACATGTAGGTCAAGCGGAAGTCGCTCTCTGAACACTACGATACATGCGTTGTCTGATTTCAGTTTCTATAAATAGACGTGCTTTCCCTTTGTGTCTGTTTTCAAACGTCAATTATTTCATGCCGATTTATGATTTAAACGATATTATATCACACTTCTATGTTAGATAAACCCTAAGGAGTTTACAGGTATGCAAAATGAACCTTATATCCGAGAATAAATTTACTTTGAATAACGTATCCTAACAGCGTAAGGCTATCGGAGGCGGCTTAGGTGCGATAGATCTGAGTCTTCGGATCCTGACGATTATGAAATTTAACTCGTATCCGTGGACGCTGTTCACACGAATGTATATTTTCATCATTAGGAGGTGACAAAAATTACAATTTGATACATTATTCATGACGGATGGCATATATATATATATACATATATATATATATATATATATATATATATATATATATATATATATATATATATATATATATATGTATATATATTTAAAAAAATAAATAACCGTATTTCCCGTGTCATAAGACGCACCTTTTTTTTTCACGAAAAGTGCCCTCCAAAATCACCCTGCGTCTTAACACTTAAGAAAAAGTTGTATAAGGGAGTTTGACACCCTTCAAACACCCAACTATTGACATACAAGCACTCAAACTCACGAGAGAGAGAATATAATCCTACAATTATCATTAATATGTAATAAATTCATTTATTTTTATATTGCACATCCTTCAATGAAGTACAGTAGCAATTTTTTTTTCTTTTAGTAATCAGCTGATGACTTGCTAACCCTCTTCTACAAGAAAACATGCCATCTAATAGTCTCATAGCAGACAACGCTATGACAGAGTTGTTTATGATGTATATATCTATATTCTCATATTTTGTTGATATTTTGTAATAAAGCAATATATTGATAATGACTTTGTTGCCTGAGTTACGAAATAATACACAGACAGTTGGAAAAAAATTCTGTTTGTTGAGTACAGTATTACCATGTTAGCAGAAAAGTAACTAGACCTAGAAACACACAAACAGTAACAAAATTATTCCACCTAAAAGAATGTCTAGATTTCTTTAATCAATAATTACATTGTGTGTGAAAATTTATAGGCTGTACGAGGAATTTTGGAATTAGTACTAGAATTTTAAATCTTTAACAAAATTTTATGCACCTTTGGCAACACTGCTTTGATGTAAACAACACTTGAAACACCAAACACACTGACTAAACGTGTAGTTGTGGTGGAAACTATCACAACTTTAGAGGTTTCTTATATTAATATGTAATAAAATTGGGATAATTGGCCTATAGCTAATTAATATTAACTTAAACATTTCATAATGCACCCAAAATAAGAAAAGTTACAGTGCAAAACAGTAATCACGCTAGAGTCTCTGACTAGGGATTTGTACTAAGTTTTTAAAATCCTAAATTTTTTTTTCTAGAACTGCCTTGCTAATTTAAGGGTGCGTCTTACCACTTGTAGCGTCTTATGACATGGTAGATATCCTATTTTCAAGATAGATAAATTATAATACTGAGTGAATTTTACCGGGTGAAAGTTTTTTTTTTAACAGTAATAAATAGCTTTTTTCTTTCTCTTCTTTACTTTTAAATTTTTTTGGGGGGGGGAGTGTGGGGACGGTTTCAGGATTTTGGGATATTGGGCTCGTCTAGCCTTGGACACTGCTGAGTTGAATTTGTCGTTGGCGACTACAATCGTAGGGTCACTCGCTATTCATGGCGAGTGCAATAATAAAATATAGAAAAATAAATAAAACTAATAATATTAATAAAATAAATAAATCATATCTGCGTCCTGAATTTAACGTCGTAAATTTTTGGGCAGCATGTAAAACTACCGTAGAATTAGAAAAATGAAGCGCAAGAATATGCAATACTATTGTAGACTCGCCCTTCAAGAAATCGTTAATTTTCGAGTCTGTACTTTTATTCCATCCAGTACTTTTATTAAATTTTGAGTTTTTTTTTTCCCGTGCAGTACTTTTATTCCATCCAGTACTTTAATTAAATTTCGAGATTTTTTCCACCCAGTACTTTTATTCCATCAGTACTTTTATTCGATACTTCAGAGTAATCAATTTACAAGAGTAACGCTTGGAGTTTCTTCCGTAAGGTCATTATTCCAACTGACTTCTTGACTTGTTTAAATTTTACATTTGTTTGCATTTAAAAAATCCTGCATTTAGAATCAATTTCATGAAATTGAATCATAAAAAATAAACAATTACAAGTAGAATAAGAAATGTTCTTTTCCTCTTTAATATTTTCATAATTTTTTTTTGTAATTTTATCAAACTATGAATTCTCTTCTCCAACTGTCCACAAGATGGTGTTGGTTATGTAGTTCTTTCTAGAGTAACTATGGAGGTGGTAGATATTATATTTTGAGGAAGCATAAGTTCTGAAACAATCAGTAATGGCCTGGTATAATTTTTGGGAAAGAAACTAATGTTTAATATTGTAATAATATATGAGAAATTTATCAATTGAGCGAGATAAGAATCTGAGAATGAATTGGTGCTTGAATTCCGGGGATGGGCTGGTTTTTCAATAGGACTCTCGGGCATTCTGCCCAGTTTGTTGGCCACTATGATTAAACTAAGGATGATTGTATTAAAAGGCTCTCAGTCCCATCAGGGAGATTAGACTTGCTCTTGAGCCACTCTTAATCATGTTGGTGCCATCCCATTGTGGTATGGTAGGGAGTGGTCAGTTAGGTGTGGCTCTCACTGGTGTCATTGGTGGAGGAATTAGTTCCATGAAAGGCTAATTGGGTCTTGGAATATCAGACAGTAAAAAATTTTATTCCCTAAATCTTAGTTTGTTCCAGCACAAAATACAAACCATTATTCTTTATATACAGTAAAAGATAACAACGCAAGCTGGAACACGGCTATAAAAACTTTTAACAAGGTGACAAAACCAGTCTGGTTGTTACCAGTTTTTATTAAACGTACATGGACTAAGATTTTTTAGCACCTAAATGTATCTCATGAGCAAATGGAAGAAAAGGAAGAACTTGATAATCTGATTCTGTTAAGATAAGTGGTGCATGTTATAGAAGTAGTAGAAGGTGTAGTAGACTATTTCTTTTATTTTGGATACATATGGGCCCATGCTGCAGTTGAGAGATCATTAAGGAGAAGAGTAGATACAGCATGAATAAAAGGAAGAGAGATAACCACATGACTGGTAAATAAGAATATCCCTGTAGGAGAAAGTGAAAACTTTCTATTAGGATAAAGGGCTTGTACTTTTCTATATGTTGAAACTTGAGTGCTGAAGTTAGAAAGAAAGTTATTTTTAAAATGCTGCACTATAGAATGTTAGATCATGGACCAGAATTTGGTGAGATTTTATAACTAATTAGGCATTTGCAGAGAGATTTGTGTGGGGTCTAGAAATTAGATAGATCACAAAGAATTACAGGGGTCAGACATGTGATGAGAAGAGATGAAGAATGGTTAGTTAACAATGTGTAGATATAAAAGTAGCAGTGAAGACGTTGTAGGAAGGCTCGGTAATCAAGGAAATTTCATACACCGGACATGAGTTAGGCAAAAAAGGGTGGAGAGAATTCATATCGCATCTATGCTCAAAGTGAAAAGTTGACAACTTTTATGCTGATGATTGTGTAAATGGAAGAACAAGAACCTCAACACTGAGAGCTGTAAAGAAAAAAAAAATACAGCAATCATAAACTATAAAATGTGATGTAAAGGTATTATGTTGAGGAAATTATTGAAGAAAATTCTATTAATTATTCAGACCTGCAGTTTTTTAGATCTTAAGAGAGCTGGCTGGCTAATACCATTTTTTAAGGACAGGACTTTGACATTCATACCACTTAATAAGGTGACTTAGGACATCTCCAAACTGTATAGGATTTTTGCCAGTGACTTTTGATTTTGGGGCCCGAGGGCAATTTATCTTGAAAATTAGAGTTTTTCAATATTAAACTTAGCCGGTGATTATATAAGCTGCAACTCTGTTGCTCGACAGAAAACTCTACGTTAAAAATCCGCCAGCGATCGCTATGCAGGTAGGGGGTGTACTTCAACAGCGCCATCTGTCGTGCAGGTACTCAGTACTCAATGTAAACACAGAACTCAATTTTCTCTCTGTCGGGCTACCGCCAAGACCTACTAATTCGCTGTGCTAACTGGATTTGTTTTCACAACTATTGGTGAAGTACACTATTCTAGTTTTGAGCTTTCGCTATGCAGGTGTTTTATCTTCATCTCAAAACTTGAACTCGTTTTGGATAGATTTAATTATGGTGACAAAGATAGTATGGACTTTCTTTCACTTTTAAATGGCCGACCCTTCCCTTAGACGGAAGTATGTTTAGGTTTTTAGTAATTATATCACGTTATAGATTTTCCTCTATATATTTTATATCTCTCCGCCTTTATTAGGCCTCTTCGATTAACTTTCCATTTATTATAAACATATAAAAATAATTTTAATGTTTTGTTTATATAGAACTTTCCTGAGAGTAGGCGGTCCTAACTTGGAAACCGAAGTTAATCAACGTTGAGCCCTTTATATCGTAATTAGCTTTTAAAGAGCTAAGGATTTAAAACTTTTTAAATGTAATAATTTATGAAAGATTTTCTTTGATAGTCTTCGTACTGTTTTCAAAGATGAACTAACGTTTAGTTTTTTATGCTACGCAGTTGTTGACGTTCAGGACGTTCAACATGCGCTCTATCGTTACGATAGAGAGAGAGTGTATCACGGTTTCACTTTGCAGTAAGAGTAAATCGATTCTGACGTTTTGTTCATTCTTTCTTAGCTTAAATGTTTTAAATTCTAATTTAAAGGAACTTTTTATTTGGAAAACCTTTCAGTTTTTTCCTTTAGTCAAATAACATGTTTTTTTGACGATATATAATTGGGCTCTTCTCTTAGGTGCGAAATCAAGAGAGAAAGAGAGAGAGAGAGATAGAGACGGAGGGAGAGAGAGGAGAGTAAACGTTCCGTTCAAGCGGGTAACGTTGTTCTCGTGTTACTCTCGTCCCTAGTCTCTGTAGGGGGAGGAAGGATAAAACGTTTTTAGGTTTTTATTCTCGTCCCCAGGCTATGTGCGGTGAGAGATTGAAAACGTAGTTATATGAACTAGTGTTTAGTCTCTTTCCCAGCCACTGATTTTTCTTTTTATCTTAAAATATGTTTTCTGTTTTTTGCTGGTATTATGAGCTTGCATTATACGACTAATTTCGCAATTACTACCTTTTAATGAAGGGTAGAATTGCGTGTTTCAGGTAGAAATAAGTGCAAAACAGAAAATCGAAGTGATAAAGCGATATACAGTAGGGTCCCGAATTATGCGAGAATTTGGTCGATGAAAGGCCTCGTGTAATTGGAAATTCGTATATTTCGAAACACATCATGGCGGCAAACAGCAACCTACCCGTCAATTTTTTTTCACTCCATTTCTAGCTTTCTAGCTATATTTATATACTGTATATACACTGTGTGTGTATGTATGTATGTATATAATATATATATATAAAACACACACACACACACATATATATATATATATATATATATATATATATATATATATATATATATATATATATATATATATATACTGTAGCTTTTATCTTAACAATACTGTAAGAAATCCTTCTTATAGATTTTTTTTTATAAAATACTGTACAAAATTTCTTTTATGGATAAATAAAACAATAAAAAGTTGTTAAAGTTTTGATAATTTTCTATGACTGTAGTATTTACTACTGTACTGTGCATAGCTTACTGTTTTCAGTATTTTCCGAATGATGTAGAATTATTTCCTATAGATACAAAAAACAAAAAAGGGTTTTCAAGGTTTGATATAGTATCTAGCAATAGTTAAAAATTACAGTATAGTACTGTATATCCATGATGACACTCCCACACGTTAACACGGCCAGTAGGCGCAAGTGTGCACTAGGCTGCTGTACGATAATCACGCTTTTTTTGCCCTGAGCGGTCATTTCACTAATGATAATTTTTCAAAGTTAAAATAATTTCATTTTGCTTATAATTCGTAATTATAGTTAAAAGTAGGGATATTAATTAAATGGTTGAGTAAAAAAAAACAATTAATACTACTATTATTTAATTTCAAATGGCTACAAAATA
Source organism: Palaemon carinicauda (assembly GCF_036898095.1). Taxonomy (NCBI): domain Eukaryota; kingdom Metazoa; phylum Arthropoda; class Malacostraca; order Decapoda; family Palaemonidae; genus Palaemon; species Palaemon carinicauda. Next base: position 60,303,128 of record NC_090733.1, read on the forward strand.
CTGAATATTCTAATGGGTTCTTTTTATCTTCAATCGTAAATCTTATGCCTGGATAAGCAACAAAAGGAAAGGGATAGGTCTCTCTCTCTCTCTCTCTCTCTCTCTCTCTCTCTCTCTCTCTCTCTCTCTCTCTCTCATATCGTTTCCTGTATAGTTTTCAAATATGTTCGTCATACATTTGTACATTATTTATCCACTTTATTCTCTCTCTCTCTCTCTCTCTCTCTCTCTCTCTCTCTCTCTCTCTCTCTCTCTCTCTCTCTCTCTCTCGGCGTTTCCTTTCCCTTTATAGTTTTGTGAAATTTCGTTGTCCAGTCATTCGGTAATGAGAAGTCATTTTCGCTTTCGGCATCGAAAGAAAACTTTGTTTCTTCAATATACTCATCACTGGAGGATTCAGAACTAGTGCTCTCATTATCAAACAGGTTAGCATTATCAAATTCCTAAACAAGAATATCATTTATTTCATCTAAAGAAATAACCTTCCTCTTTAGACCTTTCATTACAAAAGGAACAACAAATAACCACTTATGCCTGAACTCCCGAGCGCACTGATAGGAAACCACAGTTTTGTAACATCAAGCTACCTTCAGAAAAATAGTTGCCAGACATCATATAAGTTTCTATTCACAGTCCCCATATGCTGAGAGTGTTGCCAAGTGGTGATCCTATTAGTCCAAGAGCTAGCAGCCATTTATTTACCGGAGATGACCAAAATTCTAGTGGGCATTTTTGGAAAGGGTCTACCACGGGACATCCAAAAATGGGTATCTTTAAGTTGGGCAGTGGTGGGTGTAGATTTTATTAACCCCTTTTGTCCGAAAACGGACTTTTCCTTTTTCGGCAAAATATGGGGGTAGGGGAAAATAAATTGGCTGCAGCTCCTCTCACACTGGTCCTAGCATAAAGAACTATATACCAAAATGATGCTATTGATCTGTAGATTTATTTTGTATCAAACAGCATTAATTAAATGATTATTGGGGGTCACCAGGGGTCAAAAGGTCAAGGTCAGCTCTTTGAAGCGCTGTATTTGGGTTTTAGCTGTATTTTGGCTAAATAGGACATCAAAATTTGCCCAAGGTTTACTAAATATGAATAGAATATAAAGAAGAGACATAAATAAAGTTTTTTGAAGAAGATGGGATCTATTCTAGCAATATGACTGACATGACAAAAGTCATTATTAAACGGTTGCTTTAAAATTCACTCGTCAAACCGTTTCAAATTTAGTTGATAGATGGTTTACCTATATTACTGAGATCAGTTTTATCGACTGTGTGTGCACCTGCTTTGTCTTTAAAACATTATAAAAACATTTATTCTTTAATCATTTTAATGAACACCACCCTTCCGCTGTAAATACTATGCCACTAATGGCTGTAAGCTCTCGTCATGGTCATATGGTATTTAATGCATACGTTTGTTCACTCTTTTCAATTGCTTCATCCGCAGTAATGACGTATGTGCGAAGGCCTATTATGTAGATCAAAATCACTGAGGAAATTTTATGCAGATTTCCGGCAGTGAGAGATAAATAACCAGTTCAGTTCATATGTGTAATTTCAAAAGTGTTGATTCACAACTCCTTACACAAATCTATTTTTTTCACGTAAGTAAATGGCTGTTTACAAATAAATAGAGTCCTAAAAATGAACTATGAGTTTCAATTTCTTCAGGTTGATGTTGCTGTTAACACTGCAACCCTCACAATGGCTCATGGGACTGGTAATTTGCAGCAAACAAATGATAACTGCCCTTACCTTCGCAGCCAATCAACTAAGCTTGCTGTATCAACGTCAGGGGTTTTACCAAATGTCTGCATATTCTGCAGAAAAACTAGAAAGAAAATTCGAGGAAAGGAACAAACACTCACCAAAATGTGCATGTTATTCTGTTGAAAAAATATCAAAGAAGCTGTTCGTGCTCTAAATGACAGTGAAATGCTTGTGATGATAGGTGACATTGGGTTTCATAGCAAAGAGGTGAAATATCATAATGAATGTAAACGAGCATACCTGAATCAAAAGGGGGACACATTAAAGAGAACAGTGTCTCCTGATTGTGACAATGCAAACTGTATTGCTTTAACAAGTATATTCCAATACATTGAATCCTCAATCATTGACAATTATCTGCCTGAATACCTTGTTTTATTACATCGGCATTACCTTAGATTTCTAGAGCAAATATCTGAAGTTGAGATTGTACCTCACAAACTCTCAACTTTAGGGGGTAAAATTGTGAAATATTTTGGTGATAGAGTCAAAATAGATTGTTTAAGTAGGAAAGAAGGTTTGGTAGTGTTTTCTAGCAAGGTAAATAAAAAACTGGCCCTTTCAACAGATTCAAAATTTAGCAGCTCAGAAGAGCATATTGTGACTGAAGCAGCCTCTACATTGCGTTCTAACATCCTTGAAATTTGTAAGTGTACACCTGAATTGCCTGTGTCCTTGTCACTTACCAAACTATGTCCGTTGGATGTCATTGTATCACCTCAATCTGCTCAATATAGAAATGACACATCCCGGAATCTAGCCAAGTTTTGAAAAGGGGTGCACTCTCTGCGCGGAGAACTAGGAATACCTTTTCCAGAAGTGCAGTTCATATTACCTTACAGAAAACTGTGAATAGGGATGCCGCATCCAGGCAAAAGGGTAATGCTGCATTTACACAGAATGTTGCAGCCCGTAAGAGGGGGACAGTGACAAGATCTTTTAGGGGAGCAATTGTGAGTTGTCTCCTGGAAATGGTTGGAATCACACTGGTGGATGATGTAATACAGGAACTAAAGCCATCGAGGATAGCCAAAGACAATGCAGACCTTAAGAGCATGACCACAGAGGTTGAGAACACTCTCAATTCATTCACTGTTAATGATGATAGTCTGTATTGCCTAAACACTGGCAAAGCTGCCTCGGATGGTGTGAAAGACAGTCTTCTGCATTCAAAAGAAACTGGAACTACCTGGCATCAAGTTATTGTAAATGAACATAAGGTAGATGGTGGGCGTTTTGAACAGGCTGTTGAGCGAAGAAAGGTGATGAATTTCACACAGAATGCAGTAAAAGTTAAATTCACCACAAAGGACAAACAGATCAAGGAAGCAAAATGCACCAGAGACATATTTGGGAGGCTGCTGTCTTTGTCAGTAACACAAGAACTTGATCTCAGTATTGTCCTATCCTATCCTCTCACTCCAGTTCCTTTCTCATTGTGTCATATAACCGGTGATATGAACAAGACATCAAAGAGCACATTATTGGAAAAATTAGACAGGACTGATGTCTATATTATAAATGCTATGTTCTTCCGTGTGCTTTACATGCCATCCATCTATGGGGGATGGCAATATCCATTCTGAAACAAGCTTGTAGCACTGGTGAAATTGTACACATAGTCTATGACACATATCCTAATGGGCCAAGTATCAAGGACATTGAACATGACTTGCGTGGTAGGACACCCACTACCTATATAATCACTGGCTCGTCACAGAAAAGACCACCAGATCTCAACACGGCTTGGAGCATATCACAATTCAAAACAGAGTTTTTTGCCTTCTTGAAGGATGAATGGTCATCAGATAGATATGCATCGACTCTTCAGGGACATCATGTCTACTTTGCAGTAGAACATGAATGCTACCTTTGCACTTCAGCAAGTGGAAATGTCAACTGGATCCTGGTTCATGAGCTTCAGTGCAGGCATGAAGAAGCCGATACATGGTTACTGTACCATGCAAACTTTGTTGCTGTTAACTATAATGTGGCCCATGTGATTGTCATTCGCAGTAACGACACTGGCGTCTTCATCCTCATTCTCTACCATGCTAGGTTTCTTAATGCACAGATTTGGATGGATGCTGGCTTGAGTTCTAGAAATTCCAGGCGTTTCATAGATATGTCACATCTAGCAACTAAACTGACTGGACCTTTATGCGATGCTCTACCAAACTTCCATGCTCTGACAGGCTGTGATTACACAGTGTCTTTTATGGGAAAAGCAAAGTTGAAGCCATTTGAAATAATGAGAAACAACCCTAGGCTCACATCAGCAATTAGTCACATTGCATACGCAGATGTCATCGATCCAGATGTTGATGCTGTAGTTGAAGAGTACTTGTGCATTGTCTATGGAGTTCGGAACCTGACAAGTTTTGATGAAGCCAGGCTTTAACTTTTCTGCAAGTTGTATACCCCAAAGAAGGAAACTGATCTGTTGGATAAAATCAAAACTTCAGACCTCTGTTGTCTTCCTCCTTACCAAAGAGTGTTGCAACAGAAGTTGCTAAGGACTAACTTTGTTGCACAGATATGGAGGAATGCAAGGGAAGCCGATTCAGTCTCATTTGGTCCTGAAGGACATAGCTGGAAAGTCCAGAATGGCAGATTGATGATTGTCTGGTTCACTGGCTCAAATACTCCTGATAAGTTAATCGTTGAAGAATCTGATGTACAGGAAGATGATGATGATGATAATGATGAAGGCGATGATGAAGGGGACACTGAGAGCCAACATTCCTTGGATGAAGGAAAGGAAATAGATTTTTAGAGAAGTCCATATTAGCAATATAGCTGGAATAGATCCCACCTTCTTTGAAAAACTTTATTTGTATCTCTTTTTTATATTTTAAGCATATTTAGTTAACCTTTAGCAAATTTTGATGTCTTATTTAGCCAAACTACAACTAAAACCCAAACCCGGCATATCAAAGGGCTGACCTTAACATTTTGACACCTGGTGACCTCTAATAATAAATAAATTAATTTAGTTTGATATCAAATAAATCTACTGAGCAATAGCATCATTTTGGTATATAGTTCGTTATGCTAGGCCCAGTGTGAGAGGAGCAGCAGCCAATTTACTTTCCCCTATCCCCATATTTTGCCGAATAATGAAAAGTCCACTTTCAGACAAAAGAGGTTAATAAAATCCACACCCACCACTGCCCAACTTAAAGATACCCATTTTTGGATGTCCCATGGTAGACCCTTTCCAAAAATGCCCACTAGAATTTTGGTCATCTCCGGTAAATAAATGGGTGCTGGCTCTCGCTCTATATACTTACTATACGAGTTAAGTAACATCACGAGACTGACGGCTTGTAAAAGGCAATTAAAGTCATGAACGGAATATACAGTTGAAGGCGGTACCGAGATCGTGGTGAACGGTTTATCACGTGGGTGACGCTTAACAGGTTAAAAAAACATTTTATATAGTTCGGTATTTTCTCTATCCATCCTCTCCCAGAAAACCTTCAAATGTGAATTATCGGAATGTGTGCAGATCTTGACAGTGCGATAACTAGTTAGCGACTGAGAATAAAAAAAATAAAAAGCCTGATTGACGATGCGATGAAGAGGATATCGAATACCGATTTTTCCCTAATTGATTTTTTCTACGTTCTGTCTAATCCAATGTACAGTACATTAATCTTATGTAAAGGGCAAACCCCAACATTTCTTGATGCTGCTACACTTTAATTATAGATATTTTACCACCTATTTATAATCTTTATTTATAATAACATCTTTAGTAAAAGCTCTTCAATATCACTTTCAGGAGTAAATGCGTTTATGATCGACGATGAAACGTAAATAAAACGTTTTCCTTTTAAGAAGGCGTTTTTTTAGGAAAAAAAAAAAACAACACGAAACAAAATTGCTCATATTTCATATATTTTGATTTTCTAAGGATAAATAAAACAACATTAATTATAACATTATTATTACACAGTACCTGGTAAGATATCTTTTGCCGCAAAAGTTAACCTATAGACAGATGTTAAAATTGGTTAGCGAGTTCGTTATGATCGGCGATGGAACGTACTAAACAAAGTAATGGGTTTGGTTGTGGTGACATGTTTGGCAGTAGCATGATATAAAATAGTCTTTATTTAATTTAATTTTTGGTTTCAAAAGTACTATATAAAAGAATTTCAAACAATTTAGATGAAACGGAGCACAACGCACTACTACTGGATGATAGCGGTAGTCTTGCACAGGAAAGCAACAAAGGTGTTCCCATGACGATGCTGTTCTGTTGATTTTTTTTTTGGAAACTTTTCAATATTTCAAATGGCACTGTTGATTTTGATGGTTTTTAATTTAAAGTTTAATGAATAAGGATTTTTCACCATAATCACAACGTAAGTATAAAAATTAATTACAGTAGTACAAATACGGAATATTATACATATAGGTGTTGGACAGTTAGGCTACCTAGCGACAAGTTCACACAACAGATGGGCAAACCTTAACATTTTTCATCCAAAACTAGTCTTAGATGTTTGAACAGAAATCTTTCTCTCACATTCTCCCCCCCCCCTTCTCAGACATCGGGGAACCATCACCCCCCCCCAATACAATTAAGAAAACAATAGATTTCCTACGCTTCGCGGTGCTTGACTCGCGGATTTAGAATGCTCCTCGCAGATACAGGAAAATTAATTTTTAAAAACTATCGATCGCGTAATTGAGGAATCGCGTAATTAGAACACGTGTAATTCGGGACCCTACTGTACGCAAAGTGTTACAGTGTTGAGTGTTACAGTGTTGCGTCCGAGGGTTCGTCTGTTCGTGCCTGTCGTTCTCCCAGTCTGGGACCTCTTGCAAGCTCCCAAGCCCAGGGGAGAAGCAATGTCGTACGACCAAAGGGTTCGAGAGGCTTTAATCAGCGAACAGACGTTCCCTCCGTGGTTTCGGGCGTATCTACCCAAGATCGCCCCACCCACACAAAGACGAGAGAGCCCATTTATTCCTCGTCTGTGGAAGAGGTTTCTCGTAAGAAACCATGGACCAAGGTCTCGCGGCTTCTTAAGCGCAAGTCGGTCCCTTCCGCGCAAGTCCAAGGGCCCAGTTGTAGCCACTGGGTCAGTTCGGACTCGCTGCAGTCTTCCGACGACTGCTCACCTCCTAAGAGAGGCAAAGTGGTACCGCATCAGGCAGTCACACCGTCTGTTGCCGCACCTGCTCCTGTAGACCCTAAGTGGTCTTTGCTGCAGACCATGCAGTCTCAGTTAACGTCATTGATGCAGGACTTTCGTGCGGAGAAGGTTGACGCTGCACCAACCTCTAGCCTACAACCAACCACGGTTGTGCGTCCTGTGGACGCTGAGGCGACCTTCTGCCGCACTCCAGCTGAGAGAGTCCCGCCACCCATGCGTTCCAGTGTACCCTGCCAGCCGCATGTTGACGTTCAGCGACGCACGGAACCTTCCGTTGACGTTCGCGAGGTACAACAACAGTCTAAGTTGTTTTGTTTTGACGCGGTGTGTCAACCTCCGCATTCTAGAGTTGTTTTGACTGCTCAGTCTAGGCAGTCAAAGCAGTCTCGAGTGGACGCTGTACGTCCTCACGCACCTGTTGTGGTTGACAGTTCAGTTGTTGACAGTTCACAGACTGTCAAGCAGTTACATGACGTTGCGTTCTGGTCCGCTACTAATGCACCAGTGAGAGACTCAGTTTTTATCGGACAAGGTTCCTGTAGATGAGGAAGTTGCTGTTCTCCCTCCTACTGATATTCCCTTGAGGACTCTGTCAGGTGGAGAGGAGCCTTAAGCTGCTTAGCCTCCTATGGACTTTAATTAAATCATGATGATTTTTTTTTTTAAGGATCTTCGTCCGGATCTTGTAACTGCTGCTCCTCGTTCGCCTAAACGTCAGAACTTACACTAGGCCTAGCTACTTCGAAGCCGTTGTTTTTAAGCTAGTGCGCTCTCGCTCTCCTAGAGAGCGTTACGTTGGCTAGGCGACTGGTTTTTTCACCAGGAGGAGTTTGGGGGATTCAGCCTTTGCTTTCCCTTCTTTTAAACTGGTTTATAGAGCGAGAGTCTGATATGACACGAGAGAAGTTCTCGGCTTGGGAGTTCATGCCTCTGCCCAGATAGACTTCTCAATTCTGGTAGACTCTCCCTGGCGCCTAGCCAGGAGACGCTCCAAGTTGTTTACAGGTCAACTTCTCAGCTGTTGTCGATCCTTTGAAGTTTTGCTGTACTATTATGTCACGCATAACAAGGCTTTCAGGGATGGTAAACAGTTCCGCCTCAGTCGCTAACTCCGTCTGTTGCCACACCTGCTCCCGTAGACCCTAAATGGGCTTTGCTGCAAGACATGCAGTCCAAGCTTGCGTCCTTGATAGAGGACTTAAATGCGGAGAAGAACCTTCTGGCCAACAACCTTCCAACCGGTCGGTTGTGCGCCCTGTTGACGCTGAGGTAACCTACTCGCGTCTGCCAGTTGAGGTGGTTCCTCCACCGATGCGACCCAGTGTGGGTTGCCAGCCGCACGTTGACGTTAAGCGACGCTCGGAGGTGGTTGTTGACGTTCAGGACGTTCAACAACCAGCAGAGGTGACTTGTTGTGACGCAGTGCGTCAACCTCAGCAACCCGGTAGGGTGTTGACTGCACAACCCAGACGGTCTAGACAGTTTCGGGTTGACGCTGTACTTCCTCGCGCACCCATGGTTGTTGACAGTTCACAGACTGTGCAGCAGTTCCATGATATTGCGTCCGGCTCCGTCACGCATCCACCAGTGCGACCGGATTCAGCGAGTCAGACGTTGCCCACTCCGTTGCCGTTTCCTCATCAGTTTCGGATGAGGAACCCTTGAGGACGTTGCTGAACAAGACGATCAGCCCCCAGCCCTGCTATCCATCCAGAAGATGCTGAAGAAGGAACGCTGCTCAGTCAGGCTGTGGATGAGTCTGGTAGGGACGCTGTCATCCGTGGATCAATTTGTGTCACTAGGAAGACTACACCTCCGTCCTCTTCTATACCATCTAGCTTTTCACTGGAAAAAGGACAAGACGCTAGAAGCGGTCTCGATCCAGGTTTCCAAAAAGATGAAGTCTTGTCTGACTTGGTGAAAGGACTATATCAACCTAAGAGAGGGTCTTCCCCTGACTGTTCAGACTCCCAACCACGTTCTCTTCTCGGACGCATCGGACGTAGGCTGGGGTGCGACATTAGACGGTCGGGAATGCTCGGGATTATGGAACTCGAGTCAAAGGACAATGCATTTCAACTGCAAGGAGCTACTGGCAGTACGTCTGGCCTGGAAAAGCTTCAGGTCTCTCCTTCAAGGCAAAGTGGTGCAGGTGAACTCGGACAACACCACGGCTTTGGCGTACATCTCCAAGCAAGGAGGGACCTACTCTCTGACGTTGTACGAGATCGCAAGGGACCTCCTCACCTGGTCAAAAGGTCTAGACATATCACTAGTAACGAGGTTCATCCAAGGCAACTTGAATGTCATGGCAGATTGTCTCAGTCGGAAGGGACTAATAATTCCAACAGAATAGACCCTCCACAAGGATGTATGCAAGAGACTTTGGGCCACCTGGGGCCAGCCAACCATAGATCTCTTCGCAACCTCGATGACCAAGAGGCTCCCAATATTTTGCTCACCAATCCCGGACCCAGCAGCAGTTCATATAGATGCCTTTCTCCTAGATTGGTCACATCTAGATCTATATGCATTCCCTCCGTTCAAGATTGTCAACAAGGTACTGCAGAAGTTCGCCTCTCACGAAGGGACAAGGTTGACGCTAGTTGCTTCCCTCTGGCCCGCGAGAGAATGGTTCACCGAGGTACTTCGATGGCTAGTAGACGTTCCCAGAACACTTCCCCTAAGGGTGGACCTTCTACGTCAGCCACACGTAAAGAAGGTACACCAAGGCCTCCACGCTCTTCGTCTGACTGCCTTCAGACTATCGAAAGACTCTCGAGAGCTAGAGGCTTTTCGAAGGAGGCAGCCAGAGCGATTGCTAGAGCAAGGAGAACATCCACCCTTAGAGTCTACCAATCGAAGTGGGAAATCTTCCGAAACTGGTGCAAGTCAGTATCCGTATCCTCGACCAGTACCTATGTAACTCAAATAGCTGACTTCCTCTTATATCTGAGGAAAGAACGATCTCTTTCAGCTCCACCTATCAAGGGTTACAGAAGCATGTTAGCATCAGTCTTCCGTCACAGAGGCTTAGATCTTTCCAACAATAAAGATCTACAGGACCTCCTTAAGTCTTTTGAGACCACGAAGGAGCGTCGTTTGGTTACACCTGGTTGGAATTTAGACGTGGTACTAAGATTCCTTATGTCAGACAGGTTCGAACCGCTACAATCAGCCTCCCTGAAAGATCTCACCTTAAAAGACTCTTTTCCTGGTATGCTTAGCCACAGCTAAAAGAGTCAGTGAGATTCATGCCTTCAGCAAGAACATCGGATTCTCATCCGAAACGGCTACATGTTCTACAACTTGGTTTTCTAGCCAAAAACGAGCTGCCTTCTCGGCCTTGGCCAATATCGTTCGATATTCCAAACTTATCATATGGTTGGAAATGAACTAGAAAGAGTCTTATGCCCTGTAAGAGCTCTTAAGTTCTATTTAAAACGAACTAAACCTTTACGAGGCCCGTCTGAAGCTTTATGGTGTTCAGTTAAGAAACCATCTTTGCCTATGTCAAAGAATGCTTTATCCTATTTTATCAGACTGTTAATACGAGAAGCTCATTCCCATCTGAATGAGGAAGACCAAGCTTTGCTGAAGGTAAGGACACACGAAGTTAGAGCTGTCGCAACTTCCGTGGCCTTTAAACAAAATAGATCTCTGCAAAGTATAATCGACGCAACCTATTGGAAAAGCAAGTCAGTGTTCGCGTCTTTTTATCTTAAGAATGTCCAGTCTCTTTACGAGAACTGCTACACTCTGGGACCATTCGTAGCAACGAGTGCAGTAGTGGGTGAGGGCTCAACCACTACAATTCCCTAATTCCATAACCTTTTTAATCTTTCTCTTGAAATGTTTTATTATTGTTTTTGGGTTGTCCGGAAGGCTAAGAAGCCTTTCGCATCCTACTTGATTTGGCGGGTGGTCAAAGTCATTTCTTGAGAAGCGCCTAGATTAGAGGTTTTGATGAGGTCCTGTTGTATGGGTTGCAACCCTTGATACTTCAGCTCCTAGGGGTCGCTCAGCATCCTAAGAGGATCGCGAGGCTCCGTAAGGAAGACGTACTTAAAAAGGCAGAGTAATTGTTCAAGTCGACTTCCTTACCAGGTACTTATTTATTTTGTTTGTTATTTTGAATAACTGCTAAAATGAAATAAAAAATCCTTAGCTCATAATAATGTAAACAATTATTGCTGGTCTCTACCCACCCCCCTGGGTGTGATTCAGCTTATATAATCACCGGCTAAGTTTAATATTGAAAAATGTTATTTTTATAATAAAATAAATTTTTGAATATACTTACCCGGTGATTATATATTAAAGGACCCTCCCTTCCTCCCCAATAGAGACCCAGTGGACCGAGGAGAAAATTGAGTTCTGTGTTTACATTGAGTACTGAGTACCTGCACGACAGATGGCGCTGTTGAAGTACACCCCCTACCTGCATAGCGATCGCTGGCGGATTTTTAACGTAGAGTTTTCTGTCGAGCAACAGAGTTGCAGCTTATATAATCACCGGGTAAGTATATTCAAAAATTTATTTTATTATAAAAATAACATTTTTCAAATTCTATCTCCTTCCTTGAAAGACCTGCGATTAATACCCTATATAGAAGGGATATAGACCTCAAATTTTTTTTTTCTTTTTTTTTCTAAAAAGTCCTTTTTTGCTAGAGATTTTTTTTTGTTATGGTGAGGAAATAATCCCTATATTTAAGGGGAAAAGGGTAAGAAAAAAATGAAACAAAAATGGGAAAAAATGGCTCTATTTTATTATTTTATAATGGGTTTCTAAGTTATATTCCAAATTTCAATGCTATATCTTAAGGGAGAAGATAGAATTTGAATGTCCATAAGTATGGTATTAAGATATGTGCATTCAAAGTTTTTCTTTGTATTTTTACAAAAACTATATTAATAAATCATCATTATTATGAATTTTATGTTCCTTTTTGGATATTAATATACCAAAACCAAGTTATTTATCATAATAATTTAATCATAAATGAAGATCCCTTTGTTCAATATCTTGCTTCTTTATGCAAAACAGTTGCTCCATCATTTTTCTCCTTCACTAACTTTGCTAATTTCGCCGATATTACCCACTTATGAACTCTGACTAGAGCAAATTTTCTTCTTCCTTACGTTAGTGAGATGATGAAATTGTTTTTTCCCCTTTGAAATGATGAAATTTTTGCCAAAAACGAGAAAAAGTGACTTAGAAATTAGGGAATGTCAGAGGCCAAACTTAAACATGTACTCTCTATGAGGTTTGTGGTAGGACTGACTGGCGAAGGGAGTAATTTACTGTGTAATACATAGTCTTGTGACTCGTGGAATCTATACAGATGCCATTGCTCACAATTTGTTTTACATTGAAATGTAATAATTATAAAAATTTACGATAACAGAAGAAATACTACATTTTCTAGTAAGGAACAATGTTTTTAGTTTATTGAGTTACTTTTAGTAATTACTTGGTAACTATGAAAGTAAGAGGAATTTTGACAAAATATTTTGTCTACGTATTCTTCGTTGCCATACGAAGTTCAGTGAATTTTTTTCAGGATTTTGAATTTTTCTTCCTATACCCCCATATATTGGAATTCCAGCTGGGCCCCTTAAGAATAGGATTAGTTAACTCATTATGATAGTAAAATGAAAGTTCAAAATACTGCAAAAATTTTCAAAATATCCATGTATTTTCAACTTGTACAGACAATCTTCTTTAAACTTACTCGCATTATCATCTTGTATGTTATGTACTAATTATTGAGTGTTTGGTTATGTTGTAGTTATAAACCCTAATGTTATGTAAAGTTGTATATTTTAAGTGAAAATTATTCTGTTTAGTTATCCAGAAGTAAAGCATAGTTGTTATTTTTGTTATCGATATTACAGTTTATGGTTTGTCCTATTGCTGCTTATTAAAAAACAGTATTGATATGAATTCTGCTATTCCAGCAAGCGAAGATCATCAGTTGGTGACTTAGCATATCTATCAGCTGATGGCTCTTTTCTAGATGATACGGCTTCCACACCAAATAGATTACCCTGCATGAGGTTAGTATATTTTCGGGAAGTTTTGACATCATTTAGCCAAACTGCATGCATGTTTTTTATTTATTCAGTTGGATATTTTTGTTTGTGTGGCAACATCCTGCATACAATAAAATAATAATCAAATCATCCTTCTTAGAGATGACTTATTATGGTATCATTATGAACCTTTTACAATTTAATGTAATTGGATCATATTTGACTGTAGTAGGCAAGCATATTACTTTACATGTTTTAACAAAAAGAAAAATAGTGTAAAAGATATGAAGCCAACACTTAGAGAACACAAGAGTTATTCAGTGAATAGAGAAAAGATGTTGGCATAAGTTATCATAAGATATGTAATAGGATTATTGAAGAATTAGAATATGTCTGAAGGCAATTAAACATTGAGATGCTTCATCTTCGGGGCTGTACCGTATGCAACATTTCATTAGCAGCCTTATGTTTCACTACCTAGCATCAGTCCCCTTTTGATTGTTTATTTCATGTGTACAGAACTTTTTTCTTGACAAGTATTGTGGGAATTGATTTGATGGCTGGCTGCTGTGAGTATAGAATTAAATTGTTTTTGAATTAAAAACCTTTTCCTCCTTTTCAGTCATTTTCAAAAGTTACCTTGGTTGTGTATAAAATATTCCAAACAGATGTTCTCTAATAATACAAATCCACGTATTTTTACATGAAATCTCACTCCATGAATCCTGTAAATGAGGTGGCAAGTCTTTATCTTAGCTCTTTTTCACTGATACCCTGCCCATAGTGTTTTCAGTCTAGAATGCCCTACTTTCTCCCTGTTCCCCTAGGAAGTTTTGTCTTATGAATGTATTTCAAGAGAAAATTAGATTTTTTTAAAGTAACTATTTAAATAGTATGAAAGATTTTGGTAATCTAATTATCTGTTATATGTTGAATGAATTGTGTGTGGTGTGTAATTCAGTTTTGTAAGTTAAATTTGATTTGCTTCTATTTGAGTTGATCTGTAAAATAACGTTGGTGTGGTGATTGAGATATTTTTATATGTTCAGATACACTTTCTTTAAACTGTCTAAACCACATACAATACACAGCATATATGCATCCTCTGACATGGGCTCATTATTACTGTTGTAATTAAAGTTAATTAAAATTTTCACTTTTCTCTGGGACTTATTTGAATGACTTAACTAAAAGTGGTTAACTTGGGGCTTTATTGCAAATTTGTTAGTTCATTAACTTAAAGTACACCAATTAAGCAATTGATATTTGTTTTTCCTTTGCTTTTCAGGGTAACCAATGAGATAGATGGGTAAGGGAAATCATGGTGAGATATTTTTCTTCATAGCTCTAAATAATTTTTAGTAAACAACATAACATTTAGGTAGACTTGCTATTGCTTTGCTTTTCTTAATTCGTACTTATAGGGAAAATATAATTCAAGATTAAAGCAACAAAACAACATACATCAGACACTAAGAGAAGAACAGTTTCAGTGAATGAATGAAACCTTTCATTTTTATTGGTTTTCAAAACTTTGAGTTCATATCTGTATTCCATGATAAGGAACTCTGATTTTGTCCTAAAATAAATTTTGTGTTTTGTCTGTTATTCTGTATTGTGCTTTCTTCTTTATAGTGATTGTGCGTTGAAGAAAATTTCACAACCTTTACATGTGATTTAAATAACTGGGTATGCCTTGTTTTAGTAGTGTCATATTGATTTGCTTTGTTGTAGTAAGTGCTTTTTATTTCTCTTCAGTAATGCATGACACTGCATTTTTCTCTTTAATGTGCCCTCTCCATTGGCCAATTCATATATTTTGTTGACAAACTCAAATGATTGAAAATTGAAATTTTCTTGGATTAAAGCTATTTTATTGATGGCATTATGGATCATACAACAAAGTGCATATCTATCATGAGCTTTTGAAGAAGCCAAGTATGATTTGCTATATGAATTAGTTATAGTACAGAAATAACCCCTATCTGGTATGTTGTTTTGACATACCCAACTTTACATCATGCATCCGTAAGTTTTAAATAACAAAATTAAAATTTATTTTATGCCATTTTAGCTGAGCTTACATCTTTTTTCAATGTTGTGCTGTAACATTGAAATGTTATACCATACAGTACTGTACTTCACATGGAAGATTAATAATATAAAGATCATAGCAGGTAATAAGAGCTTTTTTGTGTTCTGAAGATGTACAGTATATGTTCCCTATACTGTAAGTCACTTTATAAGGTGAAAATCCTACCTAATAAAAAAATTGACTTGCATCAAATCTCTTGGAACCAATCAGAGGAATAGGGTAGCATGTTATACTAAAGTAGGCGCTGAATGTATTTTCAGCTGAAGGCAATTTAGGAGAGCGCATACTCACGAGCACCTTTGTTGACCTGTAAGAGAATGCAAAAAATTAGTTATTACATAAAAATGGTGTTTGAGCTTACCTTATGTTATCTAGTATTTGGTAACACCAAATTTGTTCTCCTTAGCTGCCTTAAGCCGTCGGGGAACACTTTCAATGAGGTGCTGACAAATCTCTGGTTCGATACTGTTCCAAGCAGCAAGGATGGCAGCCTTAAGTTTGTCGATCGTGGAGCAGTCAACTTTCTGCAATCGTTGTTTAATGATTGACCACAGATTTTCAATAGGACTAAAGTCAGGGGAATTAGGGGGCCAGTCACTTAAAAGCTCCACACCACAATCCTGCAACCAGTTCTTTATCAATGCCGTTGTGTGGCAGCGTGCGCCGTCTTGCTGAAGGATTGAAGCACCTGTTTTCTCAAAACTTCCCTCTAAAAACTCATTCAGTACGACGTAATAAATATGCTGGTTCACTCTTTCATTATTTTCAAAAATACACAATTTTCCAACTCCCTCATAGCCCATAGAACCCCATACCATCAAAGTTTTAGGGAACTTTTCACGAGGACGAATAAGTTTTTCACTGTATTTATTGTAGCGTGGACTTCGCCAAACTTTCGTCGAGGTGCTTGCCGAACAATGAAATGTTGATTCGTCAGTGAACAACACTTGTTTCCAGTCATTAACGTCCCAATTACCAAACTTATCAAAAAACAACTTTCGTTTCTTAATATGGGCGTCAGTTAGCAAGCTCTTCTTAGGCGCCACAACACTCTTGAATCCTAACTTTACAGACACGTACGTCTGTAAAGTACGTACTTTACACTTTCCTAAAATTTCAGGATGTTTTTTCCGGAATTGACGAGCACTGAACGAAGGATTAAGCTCTGCTTCACGTCTCAGAAGCGAAATAGATCGTTCAGATAATAAGGGGGGTCTCCCACACTTCCTGGCAGGGAGGGGTACCTCTTTCCTTTCTGAAGCCTTGTATCTCGCAACAATGTTCTGGACGGTTCATTCCTTTACATCCGTTTGGCGAACGATTTCAGCGGTACTTAAACCTAATTCAAAGCATTGAATGACTCTTACACGATCATCCCTTGAAGTATACGCACCCAACATTACAAATAAAGGAACAGGGGGGGGCAACACTTTGAGAAAAACCAGTCCAGACAGGAGCACATGCAGCACAAACTGACTTCTACCACGGCTAATAAGCAACTAGTGTGTTACTGTTTCCTCGTTGTAGACCGCAGTGGAAACAAGGAAAAGGTGCCAATTAATCATTTTTTTCTCGGGGAAAGTTCTGTGACGGATATAGAGGATTCCCTAAAACGGTGAAAAAATTTCTCCCTGAAAAGACATTCAGCGCCCCCTTTATTTGTAATTCCTGACTCTTAAGATATATAGTAGAAATTGTGAATGAAGCATGTTGATTTATGTATAGAGTACACAATTTTTTATGTACTGTTATTTATTTACATGTATTTTTATGAAGTGTAATGGAGTTTTGTTTGTTAGTATTCATTTCCTCTTAACTCCATTAACTATAGATGTGTCTACATTATGGTCTGAATGCTCATCAGATTCAGTAATATATTCTGTTGAACAGATTGATATAAGTGTTATTTCTATTTTAACATTAGTATTGATATTTCAAACTTTTATTCATACAAAGCAATAAACTGTCTGATTTTACCATCTCACTGTCTGGAATGGTCCACCATGCTAAGTAGTTGGTTATTCATTGGGCTGTAGTTTACTTCTCCCTTTGTTGTTGAAATCCAATTGAAAAATTATTCATCTTTCTGTATCATCCAATGCAAGTAATGAAAACTACTACTTGGTCAGTCTATTACCATTACTGTCTATCTGGCTTTAATATTGTAGGGCCAAGAACTGCAAGGTAAAGAATTCTGGTCTCTCTCTCTCTCTCTCCTCTCTCTCTCTCTCTCTCTCTCTCTCTCTCTCTCTCTCTCTCAGGAAGGTACAAGCCACTGAAACATAAGTCTAAGGTTATTCATTCTGGATTCTGAGGGTACAGTAATATGTTGGGTGATGATGCATAGTAGTAGGCAACATTAGCATGCCATAAAAACCATCCCTCTAATGCTGCTGCCTTTTAAACAATTTAAGTTACTTTTCTATTTTAAGGGAAAGTCCCTGCCCTGGTAGTGGCAGTCTGCCTTTCCTATTTTTTTTCGGGGGACCTCAATCACAAAAGGTTGGATTTTATTCATTTTATATTTTCAACGAGGTTTGTGTATTGCTTATAGTGAAAGACTTTTGGCTCGTCATAATCCAGTTCACAATGACCCATCTTCATATTTCATTTATGGCACCTTCAAGATAGTTAACTAACAATGTTATTAGCTATAATTATGAATGGTGTCAGTCAGTTGCTAGTGGAGTTTTGAGACATGTAGTTACAATGAGAAAACCATGGATATCAAATGATACTTGGGATACTATAAAAAGAAGACAAGGACAGAACTCGATTGCTGAAAGTTTTCGAGGAAGTAATGAAAATTACAAGGTAGAGCAAGCTAAGTATATCAGTATTGATAGTTAGGTAAAAAAAAGCCAGAAATGACTGGAGAGAATATTTGGACCAGAAACAGATGAGGCTGACAAAGCTATGAATTCAGGGAGTGGCTATGGTGTAAGAATTGCTCATAGAATTATCAATGAAATCTCTACTGGGGCAAAAAAGAAGCACATACCCTTCAAAAAGAGAGATGTCTGTTATAACACCAGAATAGGAAGAAAGGCAATGTTGGATGGAACACATTCGCGAGGTCAGGAATAGGAGATATGAAGGTAATTATTTGATTGATATACCTGAAGCTGAGGAAGACCTTGATGTGCCCATGAATGAATTTAGTGTTGTTTGAAGTCAAAGCTATCATTAAAAACTAAAGATATGGAAAGCCCCTGGATAACATGGAATAACTACCGAGGTGATATTGCCCCAAAATGAAGCGTCTCCCAGAATACTTACAAGATTATTTTGTAGAATGTGGTATAAAGAGGCAAAACCTGACGAATGGGAGCTAGGAGTGTTGGTGAAAATGGCAAAAAAACATCTGACTGGTTGCAATAATTACAGTGGCATCGCATTTATGTCAGTTGTCATGAAAATATATAGTATGCTAATTCTAGAGATTAGAGAGAAAGATTGATGAAAAGCTGAGAGAAGAACAAGCAGGATCTAGAAAAGGTAGAAGTTGTACTGACCAAATTTTAATTTTAAGTCATGTGGTACAGCAATGTATAGAATATAGAAATCCACTTTTAATGGCAATTGTGGACTATTAGCCTTTGATAGTGTGACTGGCCAATTTTGTGGAGAGTCCTGCATTATTATGGAGTTCCTCTCAAATATGTAAATTTGATTAAGTCTCTTCATTAGCATAGCAAGTGCAAAGTTAATGTTAATGAAGTCCTATCAAACAAATTTCCAGTGAACATTGGAGTACTCCAAGGGAATGTGTTGTCACCTATGTTGTTTATCCTCCTCATGGATTTTGTAGTGCATAGAACAGTTGGGGATGGTGGAGAAGGATTGGATTGGATTGGTAACAGGAAATTAGCTTACCTAGATTATGTTGATGACGCTGTCCTTTTTAGCAGAACACCACAGGAATTGAAAGCTTGATTACTAGAATGCATGAAATATCATGAGGTTGGGCTCAAGATAAATAGAAGACAGATGATGAGAACCGAATATGCAATGGAAGATGAAATGTCGTTGGAAGGAGAAAGGCTTAATGAGGTAGAATAATTTAGATATTTAGGAACTATGATATCTAATACAGGATCTTTAGAATTTGACTTTAATGAAAGATTTAAAAAAAAATCAGACAGTGTCTAAGTACACTGCCTTTTTTTAGAAATAACTATTTTACATGATGTTAGACTCAATTTTCCGCATACCCTTTTATGGGAAGGAAAGGCAGTGATATGTCAGGGAACCTTTTTGTTCTGTGAGAGGTGTAAAGTTGTCTGTTAATAGAGCAATATGACACCTTACTTTTCATTGAACATTGTTTTGCATGTTTAACCCTCATGGTATTATTGTTCTTTATTCATGTTTCAATTGACCCATACCAATGTTCCACAACAAAGACATTTTTGAACAAATGGAAAATTCTTATTTTTGACAACAGTCATAGGGACATTTAATCTAGGTAAGCGAGTTACGTTCTTACAATAAGATACATGATTTAACGTCCCATCACCAAGTGTACGTACACAACAGATGATCTCAAAACTGCCATTTTAGCTCCCTTCGTCACAGCCCATAGTGCTGCACACGTCTCCGACCCTCTGACAGCCTCTTGAGGTTGAAAATGTCAAGAGGCGTGTGATATCAACTGCTGAATCTAGCGAGGATTGGGAATACTTTGTCACTATGGACCGACTAAATCAATGGAACCAATTTCACCATCCATGGCCGTAATTCAGCTCCTGGAGTGCTGCAATGATCTACTCCGCAAGGATCTCGTACGTTCAGCTGGCGGTAATCTTGCAAATAAATCTGAGGACTAAGTCCTCTGCACCATCAGAAAGCTTGCTGTATGGGAGAAGGCCATGGTAGCAAAGAACGCCCGTCATAACGGGCATAAAGATCGTGATGAACCTGCCAGCAGTTTTGGGGCCCACCTGCATGGACAGTAAGGCGTTAGCAAATTTCTGATGAAATGTCCAGGATGTGACACTTGACTTGAATAATACCAAAACAATCTAGCATGGTGTGTGGACAAGAAGTATTATTGGACCACCTTGGTGACAAAAATTAAGATATGACATTGGAAGAGGTATTTCATTTTATTTTAGCTAAGGAAGCATCATGAAGGACAAATCCAATCCATGCTTGTATTGTGGCAAAGTAGGGCATGGTAAGTCAGCTCATCACATGTGCAATGGAGAGAATGCCCAATGTACTGCCATAGATAATACACACTGCAATCATGATTATTACCTAGAGGAGATCTGTCACTGTAAAGACAAGCTTAGAAATACTCCATGTAGAAAAGCCAAGCTTATATGTAAAGGGGCAGTGTTTGATATGCTTTGTACTGTCATGTCTCCCCATCATCAAGAGAGAAGCATAGGCCTTGATCACCACATATATGACAAATTGTTCGACACACGATCAGGTATTCAATGCCTCAGCCGTTTATAAACTTTAATGTTCATTATTTCTTCTTAGGACTACCAAGCTCTTGCTTCTACTCTCTGCTCCCTGAAAAAAAATGCCACCCTTCCTGCCATGCCAGGTATGGGTTGTCTCAGTAATCTGGATGGTGTCAAGGTCATTCACCGTTTTTTCTATCAAAAAAGAGATCTCATACCAGTCACCTTTCGCATACACTGCCAATGGCAAAAACGTTCATGTCTTTGGAGAATCTGTGTTGCGACTCATTGGTAAGGACAAGTTGTCTCAAACTGCTTAAACAAGGCAGTTGATTTGTGTAACTGACACCTCTGATAAACTATTCCTCATCAGCGAAACCTGTATTTTTCTGGGTTTGATTTATAGCTTCCCAACATTTGGCGCAGAATCACTGACTGACATATTAACACCTTGAAACATCTGGACACTGGCAGCGCATGCCTTGCAGCTATCAGCGACCTCTGCCAGCCCCTACTCAGCTGCCATTCCAACCCACAGAGGGCCTTAGGGGTAATCTCAATCATACATATAGTATAGGATTACTACGTATCAAGCGCAGGCAGCACTTGTTCCGATCATCAACCTTTCCACTAATGGATGGGTTTTCCCATGCAGATCATTGTTGATCTGAACACAACACCTGTGACTCACCACACAGCCATTCCAGTGCCTCATGACTACCAAGAGCACGTCCGTGCTTGGATAGATAAAGATATCAGCCTAGGGGTGCTAGACCTAGTGCTTATCGGAGAACTTATTACTTGGTGCCCCCACATTGTGTCATCTACTAAGAAGAATGGAAAGCATGCTGCACAGTTGATTTTCAGCCCTCTAATGCACATGCCAGCAGAGAAACGCATTCTACTCCATTGCTATTTCACCAGGCCAGATCAGTGCCACATGGGAAGAAAAAAAAAGTCCATTGTGCATGGAATGAACACCACAGTGTGCCCAGTCACACTGAAGACTGCCATTTGACTATGTTTATCACTCCATGGGGAAGTTACCTGGGCAAGGCTATATTGCACCGGGAAAGGGCTACACATGATGATACGATAAGATCGTGTCTCGCATACTAAACAAAACTTGATGTGTGGATGATTTCTTACCATGTCGGAATCACCTTAGGACAGATTTTATCAAAATGTTCAGAGCCTTGATGTTTGTGGGTGACATGGCTTCACCCTAAACCTTGACAAGTTTGTCTGAAGAGGATGTAGTTGAAATGACTTTGGACAATGTTTCCCATTAAAAAATGTACCTTATTTCCCGTGTCATAATACTCACCTTTTTCCCATAAAAATGCCCCCCAAAATTAACCTGCGTCTTAACCCTACGAAAATGTTGTGTAGGGGAGTTTGACAACCCTCAAACACCCAACTAATGTCATTCAAGCACTCATACTCACCAGACATGAAATATAATTCATAAGTAATAAATAAAAATATTTTCAAATTTCACTTCGTTTAATGAAGTACTGTAGCAAGTAATTTGTTTATTTTGGTGATCAGCTGAGGATTCGCCAACCTCTTTTTACAAGCAAACATGCCACCTCGTATTCTCCTAGCAGACAATTTTGTGCCATATTAGTTGTTTATGCAGTATTTATCTATTTTCTCATTTTGTTGATATGTTGTGATAAAGCAATATTTTGATAACGATTTTGTTGCCTGAGTCCCAAAATAGTGCAAATGGGCAGTTGTTGAATACGACCTTGGTAAAAACATCTCACTGATAGTTGAGTGCAATGGTACCAAGTTAGAAGAAAAGTATCTAGACTTAGAGTCCCTTGCATTAGCAAAAGTATTCCACTTAAACGAATTTCTAGAGACTTCTTCGATCAATAATTATTTTGTGTGGTAATGTGTAGGCTATATGAGGAATTTGGGAAATATTACTGGAATTTTACTTTTTTACCAAAAGTTGATCAAGAACATTTGGCAACACTGCGTTCACTTAAACAACACTTGAAACATCGTGACCAAACACTAAACATGTAGCTGTGGTGGCAACTACGACAGATTTAGAGGTTTTCTACATGAAAATGTAATAAAATTGGGAAAACCAGCCTGCAACTAATTAATTTTAACTTGAACATTTCATAATACAACCAAAAAATTTAAATTTACTGTGCCTAACAAAAATCAGACTGAACAGGAATTGCTGCTAAGATAGTTTGTAAAATCCTCAATTTCTTTTTTTTCCAAAAACTGCTTTGCTAATTTAAGGGTGCATCTTACCACTTGTAGCGTCTTATGATACGGGAAATACGGTACTTGCAGGCAATCCAAAACTTTCCACGGTCTTAAGGACAACACTGATCTATATTTTTGGTTTGGATTTGTCAACCAGGTGTCTCGTATGCCTTCAGCCATGCAGAGAAAATGCTTCCATCGAGGGAAATGCTGAAACCAGGCACCCCATTCCACTGGGACAAAAACCTCAATATCCTGTGAGAGGAGTCAAAGGCTGTCATCACAGATGCGATAGAGAAAGGTGTCAGGATCTTTTGACAAAACAAAACCTACTTTTCTTGCCACAAACTGGTATTAGTTTCTGGTTGTATAATAAAGACTGCATCTGTCATGGTGTAGAGCTATTCTGCTGTCACACCGGATGGAAGGGGACATTCGGAAGCAGGTCGAAGCACCATGCTGAGTCTTGCTATGCACCCATGAAAGGGGAAGCCATTGCTGTTGCCAATGCCTTAGACATTGCCAGATACTTTGGCTTTTGGTGTGTTGAAGATCTGATTTTAGTTGTGGACTATAAACTAATCCCAAAAGATTTTGGTGACCAGTCACTGGAGGATATCTCTAATACATGCCTCCAAAATTTGAAGAAGAGCCTTAGATACTGTTTATTACAACACGGATACAAATTTCTAAATTATTTAAATGGGCTGTTCCTAATTCCATTTTCTACGACCAAACAATCAAAAAAAGAAAACGGGATGATTGCATCATAATAGGCTGCTAGGCACCGCCACTGCAAGGTGGCGTAATGCTTTGCTTGGATGGCAGACGCCACTTCTCTCTTGGTCATCATGCTAAGAGGAGGTAGTCTCCTCTTTCATGTGATAACCAAGCGAGATCGTTCTCCTTCCTTTTACTTGTTCCAGTAATGGCAAGAAATGCAATCTAGTTTGTTTCAAAAGTTATCTCCCACCCTCTTCCGTGGCCGGAGCCCTTTGAGGCCCCTGGCATGGTGGACGATATCTATAATGTAATTGTTGATGATCACAACTTTGATATATTATCACCCAGTAATGAAGTTGTGCACGATGATTCCAAGTTGATGCTTATGTCCAATTTTTTGGCAACAGTCACTGCACTTACTGAGCCGTACCATATTCTCGTATCCTTGATAACTGATTGTTCTGCCATGCAATGATCTCCCTCATCTCCAACTAGTATTTTAAGTGGTGAGCACGATATGGTTGATTATGCCAG
Source organism: Palaemon carinicauda (assembly GCF_036898095.1). Classification (NCBI taxonomy): domain Eukaryota; kingdom Metazoa; phylum Arthropoda; class Malacostraca; order Decapoda; family Palaemonidae; genus Palaemon; species Palaemon carinicauda. The sequence continues at coordinate 60,327,120 of NC_090733.1, forward strand.
GGACAACTTTTCCCTGTTGGAGATATCTCCTTTACCAGCATTAAAAATCTCCCCCTGTTCCCGTACGAAGAACTTTAGTCAAGACTGCTATTTTCCTGCGTACAGAGGCAGCCTTATTGGAGAAACCCTTATATCCTTCTCCAGTTTGTTCCCACGAGCCAGGCTTACTTCGTACCCCTCGGGTCCTCAACACCTCTCTCTTCTGAAGAGTTCTCGTGATGTGTCCTATAACTCTTCAGCGCACTATTTTGAGGTTGGTCGGACCGCTTCGTCTGTGTCAACAACTGCAACTTTGGCCAAGCCAAATTGGTAGTAGGTTGGCCAAGGCACCAGCCACCTGTTGATATACTGCTGCTAGAGAGTTAAGGGGTCTTTTGACTGGCCAGACAGTACGACATTGGATCATTCTCCTGCACACACCAACCGAATAGTCTGGCCTATTCTTTACATATTGTCCTCTGTCCTCATACACCTGACAACACTGAGATTACCAAATAGTTCTTGACCCAAGGAGTTACTGCGCTGTGATTGTTGAGAGGCCACTTTCTTATTGATAAGGGTAGAAAACACACTTTGGCTATGGTAAGCAGCTCTTCCAGGAGGACGACACTCCAAAATCAAACCATTGTTCTCTAGTTTTGGGTAGTGCCTTAGCCTCTGTACCATGGTCTTTCACTGTCTTGGGTTAGAGTTCTCTTGCTTGAGGGTACACTCGGGCACACTATTCTATTTTATTTCTCGTCCCATTGTTTTATTAAAGTTTTTATAGTTTATGCAGGAGATATTTATTTTAATGTTATTACTCTTCATGAAATATTTTATTTTTCCTTGTTTCCTTTTCTCACTGTGCTATTTTCCCTGTTGGAGCCCCTGGGCTTATAGCATCCTGCTTTTCCAACTAGGGTTGTAGCTTAGCAAGTAATGAAAATAAGGATTATAATCACTTGGGTCCTCTCCTTATAAGCCTACTGCTACAAAGTTGATTGTAGTTAAACCTTTACCAGTCCCTCGAGTTTTGTCTGTTCATAGTTCTGCTCCGACAAACATTTAGACCAACAAGTCTGTTCATACATGTGATAACGTCACTCTTTGCGCCGCCATTCCTGCATGTGAGAATATTCCTTGCTGGATTTACAGGCCAACAAGTCGGTTCAAGCTGCAGAGATATCTTGTGATGACATCACGACAAGCACCTCCATTTCATAGCATGATAGTATTCCTCCGTGTGATGGCCATGCTTCCTTGTCACATGATTATGCATGCTCACATTGTGATTCCACTCTGACTAATATGTGAAGGGAACCCCTTCACAGTAGCATTCCATCTTCATCTTAACTTATTCTTATATACAAGACTTCTTGGTTGAAAACCACCAACAACATGGTTCACCCAACCCGAAAGTCTCATTCCAACAACGAACCTGTTGCTTTGCTTACCAACCATGCTTCCAACCTTACATGTTCCCTGGAACTACAAGAGCCTCATTTTTTAGATGAATTTTGTTTTCAGGTTCAATGATAGAAAACGATTCTGGAATCCTTTTGCCTTTTCCAAGGGTAACACATCATTTAAGGTAGATGATGTCACCTTTATTAAGTGTCATAGGCGCGGTCCTCGTAGAAGGCGCACCAGATGGCATACTGTCAAGAAGTCTTTCTCCTCATAAAAGTCAAGTTCTGTCAAGGAATTCCCTGTTTCTCCCTTGTGATTTGCTAGAGATTGTTGCCTTTATGACAGGAATGAGCTGGACTCCTCCCAGTCCATCTCTGCCTCCTCTTCCCTCCATTCACTGAATATCTCAAGAGAAAGGGAGGATATTAGAGGACCAGTTAAGAATCCTCCAAAGTTGGAACCACCAGTTGACCAGGATGTTATTACTATTAGAGTAATGACTCTCCGGAGATCCTCGTTAAGCGTGTGAACACCAGCCTATCTGGAGTAGCCCTCTTGGGGTCCCGATATTTGATTCAAAAGTAACTCACTCTATTAAAATTATGAGTTTGATGTATCATTTAGATAGGTTGGATAAACCTCCTCATGCACCAACTGGTAATAGACAATGTGTGATAGATTAAATCTTTCCTTGATCTTAAAGTCCTAAGCATAGGTTTGATGTGGTGCTCTCTAATCAACTAAGGACACACTGGACTTTTGTACAAAAGTCTCAGCAGCAGAAAATTCATTAAAGGCTAGTAAGCCAGAGATTTTATATACACACTCACAGTCCCGAGCCCACTCCCTATTGACGTTACTAACATGGTACCATCTGTTCCAGCTAACAGATTATCTAACCTTCCCTCCGTGTTCCACGACCAGACATTATCAATATGGAAGTTGCTGCTATGTAAGTTATTCGAACATGTTCCTGGCTCTACCATTGTACTGGAGTGATTCGTTTTGCTGTAACTGAGAATCTCCGCGCTGAAGCCACCCTGAAACAATTTGAAGACCTTTCACGGTCAGGGGCCAAAGCCCTAGAATTTTTGTTGCACCAAACTGTCTCCTTTGGGGTAACTGTATCTTTAAGAGATGTGATGCAGTCATATCCAGATGTTCGAAACAGTTATTCCCGAGGGAGGCGCTACATCCAAGGAACTCTGATATTCCAAGTTCTCCATCTCTTTTTCCCTCCTTCAGATGTGGCCACAGTGGAAAGATTTGGACAAGCTTCACTGTTGAGAGCAGTGGCAATTAAGATGCCTGCCCCTTAACCATCCCAACAAAAATTGCTTTTTAAGCAAGCCCCTCTAGCAGAGTAACTACTTCCTCCCTTTGACTTCCAGCAACCTGGGAGACAAACCCCCAGACCCACCTTTCGCCGTAGAGGTTGCGGTCGCAGAGGCTCCCGCTAGGAAGGCCACATCCCCCAATGTACTTCCAATGATATAATGCCAGCAAAGCTCTTGGCTTAGGTGGCAGTCATTCAGGTCCAATCCCTGGACAGTAGAGGTTCTACGCTTCCGTTCATAGGCTGTCTAACTCTGATTCTAGCTGTCCAAACGTATCAGATGAGAGGAACTGTGGAAGAGGTCTCAAAAGACTTCCTAGGCTTCCTCAGCAATCTATTTCTTGTAGAAAAGCGAACGGGAGGCGTGAGACCCGTCATAGACCTATCCTTTTTTAATCTGTTAGTTCTCCAAACAAGATTCATAATGGAGACTCCGGCCACTGTTTTTCAGGCCATCAAAAAGAACAACTTCCTCCTGACCATAGATCTGAAAGATGATTACTTTCAGGTCCCTATCCATCCTACCTCAAGGAAGTACCTAAGGTTTCCCTTTCGAGATGGGATCTTACAATTCAGGGTGCTATGCTTCAGTCTGTCAAAAGCCCCTCAGGTCTTTATCAGAATCTTTTCCCTTGTCTCAGCCTGGGCAGGTGCTATGGGCATCAGGCTATTGAGGTACCTGGACGACTGGCTTCTTGTAGCCGAGTCCCGATCCCTGCTCATAAAGCACAGCGATCGCCTTGATTTCTGTAAGGAGTTGGGGATCTAGATCAACCTAGAAAAGTCCAGTCTTGTCCCCCAACAATCCATCAGGTATCTGGGCATGGATATCGACTTTGTCCAAGCCATAGCGTTCCCGTCCAAAGGCAGAGTTCTAAGGTTCCGGAAGATAGCAGAGTTCTGCCTGGAAGGGAAATTACTTCCTGCAATTCATGGCAGAAGCTCCTATGACATCTCTCACCATTGGAGAAGCTGGGCCGTTTTGAGAGGATGCATCTTCTCTCGGTGCAGTGTGCTCTGAAGAACCAGTGTTCTCAGTCATCCGACCACCCTACTGTCAATGCCACAAGAGTTTGTGACGAGTCTCCATTGATGGTTGAGAGAGAACTTGTTAGTGGGAAACCCTCTACAGTTTCTTAGCCCAAAGTATCTCCTGTTCTCGGATGCGTCTCGCCAAGGGTGGGGTGCTCACCTAGGAAAAGAGCAAGTCTTAGGTCGATAGACCTATCCTATTTTAATCTGTTAGTTCGCCAAACAAGATTCATAATGGAGACTCCGGCCACCGTTTTTCAGGCCATCAGGAAGAACGACTTCCTCCTGACCATAGATCTGAAAGATGATTACTTTCAGGTCCTCATCCATCCTACCTCAAGGAAGTACCTAAGGTTTCCCTTTTGAGATGGGATCTTACAATTCAGGGTGCTATGCTTCAGTCTGTCAAAAGCCCCTCAGGTCTTTATCAGAATCTTTTCCCTTGTCTCAGCCTGGAGAAGCCGGGGCATTTTGAGAGGATGCATCTTCTCTCGGTGCTGTGTGCTCTGAAGAGCCAGTGTTCTCAGTCATTCGACCACCCTACTGTCGGTGCCCCAGGTGTTTGTGACGAGTCTCCATTGTTGGTTGAGAGAGAACTTGTTAGTGGGAAACTCTCTACAGTTTCCTACCCCAAAGTATCTCCTGTTCTCGGATGCGTCTCGCCAAGGGTGGGGCGCTTACCTAGGAGAAGAGCAAATCTTAGGTCTATGGTCACAGAAAGGCAAGGCCTTTCATATCAATTTCTTGGAGATAGTTCTTGGAGGTTATGTTTTGTTTGCTTTTCCCTTCGTGCAATAGTCCAGTTTGAAGTAAAGTAAGGGGAAAGTTTGTGTTGTGGGATATTTTGGAAGTAAGAGTGATCAAAGGTGTGGGGGTTTGTTATTGTTTACATCCCACCACAACATCTCCAAACAAGGAGGTGCAGCCATTCTCATACATAGCCAACTAGCAGTACAGATCCACAAGTGGGCTCAATCCAATGTGATATCCCTCTGGGCGAGTTTAATGTCCAGGAAGAGGGACGTCAGTGCAGACCACCTGAGTCGACCAGGGATGATAGTTGGTTCCGACTGGTCTTTGCATCCTCTAGGGGCAAGAAGACTTGGGACTTTGTGGGGTTTCCCCGTCTCTAGACATATCTGCCACTCACCTGAACAACAAAATCCCGTTGTTTTGTTTTCCAGTAAAAGACCCAGCTGCAGCAATGGAAGATTACTTCCAGCACTTATAGGACCAGCTGGATTTTACGCATTCCCACATCTCTCTCTGATTCATCAGGTCCTGAACAGTCTGAATATCACAAGATATCAATAACGTTTATAGCCTTAAGGTGGCCAACAACGATTTGGTATCTAGATCTGGTGGAACTTCTCATGGACATTCCAAGAGAACTTCCAGAATATCAAAACCTACTTTGTCAACCGCATGTAAGAAAGTTCCACAAAGAAGTGCACTGCCTATTGGTTCACGGCTAGAGTCAATCCAGAATTTCGGATTAGAGGTTTTTTAGGACCAACTCGAAAAAAAACCTTTCTGGGTCAAAAGGCATCCACAGCAGTCTACTAGGCCAAGGGGAAAATCTTCTGTGATTGGTGTCATAGGGGAATATTGCTTTACTGAAAGCCACTACCGTATCCCCCTGACTGCCAACGTTTTTGTGTTCCTGAGGATTGAGAAGTTCCTTTCAGTCACTGGAGTGAAGGTCTTCTGGTTGGCCTTAAGTCAGGTTTTCAAACTGAAAGGGCTTGATCTCTCCTCGTTATATGAATTTTTCTTTCATTAACTGCTTTGAACAGACTTATGTTCTGTGAGAGCTCAAACCCCACTCTTGGGATGTGACAAAAGTCCTAAGGTCTTTAAAGAAAGGCCCCTATGAACCCTTTCATAAAGCCTTAGACAGGGATCTTACTTGAAAACTGCCTTTCTCCTTGCCTTAGCTTCAGCCAAGAGAGTCTATGAACTTCATGGGCAATTACCTCATCTTATGTCACACTCCAGAGGGTGGAAAGAGCGGACTTTTATCTCTTGTTCCCGAGTTTGTAGCCAAAACTCGGAATCCAACTGATAATTATTTCAGATTTGACTCTCTCACTATTCTCTCTCAAAGAGGTAATTAATTACCCAGATAATCTTTTACTCTGTCCTGTAAGAGTGTGTATAAATATTTGAAAAGAACTGTTCATCTTAGACCACAAATTTCTAATTTATTTGTGAGCACAGGTTGCTCCAAAAAGATAGTGTCCAGAAATACTATTTCCTTTTGGCTAAGACACACTATCACTAGAGCATATAGATCCCAGGAAGTGTCGCCAGGACACCCCCCCCCCAAGCACATGATATTCGTTGTCTTACCTCAACTTTAGCATTCTGCAAGAACCATTCAGTAGCCCAAGTCTTGAGAGCTGGTGTCTGGAAAAGGCAAAGTACTTTCACGGATCATTACCTGAAAGATTGCACTCACAGATCGTTGGACACTTTTATAGTCCTTCTATTAGCCCTCTTATTATATGGGTCTTCTATAGTAACAATATACTCATCTACTCAACCTCTTTGGCTATTGAAACAACCTATGATTAATGGATTGTATTAGAGAAGCAAGTGTTTTATGATACAAACCAATTTTTTTTTATATAATTTATATACGGTATACACAGGTGAAAATCATTAGGTAATGTTCCTGCGTCCCATTCCCTCACTCGCTCAACCTTCAAAAGGACTTTCATGATAGGATGAGGTACAGAGTAATAACATCCCGGGTTCATTTTGACTGGATACCACTGTACACCATTCACTGCAGATTAAAGCAACTAATGAATAATGGATATTTTTTTATTCAAAAAATTGTCCTTATTATCATAAAAAGTATTGCATTTACTCACTGATTGGCCTAGTAACTCCAATAACTTTGAAACTGAGACTGGGCAAGAACTGATAGCATGACTCTGTGATGAGCCCGACTCATTGCAAGTTGTTTTGGTAGGTAGTAGGTTGGCCAGGGCACCAGCCGCCCATTGAGATACTACCGCTGGAGAGTTATGGGGGCCTTCGACTGGCCAGACAGTACTGCATTGTATCCTTCTCTCTGGTTACAGTTCTTTCCCTTTGCCTACACAGACACCGAAAAATCTGGCCTATTCTTTACAGATTCTCCTCTGTCCTCATACACCTGACAACACTGAGATTACCAAACAATTCTTCTTCACCCAAGGGGTTAGCTACTACAATGTAATTGTTCAGTGGCCACATTCCTCTTGGTAAGGGTAGAAGAAACTCTGTAGCTATGGTAAGCAGCTCTTCTAGGAGGAGGACACTCCAAAATCAAACCATTGTTCTCTAGTCTTGGGTAATGCCATAGCCTCTGTACCATGGTCTTCCACTGTCTTGGGTTAACAGTTCTCTTGCTTGAGGGTACACTCGGGCACTCTATTCTATCTAGTTTCTCTTCCTCTTATTTGGTTAAAGTTTTTATCGATTATATAGAAAATATTTGTTTTAACGTTATTACTCTTTTTAAATTATTTTATTTTTCCTTGTTTCCTTTCCTCACTGGGCTATTTTCCCTGTTGTGGCCCTTGGGCTTATAGCATCCTGCTTTTCCATCTAGGGTTGTAGCTTAGCATTTAATAATAATAATAATAATAATAATAGTATGTTGCAGGCCTTTAGAATAATTCTTAAGATAGAAAGAAGTCCTACATAAGAACATTGTTTATCCATCAAATTCTGTAGTTACCAAGTCAACGTCCTTGTTTTAGTTATGATTATTATTTGAGTACAGTATTTTGAAGAAATTAGATTACAGTAATTATTATACTCAGATGATTGACTCATTCCTCAAAAAACAAACAGGGCTCAAATGGGCCTTCATTAGGATTCAGTCAGGCACTAAAGGATCCTGATTTGTTCTTAAATGTTAGGGAAAATAGTAGAAACCAACTTACAATAAAGTTCCAATGGAAGAGCCCTTTGGAAAATGCAAAGTAAAAGGCATAAAGCAAAGTTTCACTTGGAAAATGAAGGGATACTAAAAGATTTTTCAATGCAACTAATATAAATAGGAAATTTATTTTTCTAATGATTGACTGCAAAGAAATCGATTAAAAATTTCTACCAGAATTCATAGTTTGATATTATGCTGGAAATAAATTTACTTTGCTAAACTCTGCCAATACAGTAGATTGATGTTGAGAGTTGTTTTATGTATTTTGGCTTTAACATATTTTTTTTGTTTCCTTTAGACCCCAAAGAGGATAAAGTTTTCTCGGTTGATCTTCAAAGAGTCAGTTTCAACCATCCTTATGGGTCTAGCAATAAAAGGTTCACTTAGTACCCTATGGCCCTTACCAGATGGATAACCTACTTCATATTAATAAAATTACCCACTGAGGAGTGGTATTGGAAATGACTGGTCACCAATATGTGTTTTGACATATTCCTTATCCCTTTAATATGTACAGTAATAAGCTTCAGATAACAGTAGTGTGTGTTTTTTAGGCATCTGTTCCCTAGTTTGCAATTTGGTTTTTGTAAATGCCTTGGAGCATGTGATGCCCTTCTTACAGTCTCCAATGCTGTACAGAAATCCCTTGATTGTGGTCAGGAAGTTTATATGATTGGCCTTAATTTTAGTGCTACCTTTGACCGTGTTAATCATGAGGCCATTGTTTTCAAACTCAAACAGTTGGGAGTCGGTGGGTCGTTTCTTAGCATCATTATTTAATTTTTAAGTAATGGATGGCAAAGAATTGCTGATGGGCACCATAGTGAGTATATGAATGTGATGTGTGGTTTTCCATAGGGTAGTGTTCTTGGTCCATTACTTTTCATACTATATGCACATGACATGTGGTTTGGCCTAGAAAACAAGCTTGTTTTATCTGCAGATGATGCTACACTCTGCATCAATTTCATCTGAATGTGGATCTGGGATTGCTGAATCCCTTAATACAGATTTAGCTAAAATTAGTGCATGGTGCAAATTATGGGGCATACAGTTGAATCCTAACAAAACTCAAAGTATGAATGTAAGTAGATCTCAGCATTGGTAATGTTTCTTTAACTTAGGATAACTTAAAATTTTTGGTGTGATTCTCGACGGCACGTTCAATTTTGAGAAATACATTGTCTGTGTCTTCTTCAATTGCACAAAAAATTGACTTATTGAGAAAGTCTTTTAAGATTTGCAGTGATCAATCTATTCTGAAGTGTTTTAATTCTTTTATTTTACCTTGTTTCGAATATTGTTCTCCTGTTTGGTCTTCAGCTGCTGATTCTCATCTTGTTGGACAGGAACTTACGGTCTATTAAATTTCTTATTCCTGATCTAGATATTAATTTCTGGCGCTGTCGTTTAATTAGTTCGTTATGCATACTGCATAAGATTTTTCATATCTGATCATCCTTTACATTCTGATCCCTTCCGGACAGTTACATCCTGTTCGTAATACTAGGCAAGCAGTTAATTCTAATAGCCAGGCCTTCTCCATCATGAGGCTCAATACTAAACAGTATTCTAGAAGTTTTATTCCAGCTGTTACCAAGTTGTGAAATGATCTTCCTAATCGGGTTGTTGATTGAATCGGTAGAACTTCAAAAGCTCAAACTTGCAGCAAATGTTTTTATATTGAAGAGACCGACATAAGTCTTTTTATAGTTTATTTATGAAATATCTGTTTTGACATTGTTACTGTTTTTGAAATATTTTATTGTTAATTATTTCTCATGACTTTATTTATTTCCTTATTTATTTTCCTCTTTGGGCTATTTTTCCCTGTTGGAGCGCTTGGGCTTATAGCATCTTGCTTTTCCATCTAGGGTTGTTGCTTAGCTGCTTATAATACTACTACTACTAATAATAATAATAGATATCTCAATACTAAAAGGATATACTAAATATCTTTAAATTTTAGCCTGGATATATTCACCATTTGTACATTAGTCCATTGTGGAAAGTATTACAGTGATTTTCTTTTTCTTTTCAACTTTGCTTAAGGTGTTGACTTATGTTGCTGATGACCTGTCTCTCAAACGTAAGCTGCTATTTCCTATGCCCATTTCTTAGTTGAACAACTTTTGCCGAGATTTTTTAATGCCAGTTTGACCAGCTCCTTATGTCAGGTCAAAATGTTTTGATTGAAGAAATCATTGCTTATCTAATACTGTATGCCATAAGACTAAACCTGATATTTGTAATCTCATGGCATATCAGGATCTAGCTACAAATGCTTGAACATACACCAGATTCTAAGTCTTTTGTGTGTGTGTGTGTAACATTAGCATCTTTCATTGAAAACACATTCGCGACATTCCTCCCATTCTACGTTGAAAACGATAATTTCTTCCCTTTCCCCTCCAAAGTCTTGTACAGGAATTTTACAAATTAGACATCACCTTGGATGAATACTGGAGATCTTATTTATATTAAATTTGTGGTCTCTCATTCAGTAGGACATCTGTCTCTGGGTATTTATGGTTGCCTAATGATACTGTACGATTTTGTAAGTTTAGTTAATTTTTATTGCTATAAAAGGCTATACCAGGTAATTTAAGGCAAATGTAAAATAAGCTTTTGTGTAATATATTGAAATTATGATTATTTTGGATATTTGTATTGAGAACAATTTTATTGCAGTAATCCCTCACCATATCAGAGTTCACTACTTGCTCCCTCAGTACATCACTGATTTATAAATACCCGGTAGATGTAAATCTATATTGCTGACTCCTCTTTATATTGTGGGTTTCTAAGAGAGGTTTATATTTTTCATATTCTAGTTAATTTTTCTTTTAAATATTATTTATTTTTGCTTAAAATTCAATAAACTAAATTACAGATAAGCCGCTGTAACTTGCGATCTTGCATAATGTGCGACCCCAAAATTTTCATCCATAAAAAGGATTTTGTCATGTATTTTGTATATCATGCTAGTTCCTCTTTTGAGACCAAATTGTGATAAACTAACCTCTTTTCCTTCACCTCTTTATCCCAATTTACAGTTCAATAAGTTAAAAAAAGAAGAATGATAAAAGTATTGTTAGTAGCGCATACAGCTATAAACCTCACGGAAAACAGCTGTTTTATTATTAACAACCGATACAGATAACAGCTGTTTTGCTTGCATTTCAACTTCTTTATAATAGTAAACTGCTTCATCACTGTAGTTGTTATAAAATTTTTTTATTAGATTATGGCATATTTTTACATTACTGTATACCTTTTTTATTTATAAATAGGCAAACCGAATTGCACAAAAACTACCCAATAAATTGAAGAAACTGTTATTTTCTAAGTTTTGTAACCAAGTAATGCAAAGCTAAAGACTTACAGTTTATTGTGCATTGTCAACAAGGATGAAACATCCTAAACTTTGTTTTGCCATTAAAATCAGTACTAGATAAGATATCAGATAAGTATTACTATGAAAAACTACATATTTTTATATGATAAAATAACAAGGATAGTTCAAGAGAAAAAATCCTTTGGTATTTTCCCCTAATCAGCTGTGAAAAATGGAAAAGACTTATATTTGCTATGTTTTTATTTCTCAATTCAATACTAACATATGAATACATTACAGTATTACATATACAGTATTGTTAATGGGTACAATTAGGTGAAACAGTTTGATCAAAATCTTGTTTTTTCTAAATGCAGCTGTATTTTATGACAGTAAATAAGCATTTACAGTAGTTTGGTAAACGGTGCAGCCTGGCCGACCAGTACATACGTTAATGAGTGTTAAACTTTCAAGTTTTTCATTTACGTATATGAAAGGATGTGTCTACAGTAAAAGTAGATTTCAGCTGAAAAAAGGAATTTTGACGAAGGAAAAATCTATTTCTGGGCGAGAGACCTGTGCCGGCCAGTGAAATGCTCCTAAAGCACCATTTCTAAGGAAAATAACTGCTATAATATTACCAGAGAAAAAATGCATAGGAATGCTAGGTTGAACTAGCTCGCTCACCTATTGGTGTTGATATAAGCTGGGGCGTAATATGATCAGAGGTCTCGCACCATTTAGACATTTCCTCTTCAAAATCCCTCAATAGGAGGTGCGGTTCAACATCCCCTGCCGCGCAGACTAGTACTACTAACTCTACCCACGCTTGCCCAACACTCCCCATAGCACCCCTAAGTTTGGGGTCTGATCAGGGGGGGACAACTAGGGTGGGTTCACTGGGCGGCACAGGTCTCTCGCCCAGAAATAGATTTTTCCTTCGTCAAAATCCCTTTTCTGGGCTCAACCTGTGCCGGCCAGGGAAATAGTACCAGAGAAACGAACCCAAACTTCAGTAAATATGAGGGAATGAATTAAAATCAAAATAACATAGCAGTAGTTTAATCAAGAGTTGTAGTAGTAGACCATAGTCTTTTATAACATCAAAAACTGACAGGGTATAATATCCCAGGAAGGGATGGCAAAATGTAAAAATAAAACTTGAAAATCAAAATATGATCTGAGGTCAGAACATCTTAGATAATACCATATAAAACTAGACATAAAAGAAATACAGTTCGCAGGACAAAATGTAAATATGATAATTAGTAGAGATAAACAATATCTAAGACATGGGGACACCCATGGGTGTGACATAACAAACTGAACTCAGGTAGGAACTGTAAATGAGGCAGGTAAGAGGAAGAAGATGGCAAGACATAGTAAATTCAGGAATTAATTAGGAACTAATTTGTTCGGGGGATACCACGCTCCCTGCGGCTACGGTAGCGAGTTGAAGGGCCTCTAGATGTTTAAAATAGTGCCGCCTGAACACTGACGGGGATTTCCATCCGGTATATTTAGTAAGATCTGCAAAGTTCATGTGATGGAAAAAATTTATTGAGGTTGCTACCGCCCGTATGTCTTGGACGTGAGGGAAAGACCCAGGATTAGCCTGTTTGATAAAATACAAAATCTGTTGCCTGATCCCTTTTAAAGTTATAGTCCCTCCCTGCTCTCTGACGAACAAGGGTCCTGAGGTCTTATAGGAAGTCCTCGATAGAAAGGACTTTAGAGTGGTAACAGGACACAGGGAAGGATCCTGAAGGAGCGGGATAATTTTCCAGGAGGACCATCTGTTTTGAGAGTCTTCATTTTTGGCCAAGAAGACTTTGTCTGGGGAGAGGAGAACTTCTCCTGATGGAAGGAACTCAATGTGGCCTGGATCTCTTGACAAGGCCGCTAATTCCGAAATTCTAGCGCCGGATGCTAAACTCACAAGGAATAGAGTTTTTCTGAGTAGAGGTATATACTCACATGAGTCGTTGATGGTTTCTGACGCCAGTTTGAGGACATTATTGAGAAACCAGGAAACTGAGTTAGGACGAATGGATGGTTTCAGTCTGGCACAAGCTCTTGGAATTGAAGCTAGCAATGAGTCTGTTAGATCTATATTAAACCCGACCAGGAAAATTTTCTTCAAGGCAGACTTAATGGTAGTAATAGTGTTAGCTGCCAAACCTGACTCAAACAAGGTTCTGAAAAAGGTAACCGTAAGGTTTAATGTCATAAAGACAACATTAGAATCCTTCAAAAACTTTGCTAGTTTTTTGACCGCTGAGTCATATTGACGAAGAGTGGAGTCCCTCTTATCTGATTCTAAGAATAAAGTATTCTGGGGATCTATGTTAGCCCCTTTGTGGGCCGCAAACTTCATGAAGTCCATAAAGTTAGGGCGTTCCGAATGTTTGAGGAAGCGAACACAGTGCGCGTTTGTACTATTTGGGTCAACGTCGGGTTGGGAATCTGGCGAGGGCGGAGACTCAGCTCCAGTAAAAGAGGAAACCAATTGCTCTTGGGCCAATTGGGGGCCACCAGGGCTACTTGACCTTTGAAGGTTCGAAGTTTGTCCAGCACCTTCATCAATAGGTTCACCGATGGGAAAAGATAAATCCTTTCCCAGGTGTTCCAGTTCTGAGACATGGCATCTGTGGCGTAAGCCCGAGGGTCCAGGTTGGGGGCCACATAACATTTTAGTTTGTGGTTGGACTCTATCGCGAAGAGATCTACCTGGAGGTCCGGTACCTGGGAGAGGATCCACTGAAACGATTTTCGATCTAGTGACCATTCTGACTCCAACGGGGTCGTCCTTGAGAGTGCGTCTGCCACAACGTTCCGAACTCCAGCCAGATGGACAGCTGATAGGTGCCATTGGGTTGAGGCTGCTAGGGAAAAGATTGCTACCATCACATGGTTGATGGTGCCTGACTTGGAGCCCCCTCGGTTTAGGCAACGGACTATAACTTCGTTGTCGAGAACTAGTCTCAGGTGTTGCTTCTTGGCCGGGGAAAGACGTTTTAAAGTTAGTAAGACCGCCATGGCTTCTAGGACGTTTATGTGGAACTGTTGGAACATTGTGGACCAAAGGCCCTGAACCTTCCCAACCTGATAGGAAGGCATCCGTGTGGATGACTATCTTTGGAGGAGGGTACCGTAGCGGAACCGATTTCGACAGGCTCTTGGTTGTTGTCCATGGGAGAAGCCTCTTCCGAAGAATGGGAGGAAGACGGGTCGTCTTGTCTCGAAATTTGTTGTTTCGCTTTCAGAAGGAGGTCTGTCACTGAAGCGAACTGTAGGGATCCTAGGATCTTTTCTTGATTCCTTCTGGATGTTATCTTTTCCCCGAGAAAGCGTTTGGTATTCTTTACAATCTCTATTCTCTTGGACCTGGGAAGACATAGGGTGTGAGAGTGTAGGTCCCACTGAAACTGGCCGGTGTTAGGCGGGACTTTCTGAAATTTATTTGGAATCCCAGAGACTGAAGATACTGGATCACTTTGTCGCTTTGAGACAATCCTCGACGTTGTCTGACCAGATTAGCCAATCGTCTAGATATGCGACGACTTAGACCCCTTGTGTTCGAAGTTCTTGAATGACTGATTCCGCCAGTTTCGTGAAAATTCTGGGCGCGATGTTGAGCCCGAAAGGCATCACTTTAAACGTGTAAGCCTTGTTGCCTAGTCTGAATCCTAGGAATGGGCGGAAATGTCTCGCTATTAGAACGTGATAGTAAGCATCGGTAAGATCGATGGAGGTGGTGACGGCCCCACGGGGAAGTAAGGTCCGTACCTGCGAGACGGTAAGCATGTGAAACTTGTCGCATTGAATGAGCAAGTTTAGCCGGGAAAGATCGAGGATGCCTCTCCGGCTGTCTTGAGTCTTTTTTCGGGATGCTGCATAAGCGACATTGAAACTTCAGATGTTTTGTTTCTTTGATCGCGTTCTTGTGCAATAGATCCTGGGTAAACAGAGTCAGATCCGGTGTCGTGAGTTGATGGAATTTGTTCGGTGGAGGAGGCTCTTCTATCCATCTCCACCCCAGGCCCTTGGAAATTATGCTGAAGGCCCAAGGACTGAACCTCTAGCGACTCCTGAACGCATAAAGTCTCCCTCCTACCTGAAGATTCTCAGTAGTTGGAGGATTTTCCGCCACGGCCTCCGCGTGATCCCTTTCCACGGGAGAAATATCTCCCCTTGCCTCTGTTCTGAAAGGAACCCCTTGAACCAAGGCCCGTGCCTCGCTGGTATCCTTGAGAGGAACCCCGGGACTCATAGGTAGGGTTGTAAGCTGGTGAGGTGAACGAACTCGAAGCCACCTGGCTTTTAGGGACGAGAACATATTCCTCTTGGGGCTGAGGCTTGGAGGTGGAGGGTTGGATAGTCTGAGCAATCGGGAGTGGCTGGACTACCTGGAGAGGTTGGCGGAACTGGGCAGAGCTATAAGGACGTAGCCTTTTCCTGCCCCGGGATTGAACGTTCGACTGTTCGAACATCCGTTTGGGAGTGAGACCCCAACGGACCTTGAGGCTCTGGTTCACCCTGGCAGCTTCGCTCAACACCGAGTTGACCATGTCCTCCGGGAACAGGTCCGGATCCCAAGTGGAGGCTTTAATGAGCTTATTCGGCTCATGGCGGATAGTAGCTTCTGATAAAACATGCCTACGGCAACGTCTTCTGGCTACCAAGAAGTCATAGCAATCCGATATCAAGGATTGTAAGGTGGCCTTTGTCATGACCTTAAAGGCGTGTTCCTCATCAAAGTTGAGGGAAAACATCGCCATCGTTGAGACGTTTAGGCTCCTGCTAAACCTAGACCGGGACTCGAACTCGAGTCGAATTAAGGTTTCGGGAAGTCTTGGAAATCGTTCGCTAAATTGCGTCGACGCACAATCAGCGGATAATTTACCAGAGGTAAATGTTGACTGAATGTTAAGCCAACATTCGTTATCTGATGAGAGCAGAAGAGATGTAGGGTCTGTCTCCCGAAGCTGGGGCAAAGGTTTGTCTTCGGCCACTGCCTGAAGAGCTAAGTCCACCATCTTGGTGACGCAAGGAGTAGGGGTTTGCTCGTCCACAAGAAACATAGTGTATGTGTTCTTGTGGGGAGTCAGCATGGTGATCGTGCAACCCCACTCGTTCAGGGTTCTAACCCAAACAGACTGAGCCTGATCTTTTGGGAAGATAACGGTCTCCTTAGGGACCTTATCTAGCCAGACAAGACCTTCTTCTGTCAGCCGGGCGAAGCCGGGGAAGGGGAATTGAAGGCCGGGAGGGAAGAATTCAAAGTCTTCAATGGGCCGGGTTCCGAAGCCTTCAATGGTCAACATCCCGTCAGTGAAAGGGCAGTGGAGCGCCATTTTCCACGGGTTATTTTTAGTGAATGGCGGGAGTTTTGAGGAACTGCTGTTGTTGAGGCAGTCCTCCTTCTAAGGTGTCCAGTCTCCTGGTAACGGCAGATAGCATTGAGCTAATCTGCTCTGAGACAACCCTAGATATCATATTAGTGAGAGCCACCGGGTCAAAGTTGGCCGGGGTAACTGCGGAAGTTGGCTGCAGTCCCGGGTCCTGAGAAGTAGAGGAGGTGCTAGATAAGCCACTTGGGGCTCCGGGGAGGGAAGCCTTCTTTGGCTTGGTTGTTTTGGGTAGTGTGGGATTCTTGCGAGTCCTAACTAAGGGTCTCTTCTGAGACTTAACCTTGGGAGGAACCGGGTGTGATCTTGGGGTAGATTCACGGTTCGCATCAAAACCTCGAAAGGAAGAAGAATTAGATGCCGAAGAAAAAGAAGGGCTAAGAAGAGGGATCTTAGCGCCGGACCCACCTGCCTCACCTACCTCCTTACCTGTCTCCGGTTCGTCCAAAATCATGGGTTCCAAGTCCAAATTCAGAGCCGCAACATTGTCCTCAATGGGGTCGGGGTCGTCAGCGAGGTCAGTATCCTGATCAAGAGCAAGGCCAAGGGTTGCTGTAATGTCGGTAATAATAGGGGCTGCCACTTCTTTAGGCACTGCTGCAGAAGATTTCGCGTTGGGATAGATCAGGTTGCAGTAGTCTTCAGAGAGGACGTAAGGCTTCTTGGCCCCAACGTTACAGGCGAAGCCGCCTACCCAAACTTTCAAGGTGGCTCTTGCTGTGGTCTTAGCTGCTTGAGAACTCTGAAAGAACGGGGATATGGTTAGCAAACCCGGGAGACGGAGCTGAGAAATGATAACCAAAGGTTCATTATATAAAGCAAGAGGAATGCAAGTAGAAAAAACGACCTATTGAGGACTCACTGATTCCGAAGAGAGGGTGGTGACAAGGTCGTAACAGACAAGGCAGTTGTCGGGGTGCCAAACTATCAGGTCATCCATTTGGATCCCGCAGTCGGCGTGAGATCTACAGACCTCATGTCCGCAGGGCTGTTGAAGGACGGCCGCGCAGGCTGTCATCCGACATCGGACCACCTGTAAAAAGGAATAGTCTATGGACACCTACTTAATATCTCTAGAAGGGACCCCGGAGGATCCGGACCTTGAAATTAAAGCAAAATGCATAGTCTTAGACTAAACATGCAGAGAACCTTAGACTATTCCAAGAGGAACCCGGAAGAGCCGGGGATGAGAAAAAGGATGTATAAATAAGGGATTGAATAGTAAAAAATAACAGTCCCGGGGACCGGGAACAGAAATACTTGAAGTAAACTTAGAGTAAACTTAAAGTTACATCCTTAAAATACATATAATAAAGAACTCTGATTATTATGGTCTTATACATTAACGTCCGTGAGAGTATAGGGTTCCCGTAGGGAGAGTAGGAATCATAAACTGTGTCAGTGTCATCAGATCCGGCAGTATTGTAAGCCCGGAGGTCCCAATGTCCGATGACGGGAGGGTACGGTGGGAGAATGCTGGAGGAGCCAAGGGATCCACCAACGAGACTACTGGACGTACCGGGACCTTACTACTGAAGCGGGTAGATACCGAACAGTAACACAAATAAAGAGCTACGTGAGAGTCCCACTCAAACCAAAACGTAAAACTATGTGGAGCGTAAATAAGACCGATAGTCTTTTATAACATCAAAGTGAAATGCTCCTAGAATAAAACAGCAAAACATTTCCCCGCGGGAACGCTACCCACTAACATGCACGAAGGCAGGCATGCCAACATAACTGAAAGCCTTAACTGATACGTAACACTGATACCATAGCTATAATAATAATGATACGCTAAAGTTGTAAGCATATAATCGGTGTAAAGGTAAAAATCTCCCAAAAAGTTCGAACGAATAATAGTGATGAAAGAAATAACGAACGAACCAGCGAGAAAGGGCAGGAGCCGTGGAACCACGAACGGTTAGAATAAATCACTCTGAATTAATAAAACAAAGGCTACACTGCCCATTCACGCTTAAAACTCATGGATAAAGTACTTAACTTCGATGGAGTAACTTGGGATTCCGCCATCGATGCGTAGAAGGGAGAAAAAAAACCAAAAAACACCGAGGTAAACACAACAAAGATCTAAGCGTATGCGGGTGCTATTAAGGAGTGATGGGCAAGCGTGGGTAGAGTTAGTAGTACTAGTCTGCGCGGCAGGGGATGTTGAACCGCACCTCCCTATTGAGGGATTTTGAAGAGGAAATGTCTAAATGGTGCGAGACCTCTGATCATATTACGCCCCAGCTTATATCGACACCAGTAGGTGAGCGAGCTAGTTCAACCTAGCATTCCTATGCATTTTTTCTCTGGTAATATTATAGCAGTTATTTTCCTTAGAAATGGTGCTTTAGGAGCATTTCACTGGCTGGCACAGGTTGAGCCCAGAAAGTTATTTTGTGTATAATAAGTTATAAGTGTTATGAGCGTGAGTATAGAAAAAAAAGGAAAACTTTTTAAAAACAATGAAAAAAAATATATACCTTAGATCTCTGTATCTACTATGTCATTTTTCAGCTATTGCTAGTTGGCATATAAGGGAACACCCTCGATAGCCGAGGGATTACTGTATTGCTAAATGTTTCAATTTTCTCTCCTTAAACATTATCAATGATTTTTTTTTTATTTTCACAGTATTGATACCACTCCTTTAAGTCCCCCTCCAGTAGATTTAAGACAACTTTCGGCACGGCAACGAGTCTTCCACGAGTTGGTGAAAACAGAGTGCAACTACGTGTCCATTCTGGATTCTATAGAAAAAGTTAGTATTTTAAGCACATTTGTACAAAAAACTTTATTATTGCACATTGAATAAATATTTATAGATGAGAAGTAAACTTGCCAAGTATGAGTTGAATTTTTGATAACAGAAAAATCATTTTTTTTTATTTATGCATTTGAAGTAATTTGAATATTCGCAGATTCACACTGTCTAGCCTGCTAAAAGCATGTATTAGGAATTGAAGTTTGATGGAATATGACTTTTAATTATATTGTCATTTTTATTTATACTACTATTAATACTAGAACTAGTACTACTACAAGCAAAGCTACAACCTTAGTCGGAGAAGCATAATGCAACAAGTGTTGGGGCCCCAGTAGAGAAAGCAGCCCAGTAGGCAAAAATAAACTCAAGTAAAAAATAACAAATAAAGATGAAAGAATCTGCAAATTGGTAACAATATGAACATGACAAGGGAAAACAGTAATAAATTATTGTAAATGAAGATAGAGAGAACCAGGCAGCCTATGCTCTTCCACTAAGCTTGCTCAGCAGACTATTCATAGAAAAATGTGTTATGAAACTAACCAAAGACAGTGGAAAGCCATAATGTAAGAGCTACAGCATTGTTCAAGACTCCCAATATGGAGGTAGTACCATCTATGCTCCTTAACCCTTTCTCTACAATGACATACATTTTACATCAAAACATGCCAGGTGTTTAATGTACTAGAAATGTTATTCACAAATGTAAATCATATGGAAGTTAAAATCATTTGTACATCCTACTAAAGAGTACAACTCATGGTTGGATATCACACCATAGGGACATTATACTAAAAATGGCTCCTCCCCTTCATTTCAATTTTTTCTTCAGCCAACCAATGAAAAGACAGAGTATAGCTCTTATTCCTGGTTGTGTTAAAGTTATTTTAGTATTTTTATGTTGCCATTCATGCCACACACTTTAGCCAATGGCGACATTTCCTATGTGAGTCGTGTCTACCTCCCGCCACCCTTGCAATGTTGCTAGGCTCACTTCTCACCTCATCACCAACCGAGACACTTGCAATTCTACTTTTTCTAGTGATTATGTAAGGGGTATTTTAGTTTATTTCTGTGTTGGCATACATGATTAAATCCCACAGGAAGCAATCTCTAAAGTGAGATGTAGCTGTGTTGTTACCCCCTCCCACCCACCCACAACACCACCCAAGACGCCAGCCACGCAAATTTTGGTCGAATTCCCTTACAAAATAATTGAAATCTCTTAAGTAATCTGTATACTCTAAATGATTATCTGAAAATGTCTCGATCCATATAAAAATTCTCCTTAATTTGTTATAGATTTCCAAATTCCACCTTTATTCATTTGCACTTCACAAATCTTTTGAATTTCTCCAATACTGTTTTCGTAACACTGATTAAATTTTTAACCCTGATAGCTGTAGACACAGTGACAGATGACATGATATATTTTTTTTTCTTGTTCCCTACCTTATTTTCTGAACTATCATCTCTACAAAATAGTATAAATTTCATGCCTTACATGTATATACAGTATATTTATTATTCATATTGTCCATTGTGTTTTAGATTAGAAGAGCTTACTGTAATTATTTCCATTTATTGACATTCTATGTAGTATTTAACTTATAAATCTATGCATTTCCTATTTTCAAGCCCCTGAAATACTAAGAACTGGAGTTTCCAGTAAATGTTCATAGTTCACTGAGAGCCTGTCTCGCATTGTGGTGCAAAACACACACACACTCTCTCTCTCTCTCTCTCTCTCTCTCTCTCTCTCTCTCTCTCTCTCTCTCTCTCTCTCTCTCTCTCTCTCATATGGTTGATTGATTCTACTTCAGGTTATTAAAGAACTACTGGTGATTAATTGATTGATTCTACTTCAGGTTATTAAAGAACCACTGGAAAACATGAATCAGCCTGGAGGCCACATGCTTGATGCTCAAGAATTAAGGTATATATTTGGCAACTTACCCCCTATTCATGAAGTTCACAGAAGGATGCGCAATGACTTTTTACATCTTGCTCACAATTGGACAGATGATGCCAGCATAGGAGAAATTATATTGAAATATGTAAGTTTAATTTTTTTTTTTTTTTGAGTATTGGATTTTAGATGAAATATTTACAGGTAGTCATCGACTTATGACAGAGACACGGACCGAGAGACATGTCGTAAGTCAATTTCGATATATATATATCAAACACAAAAAGTGAAGTTTCCGTAGATTTATTATGATGCGTCTTGATTCGGCAATCATTTCGATCATATTTTATCAACATTTTCTTACTGTTTATCATCATTTCATTTTCTTGTTTCATAAGATATATGCTCAATGCATTTTTATATTCTATTTTTCAATTTCGGAAGCATTTTACCAATCAAAAATTACTTAATATTTTGGTTACCTTTGGTTATGATCAGCTGATCTGAAGGTCCCGCTACCATATCTAAAGATGGCGTATTTTTCATATAATTTCTTAATTTTCGAACTATCTTCATGATGAATATTACATCAACATCAATAGGTTACAGGAAATCACAGTCTCATACAGTTCGTTTTAACCCTAATTATTAGTTATCGTGCAAAAACGTTCTCGCTCTTTCTGTGTGTGTATATGTGTGTGCTCGCGTGCATACAGGTAGTCCATTTTGAATGCTTCATACAGTATTTGATTTTTAGTTCATTATTAAGCCTTCATATTTCATTAGACATTATTGTTTAATTTTAGTTTATTAAAGCATGTTTATATTCTATTATTCAATTTCTTGACCATTTCGATAATCAACAAATCATTTTTTATTTACTTTCGGTTGGCATCAGCTGATCGCAAGGTCACCCTGCTGTATTGCGATTATGCGCACATCAGTACAAGTAACACGAAGTTATATTATTTTCTTGACTTTTGAAATCTCTTAATAATTAATATTACATAAGCACTAAAATGTTATGGGGTAGAACAGTTATTCAGTATGGTTATAGACCTTATTATTAGTTATTATTGGAATACGCTCTCTCTCTCTCTCTCTCTCTCTCTCTCTCTCTCTCTCTCTCTCTCTCTCTCTCTCTCTCTCTCTCTCTCTCTCTAATTCACTGTTAAATATTCATCGAAAGGAAATTACTTTATTTGCAACTTGCTTTTTACCAGAAATATGACACCATCAGACTTTTTCTTGAATTCATGATAAGTTGTACTATTCTCATAACTACTGATACAGACCATTAAAACACTTGATATCATTACTTGGTGTTTTGATGATTGGAATACTCTAATAAGATTACTCTGTAACACACCGAAAGTAAATCATTTGGTTTGCCAGCGCACTTCCGCCAGAAATATGACGTCACAAGACACGTGACGTAAACTCTGCAAAGAATCACTTGCAAAATATATAAATCCCTTTTTTCCCTGCAAGAAATGAAAGAAAATACTAACTTACCAAGCAAACTTATTTCATTCTCATAATGTAAAAGAAAATATATTTCTAAAAAAAAATACTTGTCGTATTAGTTTACTTTGTTTAGATAAATATCAGTCTATTAACAGAGATTAAATAAAGCTAGTGCAGTCAATTTTAAGCTAAATAGTACTCATAACAACTGAAACAGACCCACAAAATACTTTGTGTATTGTTACTTGATTTTTCGACAATAGGAATAATAGTAATCGTGACCCTATTGGAAGGAGATCACTGTATTTCCTGGTCACTTTCCATAGGTAATATGACGTCACACCAGATATACAATGTGAATGTACTTTTTACTGAAAGTGGATATGTATATTATCAATAAAAGAAATTCCAAGTTTACCGATTAAAAGCAGTTTATTTTTTATACAAGAAAATAGATGATTTCCAAGGAAATATTTGTCCTATTAGCATAATATTTCTGATAGACTTGTGACGTCATCACCCTGAAAAAATTGTCTGAAAGTCGAACAGTCATAAGTTGCGTATGTCATAAGTCGACGGCCACCCGTATTTTAGTGGATCATCACTGGTGAATAAAGTGATGTGCAAATATGATGGCATACCCTGTATTTTGTAGACTGTTGAATTAACTAAGGTAATTATTTTGAAACTTTGGCTGTTTTTATTATTTAGTTTAGATTTCCATGGATTGCATTTCTATACTTTGATTTCTACGGTTTTCAATGCTATATTTTTATATATAAGTTGATTAGTGATGTGGTAGGATTTTAAACATTTCAGAGTCCAGCTATACTTCTTGATTATCATAAGAGATTATTGGAACTAAAATTAAACCATGTGTTATCATCTCATACCTTCAATATTTTTTAGAGTTTAGGTGATTTTGTGTCTGTTTGATAAGGTTAAAAGGGTTTTTCTGGGATTTTGGCATAAAGATGGTAATCTTGTAAGCAGTGCAGTATTTCTCGTTACATAATTAATTGCCTTTAATTCCAAGTCCCCCTTAGAGTGATCTGAAAATTCCAAAATAGTCAGTGCCTGAATAAAATAAACAAACCTTTCCTGAATACTAGATATGCTCAGACCCATGAGAGAACAAGAACAGATAGAAAAGGGTAAAAGGAAATTTTATCATTGCCTCCCTAGACTTTTCAACACGCCTTGAATAAAAATAGGAAAGAAAAGCATCCTAGAGTTCACTCCCCTAAACTTATGGAAGTTTAAGATCCAGATGCAGTAGTACCTCAACCCAGGGTATGAAATATTGGATAAATGATCACCTACCAGTATAATATATGTAATTATGCCATTGCAAATAAAATCCCAGGGTAAGTGGTTGATCATCAATGACCTTTTTAAGGCTATGAAAAAATCCTTTGTATTTTTTACTATTAGAAATGTAAAGAATTTAAGCGTATTCAGTTTTATTAAATGACTGGAAAAAATCCTCTTTTAGGAGTTGGGTCTGGTTTTATGGTCTATTTGCATATTTTCTCAAGAATATTTCAAACATCATACTGTGGAATGTATATGACCTTGATGTAATATTTCTTGCTTGTGTAGGATGATCAGCAACACCTCTTAGACACGGAAACTCCGTACGTTTGTCGTCTAGTTTTCAGAACATAATTGTCCACATTTAAATGATGTGAAGTTTATTAAAAATAGACTACACTAAGTTTAATATATGTAGTTAAAAAGGAAATTTGAGAGACTGTAAAAAAGAGAAAGAGAAAACACTTATTAGAAAATTATACATTGGAAATAATGCACCTTAAATTATTAAAAACTAATCAATATAATGATGATGTATTGAAGCACAAGTATCATTGAAAATCATATTCTTCACAAATGTTTTATGGTTTTAAACTTTGACAGCCCTTGGTGTATAGACAGTCCTCAACCAACGAACATAATGGGGACCAAGAAACCGTTCATAGCCTGAATCATTTCTTAATCGTTATTGTACAAGTACCCCTTGAGTCAAATTTGGCCTAGGGTATGCATAACCTAACTCAAATGCCTAGGATTTTCAAAAGTCAACAAATAGTTCCCTTTTATATAATATCGGGACTGACTCATGTTGAACTTTAAAGTGAAGTTATTTTAGATTTATTATGTTGTGACATGATACTGTAATCTTCTTGGTCATATTTTATCAATATTTTTTACTATACATTAATATTTTATTTTCTTGTTTCTTATGATATGATATGCTCTATTAACCCTCTTACCCCCGGGGTACTTGAAAATTTCCATGCCTTAAGCCCCAGGCGTTTTCAGTTTTGAAGGGCTTTTCGACTTATTTTTTCAAATCACGCCCACAGCCTCAATTTCCATCTTAGAGAAGTCAGATTGGTCACATTTTTTTTGGAAAATGAATGAAGCCAATATGGTTATCAAAAGTATAAAGAAAAGAATATAAATAGCTGCTATTGTTAGATGAAGTTAAGCGATGACGAAATTTTTTATCTCCTTTCGTATACATTCCGATAAAGCACAGAGAGGTCTCATTACAGAAACTTTAAAACCATACCATCCTATAGAAAATTTATTCAGCTATAAAATGGTATTTAATAGTTTGTAGCTAGAAGAAAGAGAAAAGGAAAAAAAAAATAGTATACCCCAACAATTGTTAACCTAAATTTCCTTAGCGCAAGTAACGAAAATCGGAGATTGCAAAAGTTTCTTTTTATCGATCTTACGTACCCTATGTTTAGAGTAATTTTGTTTTTTGTTTTTTATTTTGAATTAAATTCATTGAACTTTCTTATGACATGTGTGAAAATAAGGATAAAGCCATGTAAATAGTGGCTATCGTTAGGTGAAGTTAGGCGATGACGAAATTTTTTATCTTTTATCGTATACATTCCGATACAGCAAAGTGAATTCTCATCAAGGAGACTTCAAAATCATACCATTTTATAGACAATTTATTCCGCTATAAAATGGTATATAAGAGTTAGTAGTTAGAAGAGAGGAAACATGAAAAAAAGTAGTAAACGAGCAAAAACTGAAAACCTAAATCTCGTTACTTGCGGTGAAGAAATTTGGGTTTACAGTTTTTGCACATTTTACTATTTTTTTTTCCTTTTTCATTTCTTCTAACTACAAACTATTAGATACCATTTTATAGCTGAATAAATTGTCCATAAGATGGTATAATTTTCAAGTTTCTGTGATGAGAATTCTCTGCTTTATTGGAATGTATACGATAAAAGAAAAAAAAAGTTTGTCATCGCCTAACTTCATCTAACGATGGCCACTATTTACATTGCTTTATCCTTATTTTCACACATGTCATACGAAAGTTCAATGAATTTTCTTCAAAAAAAAAAAAATGATAAAATTCCTCTAGGGATAGGTTAGTTATGACCGATAGAAAGAAACTTTTGCAATCTCCGATTTTCGTTACATGCGGAAAAGAAATATAAGATTGCAGTTTTTGCATGTCTGGTATTTTTTTCCTGTTTCCTTTCTTCTAACTACAAACTATTATATATAATTTTATAGCTGAATAAATTGTTTATAAAGATTTTATATATATATATATATATATATATATATATATATATATATATATATATATGTATATGTATATGTATATATGTATATGTATACAGTGGAATCTCTACACACGAACGTATCTACATCCGAATTTTCCAGAATCCGAAGTAAAATTCGAGCAAATTTTTGACTCTTCACCCGAATTTTATTTCGACACACGAAGTAAACATTACGCCATTGAGCGTCGAGTGCTCAGTTCTCTATTCTTGTGTGTATCGTGTGGTTGTCCTCTGTTTGGTCTGTTATTAACAGTGCTTATTTTCTTCCTTTTCTCACATTTCCTTTTTGATTTTACCTATAATCATGGTGCCTAAGAAGCTAAGTTTCAGTATAGGAAGAAGGCAATTCTTTCATTAGAATTGAAGCAAGAAATTATAGAAAAACATGAGAGCAGTGTGCATGTGAGTGATACTGTATGATACTGTATAGCTAAACAATATGGCCGGAATAGGCCTATGATCTCGAGGATCATCAAGCTGAAGGCAGCCATTAAAGCAAATAACCAACGAAGGGGATCACCATTATTACAAGACATCTTAGCAATACCCTGGAAGAGATAGAACGCCTTTTGTTGATAGGGATAAAGGACAAAGAGGTTGTTGGCAACGATCATTTGTGAGAAGGGCCAGCATGATGAACAGAAAGAAAGAAAAAAGTGAAGCAAAGAAAACCATGATAGCATTAACAAGCTCTTTTAAATAAGACTTCTCTCTTTTTTCTGTTTCTCTCTAAACATAGCATTAACATGTTCTTTAAATAAAATCTCTCTCTCTCTCTCTCTCTCTCTCTCTCTCTCTCTCTCTCTCTCTCTCGCTGTTATAGTGTTAGATACGTCTAGTATTTTTTTTCCGAGAGAGAGAGAGAGAGAGAGAGAGAAAAGATTAAACAAAAATGTGTTTAGAGTACATATGATTTTTAACAGCGTCAACGAGTTGAAAAACAATTAAATGTAACTAAGAAAGTAATAACAGCTAATCTGAATTCCTTTATTAACTAAAACAAATGTTGATACAAACACACTCGTGTGCGTATGCACAAACACACACAGGTGCAGAAATTGCTACGCAGTAAGAGAGACGGTCGGGGAGGAGGTAGAGATGGTGACTGCGATAACATACCGTAACTCGTCACTGAAAGTGATGAAAATAAAAAATCAAAAGAAAAAAAATGTAAAAAATATGAAATATAAAAATAAAAAGAAAATAAATAAGCTAAGTTAGATTAAAATTTCCGTAGTGTAAGTTACGGTATGTTATCGCAATCACCATCTCTACCTCCTCGCTGATCGTGTCTCCTCGTGCGTGTGTGTGTGTTTGCGCATACGCACACGAGTGTGTGTATCAATATTTGTTTTAGTTAATAAACGAATTCAGATTCGTTGATATTGTTTTTTTAGTTACATTTAACTGTCTTTCAACTCGTTAACGCTGTTAAAAAATCATATGTACACAACACATTTTTGTTTAATGTCTCATTTTTGTTTAATCTCTCTCTCTCTCTCTCTCTCTCTCTCTCTCTCTCTCTCTCTCTCTCTCTCTCTCTCTCTCTCTCTCTCTCTGAAAAAAATAATAAACGTCTCTAACACTAACAATGAAGAAGAACAAGAGAGAGAGAGAGAGAGAGAGAGTATTTATTTAAAGAACATGTTAACACCATGTTTACCTTCTCGCCGATCGTCCGTCTCCTCCTGGCGTAGCAAATCCGACACCTGCGTTGGCCTGTCTCTAAGGTAAAGTGGCAATAAAACACATTTTTTATTTATTATTTCTTTATAATTATCTTTTTTACATGCTTCTTTCATATTATGCAGTTATGTTATTGTTATGTGTAGCCATTTATTAAGCATTTATTATGGGTTTTTAGGCTGAGGAACGAATTAAATGAATTACCATGTATTCTTATGGGAAAATTCGTTTCTACATCCGAACATTTTCTACATCCGAAGTTGGTTGTGGAACGAATTAAATTCGTATGTAGAGGTACCACTGTATGTATATATATATATATATATATATGTATATGTATATATATGTGTATGTATATATATGTATATGTATATATATATATATATATATATATATATATATATATATATATATATACGTATACATATATATGTATAAAATGTAGAAAATGTTCGGATGTCGAAACAAATTTTCCCATAAGAATACATTGAAATAGGATTAATCGTGGTTGAGCCCAAAAACCTATGATAACTTCTTAATAAACTACGTACTACACATAATTTTCCCATGAGAATAATGCACACTGAATTAGATAATAGACATGTAAAAAAGAAGAATTATCAAAAAATGATAAATAAGAAACGGGTTTTTAGCGTCACTTTACCTTAGAAACTCCAGCGCAGGTGTTGTTGGTCTTGCTACGCAGAGAGGAGACGGACGGGCAGCGAGGAGGTAGAGAGGTTAACTACGATAAACGTACACTACCATAACTTATTCTAACTTACACTAAGTGAACTTTAACATAACTTAGCTTATTTTTTTTTTATTTTTATATTTTACATTTGTTTTACATTTTCTTTTTTTCTTTGTGATGATTAATTTTAATCACTTTCACTCTCTACACTTAAATTGATTGAATTTCTTTCGCTTCACTCTTTGCCGTTTTCTTTTTTTCACTTTCTTTCGCTTCACTCTTTGCCGTTTTCTTTGAATCACTTACATCCTCTTCATCACGAGTTCGCTTCGTAGTTTTTTTTAAAGATATTATCGATAGATAGTTGCTTGGTACGGCTTTTCAGAATGTTTCGAGAGTGAGTTAGGTAAACATCATCGAACTGCGCAACTACACGACAAACCTGCAATTTTTTTGGGGTGGTATTTGTCGATGAAGTCTACCACGTCTTGATATTTTCCTAACACCTCTTTTATATGCGCCGAACCTAACACATGTTCTACCTCCTCGATCCCTTCCTCGTCATTACTCATGTGCTCAGACATAGCATGGAGTTCCTTGAGCTCCTCTGTGGTAAGTTCGTTGTGATGTTCGGCGACGAGTTTCGTAACGTCATCTGCGTCGACATCCAGACCCATGGACTTGCCAAGGGAGACGATTTCCTCTACGTCTTCCGCTGCACCCACCACGGGATCAGGTTCGGGGTCAAAACCTTTGAAATCTCGGGGAGAAATTGCATCAGGCCACAGCTTCTTCCAGGCAGAATTGAGGGTCCGTCGAGTTAATCCCACCCAAGCCTGATCTATGATCTTCAAGCAGTGCACGATGTTGAAGTGGCTCCTCCAAAATTCACGCAAAGTTAAGTTGGTGCTTTGCGTGACATTAAAGCACTGCTTAAATAAGTGCTTGGTGTACAGCTTCTTGAAATTAGAGATGACTTGCTGGTCCATGGGCTGGAGGATAGAGGTGGTATTCGGTGGAAGATACAGCACCTTTATGAACTTAAATTCATTGAAGATATCATCTTCAAGTCCCGGGGGGTGAGCGGGTGCATTGTCAAGGCATAGCAGGCACTTTTAAAGGCAATTTCTGTTCATGAAGATACTTCTTCACAGAAGGGCCAAAAACTTGGTTAACCCATTGCACAAAGAACTGCCTAGTGACCCAGGCCTTCGAGTTGGATCGCCAGAAAACATGAAGCTGGTCCTTAAAGTCCCCGCTAGCATTGGCACATAGGGCAAGAGTCAACTGATCCTTCATTGGCTTATGCCCAGGCAATTTCTTCTC
>NC_090733.1:60362027-60592027 GCF_036898095.1 Palaemon carinicauda
CTCTCTCTCTCTCTCTCTCTCTCTCTCTCTCTCTCCTCTCTCGTGTTATACAATACTTACATATAGATGAAGAAACTAAAATTAGTTTTCTTAGTGTCAATTAAATACGAAACGAAAAAATTATGCCGAGTTTACATCCATTTCAATCGTTGCTAAAAATACGGCATCTGATTTCATCAGCAAACCACTATTATTTGGGAAACATCATTTTATTTTAGAAAATTGCTACTCTTTAAATAGTTAATTGCACATTAAGAAAGCGTGTACTTTTGTTTTTAAATTTCGGGTGTGTTTTAAAAATAGAGTATTGTTGACTTCTTTTTGTTTTACTTTTGGCTGTGATTAGATCAGCTGACGTCTAGCTGCCGCTCTTGAGAGTGTACGAATACACTAACAAAGTATCGTTTATACCATCTCTTAACTTATTCAAACCATCAATACAGTTGATATTACATAAGCACCAATGTGTTATAACCTATCAAATTTTTTTGTTTATTACATTTAAAGCAACACACACACTCTCTCTCTCTCTCTCTCTCTCTCTCTCTCTCTCTCTCTCTCTCTCTCTCTCTCTCTCTCTCTCTCTCTCTCTCTCTCTCTCTCTCTCTGTGGGCTACTTTTCACTACCTCCCATTCCTTACCTCTCTCTACCTCTCTAACAAATGATATCTTTGTTGCTCCTCAAAGTTTCATTTATATTGAAATTCAATCATGATTCAATTTTCCTTACTTTCTCCAATCTCGCACCATCGGTCACATCGCGGTATTTTTGAGATTTCTGGAAAATCCGCGATATACGTATATACATGCGTTATGAAAAAAATCCGCGAAGTGGTGAATCCGCGATGGTCGAACCGCAAAGCAGCGAGGGATCACTGTATCAGCTGATTCTTCAAAGAAAATTTAAAGGTCCATCTTGACCCTTGTGAGGCCCAGAGAAACTTTTTATTCATGTTACATTGATGACAAGACATCGAAGGAACAACATCACAACAGTAAAGCGTTGTATTTCAAATACAAGGCCTGCCAAGACCTGTTATCTACGCATAAGTATAGAAAACGTACTCGTACGTCCATGGGGGTAAAGGGATGGGTTATTAGGAACGTACCCGTACGTCCTTTTGGGGGTGAAAGTGTTAAAGTATTTTTGTATTCTATTTTTCAATTTCAGAAGCATTTTGGTTGTGATCAGCTGATCTCTAGGTCCCCCTACCGTATCGAGAGATTACGCACATACGAATAACAAAGCATATCTTTTATATATTTTCTCAAATATTTTCATGATTATTATTACATCAACACCAATGTGTTGTAGGATATCATAGTTTTCCAACTGTACACATCACTAGTAAGGCCCCATGTAGAATACGGAGTCCAATTTTAGGCTCCAAGTATTCAGAAGGACTGGAAGCAGTACACGCTAGGGCCACCAAACTAGTTCCAACACTAAGGCAATTTGGATATAGACGGAGTATGGGACGTTTGAACTTTACTTGATCCACAAACTAGACAACTAAGGTGACAGTTGATAGAGGCATTCAAAATTCTTAAAAGAATAACAAATATAGATACAAACTGGAATTGAAAAGATACAACACCATTCAGTATTGCAATTCCTTTGCATACAAGATAGCAAAAACTTATAATAGACTTCCAGCTTATGTAGTTAACAGTAACATGGTAAATGAGTTCAAGAATAAGTTAGACAAGATCATAAGAATTCTCTAAATGCTTAAACTAAATCATTCTACCAAAGAGCAAATGGAGTCTCGGCGGATGGATTAAAATGTCTTTGAGACATCCAAAATCCTTGTCGCTCCTTGTAATCTCTCTCTCTCTCTCTCTCTCTCTCTCTCTCTCTCTCTCTCTCTCTCTCTAAATTGTACAGTCTAGAAAGGGGAAAAGAACGCTACATGATAATACAAGCATGGAAGCAAATCAAAGGAATTGCTGGAAATATCATTGAGCTAAAAAATATCATAAAGGGCAAGCCAAGGTAGATTAATAGTGCCCAAAACTATACCAGGAAAACTAATGAAGGCGCACAGCAACTATTTAATGCGCTGGCAGCTCATCTAAGAAACATATCAGGAGTGAGCGTTGATGTGTTTAAGAATAAACTCGATAAATACCAAAGATGGATCCCAGACCATCCAAGACTGGAAGATGCAAAATACACCGGAAGATGCATTAGCAACTCTGGTGGATATACGAGGTGCTTCACACTGAGGGACCTGGGGGAACCCAAACATATAATAAGGAAATAAGGAACTCTCTCTCTCTCTCTCTCTCTCTCTCTCTCTCTCTCTCTCTCTCTTTTTCTCTGTATGTCGGTGAGTGAGTACACTTGTGCGACCAGATAGATATCCTGATTTAATGCGGATAACAAAAGGCCATTGAGTGGATTTAATGCGGATAACAAAAGGCTATTGAGTGCAATATAGCTACAAGTTTTCGTGAATAGTCGGTGATTAGTTTGAGGTCAGAAAAGTGGGATAAAACGTTGGCATAGGATAGTTATCTAGTGAATTCAAAGCTTGGAGGGACATTGCTGCAATCAGCAAAAGTAAATTTCATGAGTTGACGAAACAAGAACTCGACCATCTGATAACAGAGGTCGCTAGTAACTCCAACCAGTGTGACGGAAAAATATTCGCAGACATATTGAAACAATATGATCCAACAAACTGGAGCAAATCTGCGGAAATCATCAGCAAAATAATAGAATAAATTCCAAAGAAGATCCAAGTGATAAAGAGACTTATAAAGAAAGTCTACATCAATCGACACATTCCATCAAAGAACAATTAGAAGTCCAATATGGTGAATATGCTGATTGATGCATTGGGAAAAAGAATGCCAAAATGGTGCAATACATGTAAGATATGGTATTCCATTAATAAAACTCAACAACTGATTAGAAAATGCGATGCCTGCCATGTTCCAACACACCCTACATTTGCTGAAATACAGCAAAAAATAAAAAATAGAGACACAAAGGTATTCTGCTCAACATGCTTAGTCTGGATAGAAAATATAATTAAGTCAAAACTAAATCTGCAAATAGTTGAAGAAGAAGAAGAAGAGAAAATGGACAGGATATGTGTAAGGATGCAGAGGAAATCATTGATATAACTTATGATGCCATCCAACAACATACTTACGAAGAAATAAATTATCAGATGGAAACAAATAATAGACCCAAGAGACTCTACCCGGACCTACATACTTTTAGGGAAGAGCAAGAACAAGAAAAAAAAAGAAAAAGATATAGTCTGCAATTTGCTGAAAAGAGGGAATTGCAGATTTGGCGAAAGATGCTACTAGAAGCATCCAAAGATATGCCATAATTATGAAATATATGGTAAATGCGCGTATTTAAACGGATATGGAGACGAATGCAGAGATCTCCATCCAAAAATATGCAAAAACCTAAAAGAAGGAAAAGGATGCAATTTCAACAAAAAATGTCGATATATGCATCCTGCAACCATGAATGAAAGTGAGAAAACTCAGCAAACTGAAAAGAAAAATTAAAGCAAAAATAAAACAAAAAAACAAGCCGCGTATATACCGAGCTATGCACCAAAGGCCCCGTGATATGAGGCCTTTCAACCCAAATATGCACATTTAGAGCCCAACTACAAAGAATGCATCTATAATGCAGGGATTGGTGCAGATATGGGGATAATTGCAGGTATACACACAAAAATAGATATGAAGGCGAAAGAGCAATTATAATAGAAAAGTTGGATTTTTTAATGGCAGAATTCCTGGAAATGAAGAAAAGAACATCATATCAGAACAGGAAGGAAGCATGGGAAAATCCATATTACTAATATTAAATAATGGGGATGAAACACAAACCATAATAGTGATGAATGCACAGGGTTTAGTCACGAGTAACTCTAAAAGAAAAATAAGAGTTCTTAGAAGAACTAAACCAAATTGAAAAAACAGATGCATTGGAACCTCTACATATGATTGTCCTAACATACGAATTTTCCAACATCCGAAGTAAAATTTGACCAAATTTCTGCCTTGACACCCGAAGTAATGCTCCAACATCCGATGTAGATCTTGTTTACGCCGGTAGATGGCAGCATGTAAGAGGGACACCATTGAGCGTCGAGTGCTCTGTTCTCTGTTCTTGTGTGTATCGTGTGGTTGTCCTCTGTTTGGCCTGTTATTAAGTGCTTATTTTCTTCCTTTTCTCACATTTCCTTTTTTATTTCACCTATAATCATGGTGCTTAAGAAGCTAAGTTTCAGTACAGGTAGTGGTGAGAAAAGGAAGAAGGCAATTCTTTCATTAGAATTGAAGCAAGAAATTATAGAAAAACATGAGAGCAGTGTCCATGTGAGTGATATGGCTAAACAATATGGCCGGAATAGGCCTATGATCTCGACGATCATCAAGCAGAAGGCAGCCATTAAAGTAGATAAACCATCGAAGGGGATCACCATTATTACAAAAATCGTAGCAATACCCTGGAAGAGATAGAACGCCTTTTGTTGATAGGGATAAAGGACAAAGAGATTGTTGGCAACGATCATTTGTGAGAAGGGCCAGTGGGATGAACAGAAAAAAAGAAAAAAGTGAAGCAAAGAAAACTAAGATAGCATTAACAAGCTCTTTTGAAAAGTCTTCTCTCTTTTTCTGTTTCTCTTTAAACATAGCATTAACATGTTCTTTAAATAAAATCTCTCTCTCTCTCTCTCTCTCTCTCTCTCTCTCTCTCTCTCTCTCTCTCTTCTCTCTCTCTCCCTCTCCCTCTCTCTCTCTCTCTCGTTCTTCTTCGTTGTTATAGTGTTAGAGACGTCTATTTTTTTTCCGAGAGAGATAGAGAGAGATTAAAAAAAAATGTGTTTAGAGTACATATGATTTTTAACAGCGTCAACGAGTTGAAAAACAATTAAATGTAACTAAGAAAGTAATAACAGCTAATCTTAATTCCTTTATTAACTAGAACAAATATTGATACAAACACACTCGTGTGCGTATGCACAAACACACACACAGGTGCAAGAATTGCTTCGCAATAAGAAACAGATGGTCGGGGAGGAGGTAGAAATAGTGACTGTGATAACGTACCGTAACTCATCACTGAAAGTGATGAAAATTAAAAATCAAAAGAAAAAAATGTAAAAAATATGAAATATAAATATAAAAAAAAAAATAAATAAGCTAAGTTAGATTAAAGTTTCCGTAGTGTAAGTTACGGTACATTATCGCAGTCACCATCTCTACCTCCTCGCCGATCGTGTCTCCTCCTGCGTGTGTGTGTGTTTGCGCATACGCACACGAGTGTGTTTGTATCAATATTTGTTTTAGTTAATAAAGGAATTCAGATTTGCTGATATTGTTTTTTTAGTTACATTTAATGGCCTTTCAACTCGTTGATGCTGTTAAAAATCATATGTACACAACACATTTTTGTTTAATCTCTCTCTCTCTCTCTCTCTCTCTCTCTCTCTCTCTCTCTCTCAGAAAAAATTGATAGACGTCTCTAACACTAACAGTGAAGAAGAACAAAGAGAGAGAGAGAGAGAGAGTGTGTATTTATTTAAAGAACATGTTAACACCATGTCTACCTTCTCGCCGATCGTCCGTCTCCTCCTGGCGTAGCAAATCCTACACATGCGTTGGCCTGTCTCTAAGGTAAAGTGACAATAAAACACATTTTTTATTTATTATTTCTTTATAATTATCTTTTTTACATGCTTTCATATTATGCAGTTATGTTATTGTTATTTTGTAATTATATGTAGTAATTTATTAAGGAGTTAATATAGGTTTGTTCCAACACGAATATTTACCGAGAACTATTTTTCTTGGAGTCACTTGGTGATCTCTCTTTCTCGACCAAGGTTTTTGGCGCCGTTATCCCCCCACTCCGTTCTCTATATAGGCCTACCCCCGCCGCCAAAGAATGCGCCCCGAGGGCAGGATTAGGGCAGGTCACTGCTTCTCTGGGCCATTCTCCTCATTAAGTTCTTGGTCGTGAGGTGTTCACACCTCACTCTCAAGTCTCTCTCGATCCTTTGTGCGCGTTTAGTTCCAAGTGTTCCCAGCGTGGGGACTTGTGTTTTTTCGCAGTGTGCTTTCCTAAGTGTTCCTGTGCGTTCACTTTTCAACCGTGTGCTTACCCGGTGTTTAATTCATTTCCTTAAGTGCTTGTGTCGTGCGTTGTGTGCGTTCAGGAACAGTATTCCTTGATTTCCTTCAAAGAATTAATAGCTGAAAGGAACAATTTTACAATAAATCATTCTTCCTCCCCTTATCCTCGGTGTTAGCCGTGTAGGGGCAGCTCATGTTCCCCTTCAACCACGTGTCAGGACTACTGGTCCTGGAACGTAGTGCAGTGAGTGCACTTCGGCACCAAGAGGAAGAATACATCCAAGAGGCTCGTAGGAAGACGAGCCTCTCCTCGCCACTTAATTCCCGATGCCTCGTCGAATAGAGATTCTTATACAGCCATCTTCCCCTACCCAGAGTAGGGGACGAGGTAAGTCAGTTGCGGGGAAGTGCCCATTGCTCTTCCCCAGGAGTTTGAGGGGGTGCGGTATAGCACCAAGAAGAAGTAGGCGACGAAGGGTTCGCCTAAGAAGACTAGCGCCGGGCGTCTCGCCTGACAGAGCTTCCCTACCACCCTCTCCTACCAGAGTAGGAGACGAGGTTGGTTTATTTTGAAGAAGATAACTCTTAAGAAGTAGTTCGAGGTAAGTACTACTTTCGAGAATGTGTGGGGAGACGGAGTCCTGGTGCAAGCAGGCCACGTCTCCTCTGATGACCCCATGTGGGGGAAAAATGTCCCTAATTCTTCTCCAGTCTCTTAGCGTATTTTTGAGTCTCTTCTGCAGCCGAGGGCCTCGCCGAGAAGGAGCCTCCCAGGTCTGTATTGCAGCGTTCCCCGGACCGGGAACCCAGGGTTTTTTCTCACCACGAAGGCCATCCTCCAGACACAGATATAACCCTCGCAGGGAGAAATGCGAGAAGGCCTCTTCAGGCAGGCGTAAGACCGCGAAGCTTCCGGTTCACCCCGCCAACGGGTGTAACCGGGCTTCTTTACGGGCAGCCTGGCCGAACCAGCACAGCTGGTTCGGCCCTCGGACTTAAAAGGAACGGTTCCCTCCGTCGGGTCAGCCCACGGGGATCCGCGTCCGCGTCCCCCAGCCCACCAGCGGGTGTAACCGGGCTTCTTTACGGGCAGCCTGGCCGAATCAGCACAGCTGGTTCGGCCCTCGGACTTAAAAGGAACGGTTCCCTCCGTCGGGTCAGCCCACGGGGATCCGCGTCCGCGTCCCCCGGAGAGAATACACGAACAGTAGTCCTCGACGGTACGGCGATGCTGGTTCTGACCCCGAACCTGGTGCGGAGCTCCCCGCCGGGGAAGACCGGTACCACCGCAAGGGAGTGCCTGGTGTTCCAGAACCGAAGCGCCCGGGGAGTGCCCGGTGACCCGGCTCCTCGAGATCAAGCGGTAGGAAGGACTCTACAGGTAAGCGTAAGTCCCTGAAGCCTCCGGTTAACCCCGCCCAGCGGGGGAAACGCGCTTCTTGTCGGGCGGCCGGGCCGAACCAGCCCGGCTGGTGCGGCCTTCGGGTCAGAAGGAACGGTTCCCGCTGTCGGGTCAGCCCACGGGAACCGCATCCTCGGCACCCAGAGCCCTTGGGCCGACGAGAGTCCCCGCTGAACCAGCGTTGCCTGCGTTAACCCAGGCCCCTGGTGCGGACGTCCCTGCAGATGAAATCCAGTACCTCGGCAGGACGGCGCCCCTGGCCTCAAAGAGCTAGACGTCCAGTCAGCGTGCCCGGTAACCCAGCTCCCCGGCCCCAAGCCGAGTCCTCGGCTGACGGAGAGGAGCGCTCCCTGACGGAGCACTCCGTCTATAGGAGAGTGGTTAGCCTTTGCAGAAGGCACCACAAGTACCGGAACCTGCAACTACGGCTGAAGTTTCCTGGAAGTCAAGCCTTTTTGAGGATCATGCAGACTCCTCCCAACCTAAGACGTCCCTAGCACTTCCTCTAACCCGAGATCTAGTCCTAGAGCAGGGGTATGTCGGCAAAGTAGTGGCCAGCAATGCTGGGGTCCTCCAACCTTTAAGGTGGGGTCAGCAGGACATCCTTAGTCAAGGCGTTTCAGACAGTAGAGCCTCTTCGGCCCCAGTCTGGTTCTCGCCAGCAGAAGCCTCCATGATGGAGAAAATGTCGGGGACTTAGTAAACGTCTCCTCTTGGCTGGACTGGTGGGCTTACACTTTGGGAGGTGTACAAGCCTCCTTTGACCCCGAGGACCCTGTCCAGCAAGGCCTTCAACCCTTAGGTTATTGACATATCAGTCTCTCGCACTAACAGCTAACTGGGTGTTCTGGAAGCGAGACACTGTTCTGGCGAAGGTGTCTTGGAAGGTACCAGACAGGGAGACGCGAGCCATTCGCAGCTTTCCCCTGTGGGGAGAGTCTCTGTTTCCTCGGAAGGAACTAGAAGCCATAATGGAGAAGGTCTTGAAAAAGAAGGAGGCTAACGTCCCCAGACCTACGACTCCTAGGAGACCGTCCTATAAGAGGTCCGTCTCGGATAGTGCCGCGACACCCCAAGCCTCTACCAGCACTACGAGGAGAGAAGCCCCCCTCTTCCTCCTGGTCCGCAACGCCTCAGCCCCCCCGCAGGGGAGCTCCAGCGCCCTCTAGCTCCTTCAGGTCGGGTTACTCCGCCTCTAGGGGAGACAGATCAGGCCTCCCCTCTAGAAGAAGATAAGAGTGGGAGGCCCCCTATCCCCGCCCAACCCTCGGGTTGGAGGATGACTTGGATGTCATTGGCAAGCATGGAGGGCTCAAGGAGCAGAACCTTGGACAGTGTCCGTACTAAAGAAGGGCTACAGACTTCCGTTCCTAACGGAACCACCCACGCTTTTTCCGGCCAACCGGATAGAATGGCTAGATCCCAAAGACCCGTTAAAGAGGACCGCCCTTCAAGAGGAGGTGTCGTCCATGCTAGAGAAGGGTACCATGGAAGAAGTTCTTCTCCCAGGTCCAGGTTTCTACAGTCGCCTATTCCTGGTGGAAAAAGCGACCGGGGGGTGGAGACCGGTTATAGATCTGTCAGCTCTCAACAGGTTCGTCAAGAAGACGGACTTCAAAATGGACACTCAGAATTTAGTCCTGCTGTCCTTGAGGGAGAAAGATTGTAGGATGACCATCGACCCCAAGGACGCATACTTCCAGATTCCGGTCCACACCTCGGGTCGGAAGCTCCTCCGGGTGAAATAGGGTTCCCAGATCCTGCAATTCAGGACCCTTTTTCTTTGGTCTGTCAACAGCGCCCCAAGTGTTCACGAGAGTCTCCACGGCTGTCGCAGTGGGGGCTCACGAACGAGGCATCCGCCTTATCAAATACCTGGACGACTGGTGGCTTCTTTCCGCCTCAATGGTCCTCTTGGAGGGACAAGGGAGAAGTCTCCTCCAGTTTTGCAAGGATCTGGGGAACTTAATCAACCCGAAGTAGTCAAATCTATCCCCATCCACCGGAATGAACTACTTGGGAATAACATTAGACATCTTTCGGGGAAAATTTTCCCTTCGGAGGATAAGATAAGAAACCTCAGGCTCATTAGTCAGCCGTTCCTGTCAGAACACCCCAGGAGGGCGGAAGACGGGCAGAGGCTGATAGGTCACCTGGTCTCATTGGAGAACCTAGTTCCCCAAGGGAGGGTAAGGCTCAGATCCATCCAATGGAATCTCAGGAACCTCTGGTGACAGACGGATTCGCAGGAGGTGCTAATCCCAGTCATTCCAGACACGAGACCCTCCCTAGAATGGTGGCATTGCCAGTCGAACTCACTCAAGGGGACGACCTTCGGGACCGGCCCTCCCGAGTTACTACTGTTCACAGACGCCTCCAACCAGGGATGGGGAGCCCTTCCCCTCGACGAAACTGCACGAGAGACCTGGTTGGAAGGGGAGAGGCAACTCCACACAATGTCCTGGAGTTGGAAGCAGTCCAGAAGGCGTGCCTACACTTCGCAAGTCTGCTAAAGGGGAACACCGTGGCGTGGATGAGCGACAACGCCACGGTAGTGGCCGTGGTCCGAAAATTCCACCCACGAAAATTCCACCCACGAAAATTTCACCCATGTGAAATTCCACCCACGAAAGTTCCACCCATATTTTCTATTTTTTTTATTTTTCATTTATTTAATCATTAGACCAAATGAAACTTTGTTTATTTCATATCAATAACTGAAGGTTTAAACGTTAACAAAATTTTTTACTATATATATATATATATATATATGTATGTATGCACACACACACAGATATATATATATATATATATATGCACACACACACACACACATATATATATATATATATATTATGGGTGATTATTTTAAACAACTATCTTCGTTAAACAATCACCATCCTACAGACTAGTATTGAAACAGATGTTTGTTTATTTTAAAGAACTATCTTCGTTAAACAATCACTATCGTTGGTGTCCAACGTGGAAGAGGTGAACGGAGACGGAGAGTTGAACCTCTTTTCCCTATCGAAATGTGGAATGTACATGAGCGTACTCTAAATAACGTACCGAGGACAAACAATCATGTGGAAGGTTTTAATAGTGCTCTAAGAACGTTGTTAACAAGTATCCATCCAAATTTATGGACACTTTGCTCATCACTCCAAAAAGAGGAAGCTCTAACCCAAACTAAAATTATTCATTTAAGACGAGATGACGAGGCTCAGAAAAGAAAGAAATATAAGTCTATCAATGAGAGACTTATAAATCTTGTAGAAAATTATGAGCCATCATACATATTAGAATTTCTGAAAGGTATAGCACATAACTTGCATGGTTAAATAAATTTAATTTCTTTTGTTTGAATTTTAATTTTGCATAGGTTGCAATACGAAATGGATACAATCAATAGATATTATTTTATGTATTAAATATTGTCTGTTTCCTTTACCATATGTATAACAGTAATTTCAACCTCACTTTGAATGGATACAATCAATAACTATTATTTTATGTTTTAAAAATTGTTTGTGTTTCCTTTCCCATATGAATAATAGTAATTTCAACCTCACTTTCAATGGATACAATCAATAAATATTATTTAATGTTTTAAAAATTGTCTGTGTTTCCTTTCCCACACGTATTATAGTCATTTCAACCTCACTTTTATGATTAAACATACATGAAAGACAAGATGTAGAAATTCTTTGTGGGTGGAATTTCCGTGGGTGGAACTTGACGTGGGTGAAATTTTCGTGGGTGGAATTTGGTGGGAGGAATGTTCGTGGGTGGAATTTACATAGCACCGGTAGTGGCATACATAAAGAAGCAGGGTACTTGTAATCGAAGGAGTTGTGCGATCTCACCATAGAGAGTCTAGATTGAGTGGAAGAAAATCAAGGGGTGATGTTAGCAAGGTTCATTCCCGGGAAGAAAAACGTTCTGGCCGATGGCCTCAGCAGAATGGGCCACATAGTAGGGACAGATGGTCCCTTCTCCCAGGAATAGCCAAGCTCATCATTCAACGCTGGGGTTCCCCGGTGGTTGACCGCTTTGCAACAACCTCAACGCCCAACTCCCAGTCTATTGCTCCCCTGTACCAGACCCGAAAGCATCCTTAGAAGACTCTTTTCAGCATAAGTGGGACAATCTGGATGTGTACGCCTTTCCCCCTTTTCACGTTAATAAGACAAGTGCTCAGCAGAGTAAAGACGGCCCGAAACCTACAGATGACTTTGGTAGCGCCCTGGTGGCCGGAGAGAGAGAATGGTTCGCGGATCTAAAAGACCTATCGAGTCAACCGCCGTGGCCTCTGTCCGTCAGGTCAGACCTGCACCAGCCTCACTTTCTCAAGCTCCACGACAGGCCACTCTCCCTACGTCTTCAAGACTGAAGTCTAAGAGCGGCTCCTGAAGAAAGAAGGATATTCTTCCTCCTCGGCTAAGAGAATGTCTCTATTCCTAAGAAAGTCGTCAACCGCGGTCTACCAGACAAAATGGACCTCCATCGCGAAGTGGTGCTCTGAGAGGCACATTAGACCTCTTAAGGCCTCTGTCCTAGACATGGCAGATTTTCTAGTGTTTCTCAAGGACAAAGCGGAGATGTCAATCCCAGCCATAAAAAGGGGTTCGGGCGGCCTTAGGCCAAGTCTTCCTCCTGAAGGGCATCGACCTGGGGGCCTCGAGACACATAGCGATGCTTGTCAAAAGCTTCGAACAGTCTTGCCCCCCTCAGGCGGGAAAGGTGCCCCAGTGGGACTTAGGCAAGGTCCAGAAGATGATGTGTCGTTCCCCCTTTGAACACTTGAAAGATATCGTGAACAAAGATCTCACCCTCAAGGCCGTCTTCTTGCTGGCCTTGGCTTCCGATAAGAGAGTGGGAGAGATCCATTGTTTGTCATTCGACTTCTCTCACTCCGACCAGGTATCAGAAACCTCTTCGTTTCCACAGGTGTTAATAGG
Organism: Palaemon carinicauda; assembly: GCF_036898095.1. Lineage (NCBI taxonomy): Eukaryota > Metazoa > Arthropoda > Malacostraca > Decapoda > Palaemonidae > Palaemon > Palaemon carinicauda. Next base: position 60,374,511 of record NC_090733.1, read on the forward strand.
AAGCAAGTTTCCAAGAACACCATTTCCTTCTGGCTGAGACAAGTCATCGCTAGAACCTATGAAGAGGATAAGATGGCAGTGCCAGGCACTCCCCGGACCCATGACATCAGGGGTCTGACCACCCCCTTGCCCTTTGAGAGAAACATGGCGGTGAGGCAGATCCTACAGACAGGCACTTGGTCGCACCAGTCAACCTTTACTGCCCACTACCTCAAGGGTTATTCAAGGAAATCCTTGGACGGGTTCTCCATTGGGACAGCCATGGCCGCCCTCCGGGCTGTGTAGCGGTAAGGCCAGAGGCTGTACCCAACGATGAACACATTCTTCGCGACTACATCCGGAAGAAATCGTCAGAAGAATTTTTTAAGAGGTAAAATCTTAGATAATAGCGTAAGGTTGCGCAGTTACCCTCACTCCCGTACTCTGATAGGCCCCCGCATTCCATAGCCCTCTAGGCCCTACGTGCCGAGTCAAGTGTCAGAATAGCACTCCCGCCTCCCAAAGTATAAGTCTCCAAGAAAAATAGTTCTCGGTAAGTATTCGTGTTGGAACAAATCAAAAATTTTAGATAATTTTTATTTTTCCTAACATACTTACCGAGAACTATTTTTCGGGTAATGGCCCTCCCTTCCGTCCCCGAGTGCCATCCTTCCATTGCCAAGTTGGGCTATACGACGAACTTAATGAGGAGAATGGCCCAGAGAAGCAGTGACCTGCCCTAATCCTGCCCTCGGGGCGCATTCTTTGGCGGCGGGGGTAGGCCTATATAGAGAACGGAGTGGGGGGATAACGGCGCCAAAAACCTTGGTCGAGAAAGAGAGATCACCAAGTGACTCCAAGAAAAATAGTTCTCGGTAAGTATGTTAGGAAAAATAAAAATTATTTAAAATTTTTGATTTTTGGGGTGTGGAACAAATTATACAAATTACAGTGTATTCTTATGGGAATATTTGCTCCAACCTACGATTGTTTTAACATACGAAGCAGTTTCTGGAACGAATTAAGATCGTATGTAGAGGTACCACTGTACCCAAAACTTCTATAAAAATAAATAGTGAATATTTTGTGCGTATGTGTGCATGCACATATGCTGAATAACTTAATTTATAACATACACACAATCTGTATACAACACATCAGTAAATTATCTTTATTCAATTAGTGTTTTTAACCAAATATTTTTTTTTATCAAAACAAAAGGAGAAAAACGCAGTTTTTATGGAAATATTAAAAAATATACATACATTTTTCTTGCCAAAACAATATATTTTTTTTTGCAACATAATTCACACGAATCGATAAAATTTGAGACCAACCTCAGCTTTCTAGCTCCTTCAGTCTAAAAGTTATCTCATGTTGAATATTGTAAAACTAACCCTTTTTTTTTTCTCTCTTTTTAATTCTGGCGCTTACGCTCCTCTGTAACTAATAGCCTTAAATATAGATTATATCAATCTAATCATGCTTAGCACTCATCAGTCCAGAGGTAATGGATACAAACTGGAATTGAAAATATACAACACTACTCAATAAGGTAATTTCTTTACATACAAAATAGCAAATACTTGGAATAGACTACCAGTGGATGTAGTAAACAGTAATATGGTGAATAAGTTTATGAATAAGTTAGGCAAGATTATAAGAACTCTCTGAATGCTTAACTAAATCGTTCTACCAAAGAGAAAATGGAATCTCTGCGCATGTACTAAAAATCTTTCGAAATTGAAAATCCTTGTAATATATATATATATCTCTCTCTCTCTCTCTCTCTCTCTCTCTCTCTCTCTCTCTCTCTCTCTCTCTCTCTCTCTCTCTCTCTCTCTCTCTCTCTCTCTCTCTCTCTCTCTCTCATATACAGTAGAATAGTTTATTGTAAAGTATTAAAGAAAACAATAAAATACTGTAACGTAAGTGTTTAAACTATTTTCTTGTGGTGATATTGAGATATGATAAAGGGAGACGAGTTAGCTGACATGAGATAATTCTCCATCGTCAGAAAACTCTGTTTCGTCTGATAACTCGTGCCAATTGTTGATCAATTTACTTGATTCTTACACACAATATTTGCCATCTCACAATTATCTAGTGTCTTGATAATGGCTAAAGTATTTTAATTTTCTTTGAAATGGCTTGCCTTTCCTTTAGATTACTACCATTATCACCACTAATTTTGCAATTTGCTGCGCTACCACTAGCATTGGGCTCATCGGCCATAGTTAATGTTCTTGTAATTTATGGAAATAAGGCAGAAATATGGCGGAGGTAATACATGTACATAGATAAGCTACAATGATCACAAAAGCAAACATAATGGATTTTGAATAAAGCAGGTCTCTGCTGCCTGGCATGGATGGCATCGGTGGCATCATGAACCAGTCAGTAGTGATGCTAATTTAGTTATTATAACTCCACGTTGTTTTTTAACATATTTTTGAATTTTGGTCATTTGCATTTGGAAATTGAATGTTCGCACCTTAAAAAATGTCTGTTATGGATCCACAGTTAGCATTCCAGGATGCTTTCCAGCATCAATTGAACCATCTGGGCATGTAAGTGTTTCTCACCCATTCTGCCTAATGAGAAAACTCCTTAACAGGTTATAATCATCAACCAACCTGATGATGACTTTAAGAGTTTGACAGGGGCATCATTCTGAATAGTTCTTGGATCTGCTACTACTGTTGACAAGTTCTGAGGGAGCTGTCCCTCCTTCACAACCTGTTATGCCAACCCCATGCCCAGATTTATCATCAGGTTCTAGAATCCTTATGTCTTTACTCCTGTAGGTTATCCAGCATCTCCTCACTGTGTGAGGCTTTTCATGAACTGTGGCGAAACAGATGTCTGGATGCCTCAGGAGGTTTTCATTCTCAGTCTATGATTCAAAGTGGACGATCTTCTGTCATTGGAGTTATGGAAGGGGTGCCTCTCCTCTTGAAGCCACTTTATAACTAATTGCAAAGTTTTCACTAGGTCTCAGCAGTGAAAGGCTATCACTCGGCCTTTAGCCAGGTCTTTAGAATGAGAGGGTAAATATTTCCTTTTCGTTAGAGCTGTCTATGCTCTTACAAAGTCTCGAACAGGCTTGATCTCTGTTGTAAGTGAGACTACCTATAAGGAAAAATGAAAGTTTTTGGGTTCTTTAAAGAAGCCCCTTATGAGGCTTTTCATTAGGCTTCAGTCTGTGATCTCAGTTGAAAACTGTCTTTCATCTCCCCTTACCCTCTGCTAAGAGGGCAAAAGACTTGGCATGGTCTCTCCTACGACATCACCCATACAAAGGGATTGGGATGGAATACATTCAGCATTTTCCCTGAGTTCGTTGCTAAGACTCAAAATACGGCGTTTTCTGATCCTAGGTTAAGTTCTTTCCAGATTTTGAGTCTTCGAGAGGTCATTGATAATCTTTAGCAACTACTTTTGTGTCCTTTGAGAGCGCTAAGGTTCTATCTCAAATGAACTTAACCCCTGGCATTCAAGAAGAACCTTTTCGTGATGCAGCTACTTCAAGTAGTGGTGTAGAGGAAACAAACCACCTTCACTGCCCACTACCTGCAAGACACATGACCCACAGGTCCTTAGAAACCATTTTGATGGGACCTGTGGTAGCTGCACAGCAAGGGATTTACCTGCCTTAGCTCCTCACAGGACTATTAGCACTCGTTCAAGGGCAGAGATTACGGTGTTAGTGTAGAATGAAGGAATAAGAATGACTGGCCTTATTTCTTCATCTTCTACCTCTCCTTTGGGGCATAGCATCTTAAGACTCCGTCAGCTAAAACTCCTACAATTGCAGGTAAGCCCCATTTTATCTTGTAGTGTGTATTCAAGTTTTGTCCCCAATCTCCTTATGAGGGGGAGTTGGGACGTCAGCTCTCAGTGTGTATAATCACAAACCTCTTGTTATACATAGCCTTGAAAGTCACAATTATATTCTTTTGCTCATATTTACTTTATTAAGAGGCCACTGCTTTATGGGATGTGAGAATGTTCATCCTTAGAATTATTATGCTCGGATGCGACAATCCCGTTTAAAGTTTCTGCCAGTTGATGGGAATTATACCCACCGAAGTGTAAATATCTTACTGTATGTAAAGAACATAAGGTTTGTATTTAGTGTAGGAACAAATGACAAATTTGGAAGAAATTTATATTTTTCCTAACAATATAAATCTATAGTTTTTTACGCATATTTTGCTCACCATCACCGAACCCCGTGGAGAAACTCCTGTCTGTGATCAAAGTGAGGAAGGTATGAGTAGGGGGGTTGCTTCTCCCTGCTACCACTGGTAACAACTATAATGGTTGTTTATACTTCATTAAGATTTTTATAGCTGCATGCCAGCTTGCGCTGATTTCATATATGTAAAGGACCTCCAGGATTGTATTGTTAGGAAAAATGCAAATTACTTCAAGTTATGTCATTTTATTGATATTATAATTAAATATTGTATCAAAATTTACATTTACTGCTTTTTGCATATCATACATGGTTTACATCCCATGTGTATTTTCCCTTGTATCCTTAAATCAATAAATATTTGTGCTTGATATTTTTAGGTGATTCAACATTGTGCATAATTTTGGATAAGTCCATTTATTTCTTTTCAGTCCAGTGATTTAGAGAGAGCATATCCACCATTCATTAACTTTTTTGAAAACATGAAAGAGATGATTCAAAAAATAAGCATAGAAAGACCAAGATTCCATGCTTTTCTCAAAATCGCTCAAAATAAACCAGAGTGCGGTAGACAGAGTTTCCAAGAACTTTTGATTAGACCTGTACAAAGATTACCATCAATGAGCTTATTAATCAATGGTGAGTAAGAAAATTCTCAGTGTTTCTAGAGATGTTTTGCTTGAAATATGTTTTAAGTAACACTTGACATTCAATACTATCTTTATCAATTTAGTATAGCAATTTACAATAAATGTCACTGCTTAAAATTTTTTGTAAACAAATTGGTGACAAGATGTTTTGTTTGTTGGTATTTATTATAGAGCTGGGTGTAATTGTTATATCCTTACTATTTCTAATTTGAGTGCAGCACCAATTTTGAAGGGTCAAACTGGATTGTAAACAATGGTGAGATATGTTTTTGAAGTGTTTTGTGTAACTGCATGAATGATGGCAATCTTGGGATTTTTCGTTGTTAAAAATTAAAGTTTTGATGTATATTTTTGTGAATGGGAATTAATATATGCTTCCGTCTGCTTAATGTTTATGGCAGTCTTTTATACAGTAATGATATACCATGGATGATATTTCTGAAATAATTGAACAAATTACTAGCATTCAAATATTAGGTCTTTTGTTATAATCTACTGTAGCCTATATCATATGTTAAATTGAGGTTGTATTGGCAAATCTCAAGTTTTATTCAGCTTATATAATTCCCAAACCAAAAAAGATCAGATTGGAAGTAGATTTAACAGGTAGATGAGGATATCAGGATGGTCCAAACTTTATTTGGTAAAAATTATTTTCATATGTTAAATTGAGGCTGTATTGGCAAATCAAGTCTTTTTCAGCTTATATAATTCCCAAACCAAAAGGATCAGATTGGTAGTAGCTTTAATAGGTAGATGAGGATAACTTGATTTGGTGAAAATTATTTTCAGTTCTATTTACAATATCCTCTTAGACTAAAATTTAGTCCATATTTGTAGTCTTTGGAATATTGATGTTAGAGGCCAGTAAGCAAATAGTTATCTGCAACTGGTAATATTTTTGTTCTAGTTGACTATTATTTCTGCTTAGGTAAATAAATAAAAACATCCTATAGGTAATTTAACCTATATTATGGGTTTTATCCCTAGAGGGTGCTATTACAGTCATTCAATATCTTGAAATAACCAGCAAGTTTTTGATACAGTAGTAACTAAGGAAACATTTTTTCACAAGAAACACTGTTTTGTTGGTCACAGGCATCCAACTGTGATCTTTTTTTGTTGCCAGATCTTTTTGTGTGATCATGAGTGCACTTTCAAATAAGTAACTTATATTAATAGCAATACAGTATGAAGTAAAAACAAAATATTAAATGTATGTTGCAGTACTAAAGAGAAGTCACAAAATATAGTTGAAGATTTATTAGTTGTCTCAAGATCTACTGTAGTTGTTTTCGGTACATTATGTGAAAAATTTTGATCTAACATATGGCTACTTTTTTTCAGACATATTGAAACATACAGACAAAGCCAGTCCAGATAATGCAGCTTTAGAACAGGCTCTTGATGGGATAAAATCAGTTATGACCTTTATTAATGATGATAAGCGGAAGACGGAGGCAAAATTGAAACTTTTTGAAATTCATAATGACATTGAGATGTGTCCGGTAAGTCAGCAATTACAGAATATGTAGGATATCATCATGGGTTGTTGGGTTTGCCATGTGGTTAACTTATTCATCGACAATCAAATTGGGACTAAGATGATAAATTATCTGTGGTGGTTAACTTACCTTTCTGGCCAACCTCAGTTGAAAAATTTGATTAATCGGCATAATGACAACTTGTAGAGACCTGTGGCTGCGGGGGCATAAAAACAATTAGAATTGCGCCAACGTATCCGTGCGTGTCGTAAGAGGCAACTAAAAGGGACGGGACGGGACGAGGGGACTGGGAACCCCCTCTCCTGTATTATAATCCTGTTAGACATCAAAGAGGTGGACCTAGTGGGGTTGAGTGACTTCTCCCCGCACTCTAGTTTTGGGGTGTTTGAATGTGCGTGGATGTAGTACAATAGAGAGTAAAAGATGCGAGATTGGAAGTATGTTTAGGAATAGAAGGATGGATATATTGGCTTTGTGTGAGACAAAGATAAAAGGGAAAGGTGAAGTGATGTTTGGTGAAATGTCTGGTAGAGTGTCTGGGATTGAAAGGGGAAGTGCAAGAGAAGGTGTGGCTTCTTTATTGCTGAGTAAATGGATGACAGGTGAAGTAGTGAAATGGAAGGAAATATCATCTAAGTTAATGTGGGTAAGGGTTAGGTTGGGTAGGGAATGTTGGGCTTTTGTCAATGCGTATGGGCCAGGTTGTGAGAAAAGTGAAGGAGAGCGGAATGAGTTCAAGAATGAATTAACTAGGTGTGTAGAAGGACTGGGTAGAAGGAATTATGTAGTTGTCATGGGTGACTTAAATGCTAGAGTGGGTGCTGGAGAGGTAGAAGGTGTCATTGGGAAGAATGGCATACCAGGTGAAAATGAGAGTGGTGAGAGACTGGTAGATAAGTGTGTTGAGCAAGTGATGGTGATAAGTTCTAGCTTTTTCAAAAAGAAAGATAAAAACAAGTACACATGGGTAAGAATGGCAAATGGAAGAGTGGTAGAAAGGGCATTAATGGATTATGTGTTGATAACTAAAAGAATGTTTGGAAGATTGAAAGACGTTCACGTATTTTTTGGTGGAAGGAAAATTAGTTGTAGCAAAGGAGGGGGGGTGGGGGAATAGAATAGGTGGATGTAAAAGGGAGCTAGTGAGGGTTGAAGAGCTAATAAAACCCGGGGGTAAAAAGTAAATATCAAGAAAAGTTGAAAATGGCATATGACGAAGTGAAAGTAAGAGAAACTGTTGATTTAGAGGAGGAGTGGAAGTTAGTAAAAGAAAATTTGGTTGGGATTGCAAGTGATGTGTGTGGAAAGAAGTTTGTTGGAGGCAGCATGAGGAAGGGCAGTGAATGGTGGAATGATGGAGTGAAGGTAAAAGTGGAAGAGAAAAAGAGGGCTTTTGAAGAATGGCTGCAGAGTAATAGTGTAGAGAAGTATGAAAGATATAGAGAGAAAAATGTGGAAGTAAAGCGCAAGGTAAGTGAGGCAAAGAGGGCAGCTGACTTAACCCTGGACAGGTATCGTTCTTGGACGCAAAAAAAAATTCTAGAAAAATTTGTTTGTGCATTAACCTTCAGGTTTTTGTTCGCGTAAAATACTTCAAAGAATACTAAAAACTACGGTAAAGATAAATACTACCCATCTGCAGAAAAACTATTTATTATAAATTTTTTTAAAAATTAAGTATGAAAAATTTACATAAAAATTCACAAAAAAGAAAATATACATATATACAAAAATCCCTTTAGGAAAAGATTCCTGAATGTTCAGGAAACATCTTGTGGCAACTTGGAAGTGATCGGACCCATAGAGGTGAAGATCTGAAATGAGAAATAAAGGGTAACTTTTTTTGGCCAAAAAAATTAGTACAAATTTCATGAATTTTTTGGGGTACCCAAATGAAATAGGACCTGGCTAATTTTTTTATGGAATAAACATATGTTATCCTAAAATAAAAATATGTAAAAAAATCTTCATTATTTTGTAAATTACTGTTATATCAGGGACCATATCTAAAGGTAATTTTTTGTCACCATTAAAATTTCGTATAAAAAGACATATTTAATATATAATATGATATTTATGCAGGTAAAAATATACCAAAATATCACAAATTCTATAGGAAACAGGAATATATAGAGATATGGCAACTTACGCTTCGGATATGTCCACAAAATGGCCGCAAACCACACCAACTCCGACTGCCATATCTGCCACCTGAAATGTAGGAAGGGTATGTCAATTTCAAGGTGTTATTTACTAATCTAATTATTCTTGGATATGCATAAAAATTTTATGGTAGGTTGCTGGATGATTGACGATTATTTTACGACCATAAAATTAGAATTTTGACCCCCAAAAAAAATTCTGAAGGGAAATAAATTCGAAAAAAAAAACAAAAATGTAAAACAATATAATATTTTAGCTGAAAAAATTGGATGATATTCAAGCAAACAAGAAGTAAACAAAATTTTCATGTTGTAACTTACCTATAACTTTGAGGTACACCCTGGACACAAGACAGTTTGATGCGTCAGGCAAACAGGACTCCTGCAGCGGAAACACGCAGTGTTTGTCTTGCAGTCGTCCTTAGGTGGGCAGCTGTGACAGCGAATCCTTCTAGGAAGCTTGATGTGGCCACAGGCAATTTGAAGTCTTGGTTCCGCCTCAGGAATCTTGAAGGTATCCACCATGAGTTGACGGAGTCCCTCCGACAACTTGCGTGACTTGTAATACCGATGTATTGCCTGGGGATAACACAATTCGGTGGCAATCTCCTTTAGGAAGGTTCGCCTTGGCATTGTCTTGGCGAAGGGCATGAGCGTATAGAGAATATAAGAATTTACCATTATTATATTCAATATCCCGTAGAAGAGACTCATAGGCCAGCGTCGTGACTTACGAACACAATTAGATATAGAACACATCTGGTCGAATGTATCTACACCTCCCTTGGTCGCATTATAAAACATCTGAATGTCCGTCTTCCTTTTTTCGACCTCGGACGGATCATGATGCAGGGAACTCAACAGCATCACTTTCTTAGTCCTACTAATTTGCTGACACTGTAGAGTTAGATTGTGTTCGTAATTGAACACTGCCACTGAGTCCTTTGGGGGAAGCACCTTCTCCATAAGTTCCTTAGGAATATAAGGCTTTTGGCGAATGGTGCCACACAAATGCATGTCCTTATCCGCGAGTGACAAGGCGAGCGGTAGCGTCGTGAAGAAGTTATCCGTCGTCACTGTGCGGCCACTTCGCTGAAAAGGTGCCACAAGATCAGACGTAAAAACTTCTCCAAGTGTCGCTCCTCTTGGTATCTTGACCGTGTCCTTCTCCAAGTAGGCAAGGCCATTACACATGTAATGGGAATCGGCATCACACGCCAATACAAGCTTGATACCATACCTAGAGGAAGAGAAATAGAATAAGTAACTAATAAAGGTAAAAAGATAACAAATAACAAAAAAATAACAAAAATAACACTATACAATTATATTACTAATAAATATAGTAATAATAATAATAATAATAATAATAATAATAATAATAAATACATAAAAAAAACATTTATAAATACGAAAGAGAAATTACCAGATAATTATATCACTGATAATTATAATAATAATAATAATAATTACACAAAAACATTATTTTATGAATAGTACTTACCTGGCAGTTATATATATATAGCTGATATCTCTAAATCGGCAGAATTTTTCAAAACGAGGCAACCGCCTTGTCGTGGTTGGGAGGTAGGTGGTCACACCCGTCACAGGGTGGTACAAGGAATCATTCCATGTCCAAGACTTCAGTTCATCTCTGCCGGCTGGATCGAAAACATCGTCGGTCCAGCATTGAGAGTTTTTCGAATCATTTTCCCTTCTTCGCTTTTTTGGACTTAGTTTGGTGAAGTACACCGTTTTAGGGATTTGGCAATCGTGTTTTGTTATTATTTTTGTACTTTGTTCATCATGAGTGAAAACTTAATTTTCGTGTTTGTGTGAGTGATGTATGCAAGGTGAGGTTACCGAAAGTGTCGGTTGACCCTCACAGTTTGTATGCAGGGGTTTTGCTTGTGCACTATATTTTAGGTGCAAAGTTTTTAATCCTGATGACGGAAATACGTTTCGCCAACTCTATGACGTCACAGTCATGTGACGTAATCTTCATTGTATGACTTGCAAATTCTCTTTATTTGTTTTTTCATGTAAAGAATGGGAGGAATTCCACTTATACAAGTTTTTTTTAACTTTTAATGTAAAATGTTATAGAAATATTTGTCCATTTAGTATTCGTTCTTTAAATCATCGATCTAATTTCATAAATTAAATAGCACTAGCGTATGGTTAATTCTCGTTACTATCGATGCAGTCCCAACATGCCTTGGTAGCGTTCTTTTCGATATGGGAATTAAAGTGTTGGCTATAATACTCCAACAACAACGATATGGGAATTCTAGTTTTAGTAGTATTTTCATTTATATGTTCCTATTATTTACATTTATATTTTTGGGCTCAAGCCATGTCGTCCTGATGGAAGTTCCTTAAAGGCAGCTTCCTAGGGTATATTACAACTACGGCGATATTCCCAGAGAATTTACCTTCAGGTACCCAGAATTCTAACTCCTGGAGCGAGTATCCCTAAAAAAGACCTTAGGGATATCGTAAATATCAGTGGACGTATTCTTGACACGCCTCATAGCAATCTATACCCCGAATAGAGTTAACACTTCGTAGGGGTCAAATGGCAAGAAAACGAAAACGATAAGAAAGGGGGGAGCCGTTCGTAAGGCATCTCTCCTCCCCGTTTCGAAAGCGTGCCCTGCGCCGCTCGCGGCGCCATCTGTATTCCTTTTTGCGTAGCTCTACGACTCGGTGTTTTTTCCCTGTATTTCTACCCAATCTTGGAATTTCTCGTGTGATAATGCTTTCTCCAACTTCTTCTGCCTCGGATAAGTTGAGTACTATTTCTTTTATGTATAAATGTAGGCTCTTGGTTAAAATTAAAGTAATTAAAAGAGTTATCTTTGATACAAGAGCTGTTGCCTGCTGGAGGCATCATGGATGCTGTCGCTCGCTAGAATAGGATTTATTTGTTAGCAAGAGCGACGTTCCCAGCCCCTTTGCGCTTAAATATTAGCTACTTAGCTTATTTAGGAATTCTGTTATGATGCGTTAGTAGTGTGCCTGGCGAAGTTTTGCCTAGGCTGCCAACACTAGTCTTCGTAGGCTAGCTGTTGGCCTATGTACTTCCTGCATGATAATTAGTCTTCCAAGTGTGATTTTTATTACTTTAAGCGTTAGGCAACGTTATACATATAAGCCCCTTTTCGAGTACCTTCCAAGATAGTATTGGTGTGAGTTTCGGTGAATTAGGTAATCGATTCTCTTAGTGCCTAGGCTAGGTTGTCTTAGGTCATTATAATATTATCTGTTTCCCCGTTTGCTCCCTTCTCTTCGGGGAAGGGGCAAACCCTTTCCCTCTGTTTAAGCCTTAGGCTTAACTCTAGTGGTTTGTTTGAATTAATTTTCAAATATATCTATGCTGGAGTAGTACTGTACCTTCCCGTTCCAACTGAATTGGTTCAGAGGGGGACAGTACAACAGTGTTTAGTCTGAGTCCGGGTTGGTCTGGCATGGGGCAGTCTCCCTTGCTGACTGACACGGGCATAAGGGGTTTATCCCCCTTGGTCCACCTTGTTGGGTTCCAGTAGTGATCCTTTCGCTCGGTGACCCCTCAGACTTGTCCTCTTGCCGTTCCGGATTCGGGATATGTTCCCTTTTCTGGAATAGCAATTCCTTCCTTGCCGTGGTTTTAGGGAGGCAGCCAGTAGTGCCGGCCTCCCCCTCGGGTTTTTCTCTGGCTGAGATGAGCTGTCTTAGTTGGGAATGACCCTTAACCAAGGCAAGGTTGGATAGGACCCTCTGTCCTTCCCTTCTATTTTCCGTTCCTTTGTGTCAGTCGTCCGCATCCGTACCTAGCCTAGGTTAGGATGGGGAACTGACGTGGTCCCCTGTCGGCCGGCAGTGTGCCGACCGGCAGAGACCCTTCCTTCGAGTGCTGCCCGGTCCTTTCTTGGTCCCTCCATCGCTGCCGTCTGTAGATTCAGTAAGCAGCGGTTAGGAAGCCTGACTTAGTGTCTCCCCTTCCTTTCGGCACTCTTTTGGGTGCCGGGCACAGAGGCTCATAGCCTCTTAGCCCGGCACTCATTCTGTTGTCTTCGTATGTGTTGTCCTTGCCGTCTGCCGGCCTACAGGCCGGCCGTCGGTGGGGAGGGGTGTTCTCCAGTTCTCTTGCTGTCGGTCGGCGATGGTTATATACCTTTGCCGGCCGGTCTCTTGCTCATCTGCCGGCCACTATAAGTGGGGCCGGCAGCCGAGCGCTGCCTGGTGTGGAGGCCAGCCGGCAGGGTTTGCCTACTGCTGCCGGCCGGCCTGCTACACTGCCCGGTTAGCCGGCCACTAAGAATGATGGCCGGCAACGCAGTGCAAACCGGGTGGCTGCGGACCGGCAACAACTGCCGGCCGGTTCAGGCATGGGATCTGGAGTTCTCCCCAATAGGGGTGATCTGATGTTGTGTACTTGAGATCTACCTTTCGAAAACGGGGGGGGGGGGGGGGGGGGGGGTGCTGACCGGTAATAGCCGGCCAGCACACCACCCTCAGGTACTGTATCAGTCCTTTCTTTGGTGGTGTATTCAACCAAGGGAGTCCATGATATAGTAGGTTACAACACTGTCTTTTCTATCTTACTTGTGTTACTTGTGCAATCACTTGGTGTCGCCTTACAAGGATAAAAGAGAATTCTTTTCATCCCTGGCCGGAATGGTAAAATTTTACCTTAGGTGTGAGCTACACCTAATTTCCTTTGGAAATATGCTCTCTGGTTATTCTAGTAAAGACTAACTATGTGACTTTGGCTGGTGGGCTTCCACGGGTGTTTGTGTGGGTTTCACAAGTAGGTGTCTTTCCCTTTTCTTGGTGAATACTCATTTTTTACATGTGAATTGAAATTCACTTGATATTCATGGAAATTTTCTTCTTTTACAGGAGGAGCATCCGAAGTGTGATAGTGTCTTCTGCAATGTCCGCAGTAAGAACTTTTGCGGACATGTCTCGTGTAGGAGGCACGTGGCTTGCGCAGCCTCCAATGATGACCATCGTTACTGGGATCCGCAGGTATGTGCTGTATGTACTAACCTGCTATCAGAGGCTTTTGAATCCCCTAGGTCGGCGGAGTCAAGAGATGCAGCGAGGGAGAAGCTTCGCTTATGGGTAAGGGGTTTTCAGAAAAACACCACTGGACCTTATCTTCCTAATGAGAAGATGAGGGCATACCTTTTTCCCAAGGCTTCCACTGACGCTGTTGTTCCCCAGCCTCGACCGGAGATCCCTCTCGTCCAGATCCCAGTGGAGGAGGATGTTGCTGATGCCATGCAGGACATCCAGTTGGACGACAAGATGTCTGACTTGTCCGATCGTGCGGAACAGGATCTCCTCGCAGAAGGCGAGGAGGAGGATCGAGATCCTATTGCCGTGGAGGATGAGGTTCCCGTATCTTCAGACGTGCCGGTTCAGGTCCCTGAACCTATCCCCTCTACCTCGTCCGCTCTTCCAGCAGAGCTAGGACAGGCTCTCTCTTCCATCGTTGGTATGATCCAACAGATGCAGAGGGAGAATAATCAGAAGGCCGCTACTTTGGAGCTCCAGATGCAGAAGATCACAGCATCACGTGGACCTCCAAAGAAGCTCAACGTGAAGGACCTTCCTCTGTGCTCGGATGCCAACCCGTGGAGATATGCCGAGCACATGCCGATGACGATTGGGAAGATCGTCATGTCGGAGAAACTGGGCTCAGTTCCCCGTGAGGAGGTGGAATTCTGGCCCAGTAGAGGGGCCTACCCGGACTGTTATGTCCGTTTGAAGAAGGAGCCGGCCTCGAAGGAGGAGACGGAACCAAAGGAGGTGATTATCCTGGATCACTCCAAGGCTCAAGCCACTCTAACAGCTGCATTGAAGGAGAGGGGGTTCTCAAACTCTAAAGTTGCCGCTTTGAGTAAGAAGCACCCCTCCTTTGTATCCTCCCCGGCTAGGGCCTTCCCCTTTATGCAAAAGGGGTTCGCGGCCGTCTTGAAGGCGGTTGAAGCTGGCAAACCGTGTCCATCTCTGGAGGAATGCAAACCTCTGTCTTTGGCCTTGCCGCTGGACAATAAGGACTGGAAGGAGGTGCACCTCACTTTCTCGGTTGGGAAGTTGGACGCCGACATTGCAGGTCAGCAGTTCGGCGAAAACCTTCCCAAGTTGTCGGAATTCCTCCTACGGAGGGAATTGGACACAAAGGAGCGCCTGGTAGCCTCGATGTCTCTCCAGACCAACATGGAGACGATGGCTAGCGACCCCAAGATGCCGGAGATGTTCATGGTAATGGCCAAGATCCATCTGGCCACGGTGACTAAGGACCTCTATTGCTTTGTTAAAGCAAGGAGGGCCTGTAGGGAGTTTGTGTTCGCCTCGGCCACAGTGAGGCATGAACCCAAGAGGCTCATTTCATCCAGCATCTGGGGTAAAGATCTCTTTCCCAACGACGTGGTCAAAGAGGTGGTGGACAAGGCAGCCACTGAGAACCGTAATCTTCTCCTGAAGTGGGGCCTGTCCCTTAAGAGGAAGTCTTCTCCTGATGAGGGCCCTCAGCCGAAAGGAAAGGCGAAGAAATCAAGGTTTTCCTCCCGTCCAGCCAAGCCTTTCAAACCACAAAGACAGCAGCAGCAGCAGCCAGCTTTGCCTCCGGTACCACAACTGGTAGCCCAGACCCCGACCACCTTCCAATGGGTACCCCAAGCCATGTCATCAGCTTCCCCGGCATTCAATCCCGTGTTCGAGGGACAATCAACCACGTTTCGTGCAAGACCCAGAGGGGCAGCCAGAGGTTCGGCGAGACGCCCCTCTAGGGGACGAGGATTCAGAGGTGGTCGCGGCCAGGGAGGCAAGACTGCAGGGCAGTCAAAGTGAAGTGTCGCCGGTAGGTGGGAGACTTCAGTATTTCCGGGATCGCTGGACCTTCGATCCCTGGGCCCACAGCCTTCTCAAAAATGGTCTGGGTTGGAGTTGGTACAGTACTCCGCCCCAGTGCCCTCAATTTTTCCAACACTCCACCCCCGTTTTGGAGGAGTACATCCAAGATCTGTTGGAGAAAAAGGTGATCCGGAGGGTAAAGTCCATCAAGTTTCAAGGGAGGCTGTTTTGTGTTCCCAAGAAAGACTCGGGGAAACTCAGAGTCATTCTGGACTTGTCACCACTCAACAAGTTCATAGTGAACCACAAGTTCAAGATGTTAACGTTACAACACATAAGGGCCTTACTGCCCAAGAGGGCATATACCGTCTCCATCGATTTGTCAGACGCTTATTGGCACGTTCCAATAAGTCGCCGTCTCTCCCCCTACCTAGGATTCAAGCTACAACAACAACTTTATGCTTTCAGAGCGATGCCCTTCGGGCTAAACATAGCCCCAAGGATCTTTACGAAGCTTGCGAGCGCAGCGCTCAAACAGTTACGCCTAAAAGGGTTCCAAGTAGTAGCCTACCTGGACGATTGGTTGGTGTGGGCAGCATCCAGAGCAGAATGCTTGCAAGCTTCCCTACAAGTGATTCAGTTCCTTGAATATCTAGGTTTCATGATCAACAGAAAGAAGTCTCGTCTTTCTCCAGCTCAGAGGTTCCAGTGGTTGGGAATTCACTGGGATCTAGTGTCACACCGTTTTTCCATTCCGATGTCAAAGAGGAAGGAAATAGCGGGGTCTGTCAGGAGACTTCTAGGTTCCGAGAGGATATCAAGACGCGATCAAGAGAGGGTTTTGGGCTCTCTTCAGTTTGCATCAGTAACAGACCCAGTGCTAAGAGCACAGCTAAAAGATGCAGCGGGAGTATGGAGAACCTTTGCATCGAAAGAGCGAAGGGATTTGAAGAGACCGGTCCCACTTCGACTACGTTCTCTTCTCAGACCGTGGTCTCAAGCCAGTCGTCTAAAGAGGTCTCTACCTCTTCAGCCATCCCCCCCGTCAGTGACAATCCACACAGACGCCTCAAAGGTAGGGTGGGGGGGTCACTCCCATCGGAAAAAAGTGCAAGGGACCTGGTCCAAGCTATTTGGGACTTTTCACATAAACTTTCTAGAAGCTATGGCAGTGCTTCTTACCCTGAAGAAAGTATCCCCACGTCACTCGATCCATGTAAGGTTGGTACTGGACAGCGAGGTGGTAGTGAAATGTCTGAATCGGCGGGGATCGAGATCCCCACCTCTCAACCAGGTAATGTTAGCCATATTCCGACTGGCGGAGAAGAAGAAGTGGCACCTGTCAGCAGTTCACCTTCAAGGAGTCCGGAATGTGACCGCGGACGCTCTATCCAGGGTTACACCGATAAAGTCAGAATGGTCCCTAGACGCAGGATCATTCTCCTTCATCTTGAGACAAGTCCCAGAACTGCAGATAGACCTCTTCGCGACGAAGGACAACAAGAAGCTGCCGAAATATGTGTCCCCATACGTGGACCCCTTGGCGGAAGCAGTAGATGCGATGTCCCTCGATTGGAACAGATGGTCCAGGATCTACCTGTTTCCCCCTCACAATCTGATGTTGAGGGTCCTCAACAAACTGAGATCCTTCAAGGGAGTAGCAGCAATAGTGGCCCACAAGTGGCCGAACAGTGTATGGTTCCCTCTAGCTCTGGAACTACGACTGAAGTTTCTACCACTCCCGGACCCAGTTCTGTCCCAGCAAGTCCAGAAGTCGACTGTCTACGCTTCATTACAGAAAACCCGAACCCTGCAGCTCATGATTTTCTCTCCCTAGCGGTGAAGAAACGGTTCGGAATCTCGAAAGATAGCATCGACTTCCTGGAAGAATACAAGTGTAAGTCTACTAGGAGGCAGTACGAATCTGCATGGAAGAAATGGGTAGCCTTTGTCAAAGACAAGAACCCACAAGAGATCTCTACGGAGTTCTGCCTATCCTTCTTCATCCACCTCCACGGACAGGGGCTAGCGGCTAACACAGTTTCTACATGTAAGTCAGCTCTGACAAGACCCATTCTATATGCCTTCCAGGTAGACCTCGCTAACGAGATGTTTAATAAGATCCCGAAGGCCTGTGCTAGGCTTAGACCATCAGCTCCTCCAAAACCTATTTCGTGGTCGTTAGACAAAGTCCTTCATTTTGCCTCATTACTGGATAATGAGGAATGCGCATTGAAGGACCTGACTCAAAAAGTGATCTTCCTTTTTGCCCTTGCTTCTGGGGCCAGAGTTAGTGAGATTGTGGCCCTCTCGAGAGAGGAGGGCCGAGTTCAGTTCCTGGATGGGGGAGAACTGAACCTGTTTCCGGACCCTACGTTTCTCGCTAAGAACGAGTTGCCCACCAACAGGTGGGGTCCCTGGAGAATCTGCCCTCTGAAAGAAGATGCATCTCTATGTCCCGTAGAATTCCTAAAGGTCTATCTTCGTAGAACTTCAGACTTCCATGGGGGCCAACTATTCAGAGGAGAAACATCGGGCTCGAATTTATCTTTAAATCAGCTTAGGGCGAAAATTACATATTTTATTCGCAGAGCGGATCCTGACAGTTCACCCGCAGGTCATGATCCGAGGAAAGTTGCTTCATCCTTAAACTTCTTTAACTTTATGGATTTTGAACACCTTCGTTCATACACTGGCTGGAAGTCTTCCAGGGTATTCTTTCGCCACTATGCTAAGCAAGTGGAGCAGCTAAAGAGGTCTGTGGTAGCAGTTGGTTGCGTCGTTAACCCTGCTGTTTAACTCTGCGAGGAACAGTGGAATTATTTGGGACTTTGATTCTTGGGTGAGTGGTTAGTTATATGCGTTGATATAACTAGTAGTGAAGGCTCTGAGAGCCCACAGTGACTGTTCCAGCGTTATGGTGATGGTAGCACAAGTACAGACAGGTGTGCCGAGCGTTTGCTAACGCTAATGTCAGCAAAGTAGTAACATGGACGTTAACTTTGATACCTTGGTATGCGGCAAGTGACCTATTTGTTTTCTTTTAGATAACCATTCATCCATGCACTACGGTACTTGTGTAAATTGTTGGTCATCCACCTATCATATGTACATATTTATGGTGACCATGTCTATTTATTGTTACTCAATAAACTTGTTCTCGGGAACCTTGCGTCTCCCTCACCTATATTGATTTCATGTTATTTATTGAGCATTTTGCCTATGTATATTAATCGGGGATATCTATAATAGCCTATTTCTTAATGCAAAGCCTTGTTGCACTGGTTTATACTTTCCTTAGCATAAAGGACTCCACCCCTCTCTGAGGACGGTGGTGGCAGCAAGTTTAATCCTACGCAGATATAACCTTTTTGTCTAATTTTACTTCGACCAGGGTGCTGGTCGGGATTTTTCCCTTGGATGCTGTAGTCCCGTAAGACTATGCTTTACTTCATATAGAGTGAGACCACTATATTGTACTGGCTGGCGAGTGATTCATACATAGGTATATGTACTCTTCGTTCGTTTCTAGAGTCTAGTAGGACTCCTCCCTGTAGGGGGCAGGAAGCACTTTCATGGCTTATGATTAGTGAAAAGATGTATAACGGTAACATCTTAGGTCTTTCAGTCGAGTTGACTAAGAAACATTCCTGAGGAGTACGGCACGTATTGAGAATCCACAGATACAGTAATGCTCTGGTATACTTCCATCAGGACGACATGGCTTGAGCCCAAAAAACGGATTTTGAGCGAAGCGAAAAATCTATTTTTGGGTAAGATAGCCATGTCGTCCTGATGGACCCGCCCTGTTCCTTTTCAAAAAAAAAAAAAAAAAAAAAGTGAAAAGGGTTGTAGGACCCCTCCCTACATACAGTATCTGTAGCACCTCGTGTATCGCTACAAGGAATACAGATGGCGCCGCGAGCGGCGCAGGGCACGCTTTCGAAACGGGGAGGAGAGATGCCTTACGAACGGCTCCCCCCTTTCTTATCGTTTTCGTTTTCTTGCCATTTGACCCCTACGAAGTGTTAACTCTATTCGGGGTATAGATTGCTATGAGGTGTGTCAAGAATACGTCCACTGATATTTACGATATCCCTAAGGTCTTTTTTAGGGATACTCGCTCCAGGAGTTAGAATTCTGGGTACCTGAAGGTAAATTCTCTGGGAATATCGCCGTAGTTGTAATATACCCTAGGAAGCTGCCTTTAAGGAACTTCCATCAGGACGACATGGCTATCTTACCCAAAAATAGATTTTTCGCTTCGCTCAAAATCCGTTATATAGATACGTTATTGCTATATCTGTTCTTTTTATCATTACATCTCGCTTGATTTTGAAAACCCTTTGAATTAATTGTGGATTACAGTACATTTGTTTTCCCATTTTCTGTTCATTTTAATCTTTAACCCTTTTACCCCCAAAGGACGTACTGGTACGTTTCACAAAACTCATCCCTTTACCCCCATGGACGTACCGGTACGTCCTTGCAAAAAAAGGCTATAAATTTTTTTTTTTTTCATATTTTTGATCATTTTTTGAGAAAATTCAGGCATTTTCCAAGAGAATGAGACCAACCTGACCTTTCTATGAAAAAAATTAATCCTGTTAGAGCAATTTAAATAAAATATACTGCAAAATGTGCTGGGATAAAAACAACCCCCTGGGGGTTAAGGGTTGGAAATTTCCAAATAGCCTGGGGGTAAAAGGGTTAACGTATAACTTTCCCGGCGTTTGTATGTAACCATCGGGTAGGTATTTATGACATTTAATTTTACCGGTGGTTATTTGTAACTATCGGGTGAGTGTGTTCAACATTTATTTTTAATCTCAACTCTTGCCCGGTGGTTTTTCTTTTTGTGACCGCCGGGTAAGTATGTTTGAAAGTGTATTTTTATTATGGAAATGTCAGTTTAATATTTTATAAAAATATTTTGTTACAGTTTATATAGCAAGTACTAGAGACAATTTTGCTTTCTCATTCAAGCCCGTGGCAGCAGAATAAGTTCTCTCACAACGGGCAGGACTAATTATGGTCTTTTGTGTAAGAGTTTAATAGTGCAAGTTTCAGTGCTAAATTAGGCATTGGATTCATTCAGCACAGTGGACGTCGTTTTCCTAGCCTTAGACCTCTTCCAAGCTCCCCGGCCCATGGGAGAAGGAACGTCGATCGGCGAAAGGAAACGAGAGGCGTTAGCTCACGAGCAAACGCCCTCGCGAGCGTTCCTGTTAACGTTCCCAAGAATGCTCGCCCTTGCCATGGGAAAGCAAAGAGCGTTGGACGTTAAGATTCTTACACTGCTTTTAAAGTTTCGCATTGCATCACTTTTGATTTTAATGGCAATACTATAAGTCATAGATATTCGCTGATAATATCAATGCTTACAAACCATCATTAACTCGGTTTTTGTCCCAGAGCGCCAGTCGGCCTTATGAACCCTCTGGTCGGAACCGAACGCGCCGAGCGGCATAATGAATATCATTTTGCCTTAGCGCTCGGCGCTAAGTCTTTCAAGACAGGACGATCTGCGCCTCGTCTTTCAGGACGATCACCTCCTTGTCTTTCAGGGCAAATGCAGCCTCGTCTTTCAGGGCGAATGCAGCCTCGTCTTTCAGGGCGAATGCTGCCTCGTTCTTTCAGGGCGAATGCAGCCTCGTCTTTCTGGGCGAATGCAGCCTCGTCTTTCAGGGCGAATGCAGCCTCGTCTTCCAGGTCGAATGCATTCGGGGCGAGTGCAGCCTCGTCTTTCGGGGCGAGCGCAGCCTCGTCTTTCGGGGCGAGCGCAGCCTCGTCTTTCGGGGCGAGCGCAGCCTCGTCTTTCGGGGCGAGCGCAGCCTCGTCTTTCGGGGCGAGCGCAGCCTCGTCTTTCGGGGCGAGCGCAGCCTCGTCTTTCGGGGCGAGGGCAGCCTCGTCTTTCGGGGCGAGGGCAGCCTCGTCTTTCGGGGCGAGGGCAGCCTCGTCTTTCGGGGCGAGGGCAGCCTCGTCTTTCGGGGCGAGGGCAGCCTCGTCTTTCGGGGCGAGGGCAGCCTCGTCTTTCGGGGCGAGGGCAGCCTCGTCTTTCGGGGCGAGGGCAGCCTCGTCTTTCGGGGCGAGGGCAGCCTCGTCTTTCGGGGCGAGGGCAGCCTCGTCTTTCGGGGCGAGGGCAGCCTCGTCTTTCGGGGCGAGGGCAGCCTCGTCTTTCGGGGCGAGGGCAGCCTCGTCTTTCGGGGCGAGGGCAGCCTCGTCTTTCGGGGCGAGGGCAGCCTCGTCTTTCGGGGCGAGGGCAGCCTCGTCTTTCGGGGCGAGGGCAGCCTCGTCTTTCGGGGCGAGGGCAGCCTCGTCTTTCGGGGCGATAGGACGATCGCCGCCTCGTTCTTTCGGGACGACGCCACGTCTTATAAGATCTTTGTCAAAGGATGACTTTAGTGATCACTTTTCTCCTGTTGAATTATTTGAGGTTAACAGAAGGAGAGGATCCTAAGTTCTGTTGCTCCATGTTCCCCACCCTCTGAGTTTTCACGTGGTCATTAATGGAGCTTTAAGAATATATTAATTTTTATTTCTTTAAACAGAAACCTATAATGTCAGCTTCCTTATCAGATAGGCCAGGATAGCAAGGGTGGAGGTCTAGCCACATTTAGGTCGAAGACCTTGTGGCAGCCCCACAGAGATTTTTTACGGCCCCCTTGGTGGATTGCTGAGTCTCTTAAGGAATACAGGCAATGAGGCTGGATAATTTTGAAATCAGAGGTCATAATTAAGGTACGTACTTCTCCTTCTTTCTTTCTCTCTTCTCCCTCAAGAGTTTATCAAAGACAGGTTTTGTTGGTGTCTTAATCAGCAAGAAATTTTCTGCATGCTTTTTCTCTAACTGAACTAACAACAGTAGGAGCCAGACTTAGCTACTTCTGGCAAGCCTGGGAGAGGAGAGGAGCAGACCTTTGGTCCGTGTTTTTACTAAGGATGGATGCAAAATCTTTTTCCTAGTGAATCCTCCTTTGTTAGTTACGCTGATAAGACTTTTCTGCCTAACCGACTTTGCAACTTCAATGTCTCTCTTTTGGGAGAGGGAGTCTTTTGTCCGGTCCTGGACTTAAATGCTCTTTACGCCTTCGTTCAGAAGTCAAAGTTCTCCATGGAGACATCAAATCTTTGGAGAAGAGGGGAGCAGACCTTTGGTCAGTACTTCTTCTGAAGGAGGATTACTTTTTCCTTTTATAGGGAAACCTCCTTTAGTTTTTAGCTACAACGATTCTCTCTCCCAGTTCTAGAGAGGAGTCTAAGTGGCAGGCTATGCAATCAAACTTTATATGAGGTTTGTTTACAGGAAGGAACGGGTGTAGAATGGGTCAGTTTCGTGCCGTGTGTTTTGGTCTCAGCTCCGCCCCTCTAATGTTCACGTAACTTTTTCTTAATGTAGCGGAATACTGCACTCAAGAGAAATCAGAGCGTCCCTGTATCTGGATTTTTAGATAACGTTGAGCCTATCAAATAATTAGGTCTTCCTGTCAACAAGAAGAGTCTCTTCTGACACCAGGATGCTCAGCACCACGTCTTTTAGAACGTTCAGCGTCTCGCTCTGTTAACCTCTCGGCTCCACGTCTTACAGGCTCCACGTCTTACAGGACTTTCGGCACCACGTCTTACAGAACTATCGGCGCCATGTCTTACAGGACGATCGGCGCCTCGTCTTTCAGGATGCTCGACGTCGAAGTTCTAGCATGAGGCATGACTTTGAACATGAGAATCTAGGACTTCGTGATGACACTAGTCGAATCGTATGTCGAGATCAAGGACGCCTTCGTTCTGATCTCTTGGATCTAGAAAGGAGGTTTGTTCGAGGGCAAGAAACATCGGGGCAAACATGCTCAGCGGGAAGAGCCTTGTTTTTCCCTCAGAATGGTCT
The DNA here is from genome assembly GCF_036898095.1 of Palaemon carinicauda. NCBI lineage: Eukaryota > Metazoa > Arthropoda > Malacostraca > Decapoda > Palaemonidae > Palaemon > Palaemon carinicauda. The sequence goes on from NC_090733.1 coordinate 60,397,739, forward strand.
CTCAACCCGCAAGTCTGTCAGTCTCTGGATGTTGTGGGGCAGACTTGTAACAGACCTTTTTGCCTCCAACTGGAAGAAGAGGATCCCCTACTGCTGCTCCCTAGTCCCGGACGAGGAAGCTGTAGCAGTGGACTCCTTCTTGATGGATTGGACGGGGGTGGACATGTTTGCGTTGCCCCCGTTCGAGATCATCAATCTGGTCATCAGGAAATTCGCTCTGCTCGATTTGGGGCGAATGATCCTAGCGACTCCATTCTGGCCTGCAAGTGAATGGTTTTCGAAAGTGATGGGCATGTGGATGGACTTCCCTAGAAGACTTCGGCAAGTCCAGATCTTCTCAAACAGCCCCACTTCGAGAGGTATCATCAAACCCCCCTTGCTCTCAAACTTACTTCCTTCAGACTGACTAGAAGCTTGTCAGATCTCGAGGCTTTTCGGCACAAGCGACGAAAGCTATCGCCAGAGCAAGGAGGATCTCTTCACAAAGAGTCTACCAATCTGAGTGGGAGATCTTTAGAGCTTGGTGCAGGCGGCACAAGTTTTCCTCAACCACTACCTCTCTGAGCCAGATTGCAGACTTCCTCTTGTACCTCAGACAGGATGCTAAAGGTGGCTGTATCTACCATCAATGGATACAGCAGTATGCTCTCGGCCGTCTTTAGGCATAGAGGCCTAGAGTTGCCCCAAAATAAAGATTTGCAGGACCTCATTGGGTCTTTTCAGACAACGTAATAGGTACTCTTAAACCTGGATGTGGTGTTTAAGTTTCTGTGCTCCAAGAAATTTGAACCTATCTCGCTAGCCTCTCTTCGAGTTGTTACGAAGAAAACCCTCTTCCTTATGACTAGCGAATGCCAAAGGTCAGCGAAGTCCATGCGATTGAGAAGAGGGTGAGCTTTAATTAGGATAGGGCAGTTTGTGCCTTCTCGTTAAGAGCGAGAACCCTTCGTAACCCTGTCCTACGACGTTTGATGTCATTAACCTCACGAACCTAGTGGGCTAGTGGGTCAAGAGAAGGGAAGACTCCTCTGCCCAGTTAGGTCGTCTCAAAGCTTTTTTGGCTCACACTATGAACGTGAGCTGTGCATCCACCTTGTTATGGTGTTCAGTGAAAGATCCACCAAAAACCCCTGTCTAAGAATGCTTTGTCCTTTTTCCTGAGGGAAAAAATTAGGGAAGCCCACATCTCATGTGAGGAGGAACACTCCGCCCTGTTGAAATTACGGGCTCACGAAGTGAGGGCCATTGCTACCTTCCTGGCATTTCAGGAATATATGTTAGTTAGGCTATTCATGGATGCAATTTTCTGAAGGAGCAACTCTGTCTTCGCTTCTCATTAACTTAGAGAGGTGAGAGTAGACTTTAGCAAGTGCTATACCTTGGGCCCATACATAGCTGCGGTTTCTGTATTAGGCAAAAGAGTTAATAACCCCACTCAACCTTAGTTTATATGCATGTATGAGGGTTTGTGTTTTTTTGATAGTCTGAGGACTTCGTCTTGTGGTACGGTTCCCTCAGTCTAGATAGATAGTTTATGTCTATGTTGCAGGGTTAGGTGGTTAGTTTTAGTAAAGTTGCAGTTTTTCTTATATGGGGCGAAGGTAGTTTCTGAAGTCTAGTCAAGTTGTTGGTCTTATCCCTTTGACAGACTCGATTGAGTTTTTTGCAGCATTGCAGGCTTACTCCTGGATGAACACTCCTAAGGGAAAGCCACTCTAGAGGCTGTACCTTTGAAATCAGCTACCTTAGCAGGCAAGGAATCAAGGTGTTTTTATCTCCTACAACTCTTTTGTTGTTTCCCCAACGATGTTTACTGTCTGTTTCCCTCCTCCAATTGTGTGAATCAGCTATATATATATAACTGCCAGGTAAGTACTATTCATAAAAATGGAGTTTTTATGATAAAACAAAGTTTTGTGAATACTTACCTGGCAGTTATATATATATTCGAAGGCCCACCCACCTCTCCTCAGGAGACAGGTCGGGCATAGATGAACTGAAGTCTTGGACACGGAATGATTCCTTGTACCACCCTATGACGGGTGTGACCACCTACCTCCCAACCACGACAAGGCGGTTGCCTCGTTTTGAAAAATTCTGCCGATTTAGAGATATCAGCTATATATATATATAACTGCCAGGTAAGTATTCACAAAACTTTGTTTTATCATAAAAACTCCATTTTACAAATACGAAAGAGAAATTATCAGATAAATAAATAACAAAGTTATAGATAGATAGATATAGATAGAGATAGAATAGATGATATATTATATTTTAGACACATAAATCATATATCAAGTTCTTTTCTTCACAATATATATATATATATATATATATATATATATATATATATATATATATATATATATATATATATATATAATAAATAAACACTTTTTTTTATAAATTCAAAACAATAATTACATGTGCAAATATAAAATAAAATTATTTTTACTTAGCTGGTTTGTTTGGAATATACATATTGAATGGACAGCGACCCCGAAAAGGGACAAGCTGTCCATCAACAGTGAGATGGGGCCCGGGGCTATAATTGCTTCGACAATTGGCCACCACGTGATCGAAGACTTTCCTAATGGGAGCGAGGCGATCCTTTTTCACCCTCTCTGCTCTGGTGGCCGAATCATCGGAGCGAAGAACTCTCACCAACAGGGTAAAACGTCGCTTGTTCATCGTACACCTATACAAAGGATTTGCCTCTGTTAGGTCCCACATGTCACAAGTGGGTGTATGGTTGTCACACCGCACTGCCGACATTATTAGAATTCCAATAAATGCCTTCAGTTCCCTCAGGTCAATGTCCCTTAGGCAACGTTGCCCTTTTTATGGTAATTACTTCTCAAAAGGGCAAGGCGTTCATTAGAACGCAGAACAATCTCGGCTAACATGCGGTCGTCCAAAAAGAGCGAGAAAATGTCGGACATTTTCTTCGCGCCCAACGTGACAGAGGTGGGACCTCCAGGCTCAATCCTTGGTGTGAGTATATGGGGGAGGTTGGGATTAGGGTTTTTATGCCAGACAGTACCATCACGACCTTGAACGGATTCAGATTGTATCTGGGTGATAGGAGTCCCCCTGGCTGGCTGTAGTTCACCCCTTCTCCTCTTCCTGCTCCTCTCCTCCACTGGGGTGAAGCGACCTATCGGTGCTGCGGGATGCCCACTTGAGGTTGATGGCATAGGGGAAGTTGTTGTTGTTGTGCTGGCTGTCACAACAACAGAAGCAGAACCCCCAACCCCCACTACCCCCACTCATCGTCATCGTCTTCGCCATCCCCATTCCCTAAGGCGATAATTTCCGGATCATCTTCCATCTCTTCTTCCTCCCTCACCTCATGCTCAAACTCCCTCACATCCAAATACTCCTCGTCACTAACGTCATTTAGCTCCAGACCATCCTCAACATCACTATCAAGCTGTTCTAATAGTTGATTGATGGCATCGATGCCCAAGGAATATTTCTTGCTTGCCATTTTGATAACTGCAAAGAATTAAAAAAAATTAGTAATACGCATTCGATGGAAAATGGATCCCATACCAATATATCTCAGGCAAAAAACAATGTCATGCATGGGTAGCCAGATCATTTAGACACACTTTCCAACACTAAAAAATAAAAGTTTGTTGACACTATTTGCCAATTTCTTACGGAAAAATGACTTAGCCAGAAAAAGCAAAAAATTGAAAAAGGGGCATTCGATGAAAAATGGGCAATAATATACGGCATCTCAGCTAAAAAATATATCATGCACGTGGTAGCCAAACCATCAAGGCACACTTTCCGACAAAATAAACATCTAAATGAATCAACACTATTTGACAATTCCTTACTACGTAATAACTTTGTAAAGAAATGAAAAAAAAAAAACGAGAAATTGGCAACCGCAGGAAAATCGAACACAGCAATATATACGGCATATCTGGCAAAAACAAGGTCAGGCATGGGTAGCCAGATCATCTAGACACACTTTCAAACACTAAAAAAGCAAAAGTTTTTCGACACCATTTGCCAATATCTTACGGAAAAATGACAGCCAAAAAATGCAAAAAACTGAAAAGTGGCATTCAAGGAAAAATGGGCCTCGTGGTGATATACGTCATCTCAGCTACAAAAAAAATTCATACACGTGGTAGCCAAACCATCCACCCAGACTTTCCACCACTGATAACCTATGCAAGTTGCACCATTCTACGACAATTTCTTACTACGTAATAACTTTGATAATTATGTAACTTACCTGATTCAGGTATATTCGGTCGAGCTCGACCCCGAGGCGTCTCAGAAAAGTAGGAAGGCGAACAGCTACAATGAAGCACGTCTGGACCCAACTGCGGCGTGTAAGCTAGTGACCCGGTGTAGGTCGATCACCCAGAAATACGGTCAAGGGGTGAGTCACGCGAGAAAAACAGGTTTTTTAAATATGCTCGGCATCGTACCTGTCCAGGGTTAAGGTGGGGTCAGGGATTGGGTCATTCATATGAAGAGAATAAGTAATAGTTTTGGAAAGAAGTGAAAAGAGTAAGGAAGAATGGTTCAAGAATTGAAGAGACAGTGAAAGATGGAAATGGAAGGTTGTTAAAAGGAGAGGAGGCAAGGAAAAGGTGGGTGGAGTATTTTGAAAGTTTACTGAATGTTGAGGATAATAGGGAGGCAGATATAATTGCTGTTGCAGGCGTTGAGGTGCCAGTGATGGGAGATGAGAATGAGAGAGAGATTACAAGAGAGGAAGTGAGGAGAGCACTAGATGAAACGAGAGTAAGAAAAGCATCTGGTATGGATGGTGTGAGAGCTGAGATGTTGAAGGAAGGGGGTGTGACTGTACTTGAATGGTTGGTGAGATTGTTTAATATGTGGTTTGTGTTGTCAATGGTACCAGTAGATTGGGTTTGTGCGTGTATTGTACTACTATAGAAGGGTAAGGGAGATGTGCATAAATGTTGTAATTCAAGGGGTATTAGTTTGTTGAGTGTAGTTGGAAAATTGTATGGTAGAGTACTGATTAATAGGATTAAGGATAAAACAGAGAAGGCAATCTTAGAAGTACAGGGTGGTTTTTGAAGAGGTAGGGGTTGTATGAATCAGATTTTTACAGTTAGGCAGATATGCGAGAAATATTTAGCAAAAGGTAAGGATGTGTATGTTGCGATTACAGATCTGTAGAAAGCGTATGATAGAGTTGATAGGGAAGCAATGTGGAATGTGATGAGGTTATATGGAGTTGGTGAAAGGTTGTTGCAAGCAGTGAAAAGTTTCTACAAGGTAGTAGAGCATGTGTTTAGGATAGGAAATAAAGTGAGCAATTGGTTTCCTGTGAGAATGGGACTGAGACAGGGATGTGTGATGTCACCGTGGTTGTTTAACTTGTATATTGATGTAGTGGTGAGAGAGGTGAATGCTCGAGTGCTTGGACGAGGATTGAAATTGGTAGACGAGAATGACCATGAATGGGAGGTAAATCAGTTGTTTGCGAATGATACTCTACTGGTTGCAGACGTGGAAGAGAAGCTTGACCGATTAGTGACAGAATTTGGAAGGGTATGTGAGAGGAGGAAGTTGAGAGTTAATGTGGGAAAGAGTAAGGTTATGAGATGTCCAAGAAGGGAAGGTGGTGCGAGGTTGAATGTCATGTTGAATGAAGAGTTATTTGAGGAGGCGGATCAGTTTAAGTACTTGGGGTCTGTTGTTGCAGCAAATAGTGGAGTGGAAGAAAGTGAATGGATCGGAGTTGTGGGGAATGAAAGTGACAGAGAGACAGAAATTGAATGTGTTTGAGATGAAGTGTCTAAAGAGTATGGCTGGTGTTTCTCGAGTAGATAGGGTTAGGAATGAAGTAGTGGGGGTGAGAACGGGTGTAAGAAATGAGTTAGCAGCTGGAGTGGATATGAATGTGTTGAGGTGGTTTGGCCATGTTGAGAGAATGGAAAATGGCTGTCTGCTAAAGAAGGTGATAAATGCAAGAGTTGATGGGAGAAGTACAAGAGGAAGGCCAAGGTTTGGGTGGATGGATGGAGTGAAGGAAGCTCTGGGTGATAGGAGGATAGATGAGAGAGTCAAGAGAGCATGCTAGAAATAGGAATGAATGGCGAGCGATTGTGATGCAGTTCTGGTAGGCCCTGCTGCTTCCTCAGGTGCCTTGGATGACCGCGAAGGTAGCAGCATTATGAAGCTTCATCTGTGGTGGATAATGTGGGAGGGTGGGCTGATCCACGAGCCGAACTCGGTTGAGTCCCTTGTCAGGCTGGGAGGAACATAGAGAGGAGACGTAACCTTTTTTGTTCCATTTGTTTGATGTCGGCTAACCCCAAAATTGGGGGAAGTGCCTTGGTATATGTATGTATGTATGTATTAAGCTACAACCCTAGTTGGAAAAGCAGAATGCTATAAGTCCTAGGGCTCCAACAGGGAAAATAATCCAAGGAAAGTCAACTCCCATACCCCTATTTCAAGCTGAAAGATGCTTTAAAGTGGAAAGAGCAGAGAAAACTATCTTCTATAAACCTGTTATGCAAATAGAAATAGTATTTAGTATTTATTTATGTGCATAAGAGTTACTCTGTCGAAGTTTGAAGGGGGTTGTTAGATAACTGAGACCGCTGTCTAGGTTAAGATTACTCATCACCACCCTCAACAACTTGCACTGCTTTTGCATGGTCGACAAAACCATAAATAACTTGATACATAATTTTTATGAAATTCTCTTGATGTGCTTATTGCTTTGCTCGCAAAGCTTCTTTTAATGACGAAGTTTACCTTAAGTCTGAAAAAAATCTGGTTTTCTCCCATTCCATATGCCTAGGCCTCTAGTCAAATTTTCAAGATAATCTGGTATTTAATGGTAATAACTTGAGTGTCTATACCATAAATCCTTTATTGGGGTGACTATATATTCATGCACTCTAGATTGTGATGTTTTTTGTGATTTACATTGATTGATTGGGATTTTTTATGTGTGATTTACATTATTAATAGAAAGGAAAGTTTTCTGGATTTGTTGGCAATCCCTGTGAACTTTGTTACAGGAAGTTATTGCTAGGTAATCATGATCCTCATTATCTTTGTGTCTCATGCCATTGTGAGGAATGTGAAACCCTTAACCCTGGATAGGTACGGTGGGTCGTACGCGACCCCGAGCGTCAAAAAAAAAAGAGGTTTTTCTCACGTGACTCACCCCCGTGACTGAATTTGTGGGTGATCGACCTGCAGGAGGTGTCTCCCCTACACGCTCTAGTAGTGTCCAGATGTGCATTGCTGTAGCTGTACTCCTTCCCCGATTTCTGAGAGGCGTCGGGGTCGAGCGCGACCGAGTTTACCCTTCTAAGGTAATTTGCATAATTATCAAAGTTATTACGTATTATGAAATTGTCGTAGAATGGTGCAACTTGTATAGGTTATCAGTTGTGGAAAGTCTTGGTGGATTGTTTGGCTACCATGTGCATGATTTTTTTTTTAGTTAAAATGTCGTTCATCACCACGAGGACCATTTTACCGCGAGTGCCCCTTTTTCATTTTTTTTCATTTTTTTGCCAAGTAATTTTTCCGTAAGATATTGCCAAATAGTGTCGTAAAACTTTTGCTTGTTTAGTGTTGGAAAGTGTGTCTAGATGATCTGGCTACCCATGCGTGACTTTGTTTTTGTCAGATACGACGTAGTTATTGGTATATTGGGTATTTAACTGCGGTTGCCAATTTCTGTTTTTTTTTCAATATTTGTAAAAAGTTTTACGTAGTAAGGAATTGCCGTATATTATTCATTTTTTTTTTCATGTTTATGTGTTAGAAAGTGTGCCTTGATGGTTGGGCTAACACGTGCATGTCTTTTTTTTTTAACTGAGATGCCGTATATTAGAATGTTGGGCATTTTACCGCGAGTGCCCCTTTTTCATTTTTTTTCATTTTTTTGCCAAGTCATTTTTCCGTAAGATATTGCCAAATAGTGTCGTAAAACTTTTGCTTTTTTAGTGTTGGAAAGTGTGTCTAGATGATCTGGCTACCCATGCGTGACTTTGTTTTTGTCAGATACGACGTAGTTATTGGTATATTGGGTATTTAACTGCGGTTGCCAATTTCTGTTTTTTTTCAATATTTGTAAAAATTTTTACGTAGTTAGGAATTGCCGTATATCATTCATTTTTTTTCATGTTTATGTGTTAGAAAGTGTGCCTTGATGGTTGGGCTAACACGTGCATGTCTTTTTTTTTATCTGAGATGCCGTATATTAGAATGTTAGCCATTTTTCCACGAGTGCCCCTTTTTATTTGTTTTGCATTTTTTTGCTTAGTCATGTTACCGTAAGGAATTGGCAAGTAGTGTCGCAAAACTTATATTTTTATAGTGTTGGAAAGTGTTTCTAGATGATCTGGCTACCTATGCCTATTTTTTTTTTAGCCAGATATGGCGTATATATAAGTATGTGTTCGATTTTCCTGTGATTGCCATTTTTTCGTTTTTCCCCATTTCTTTCAAAATTACTACGTACTAAGGAACTATCACAGAGTAATGATTCATTTAGATGTTTATTTGTCGGAAAATGTGCCTTGATGATTTGCCTAGCACGTGGCTGAAATTTTTTTTTTCTGAAATGCCGTATATTAGAATGGCCATTTTTCCGCGAGTGCCCCTTTTTATTTGTTTTGCATTTTTTTGCTTAGTCATGTTGCCGTAAGGAATTGGCAAGTAGTGTCGCAAAACTTATAATTTTATAGTGTTGGAAAGTGTTTCTAGATGATCTGGCTACCCATGCCTATCTTTTTTTTTAGCCAGATATGGCGTATATATAGGTATGTGTTCGATTTTCCTGTGATTGCCATTTTTTCATTTTTTCCCATTTCTTTCAAAATTACTACGTACTAAGGAACTATCACAGAGTAATGATTCATTTAGATGTTTATTTGTCGGAAAATGTGCCTTGATGGTTTGCCTAGCACGTGGCTGAATTTTTTTTTTTTTTATGAAATGCCGTATATTAGAATGTTAGCCATTTTTCCGCGAGTGCCCCTTTTTATTTGTTTTGCATTTTTTTGCTTAGTCATGTTACCGTAAGGAATTGGCAAGTAGTGTCGCAAAACTTATATTTTTATAGTGTTGGAAAGTGTTTCTAGATGATCTGGCTACCCATGCCTATCTTTTTTTTAGCCAGATATGGCGTATATATAGGTATGTGTTCGATTTTCCGATGATTGCCATTTTTTCGTTTTTTCCCATTTTTTTCAAAATTACTAAGTACTAAGGAACTATCACAGAGTAATGATTCCTCTAGATGTTTATTTGTCGGAAAATTTTGTTTACTTCTTTTTTGATTGAATATCATCAAATTTTTTTAGCTAAAATATTATATTGTTTCACATTTTTGTTTTTTTTTTCGATTTTATTTCCCTTCAAAAAAATTTTTTGGGTCAGAATTTTAATTTTATAGTCGTAAAATAATCGACAATTATCCAGCAACCCACCATACAATTTTTATGCATATCCAATAATAATTAGATTAGTAAATAACACCTTGAAATTAACATACCCTTCCTACATTTCAAGTGGCAGATTAGGGAGTCTGAGTCAGTGTGGTTGGCGGCCATTTTGTGGACATATCCGAAGCGTAAGTTGTCCTATCTATATATATTCTTGTTCCCTATAGAATTTGTGATATTTTGGTATATTTTTACCTGCATAAATATCATATTATATATTAAATATATGTATTTTTTTACGAAATTTCTAAGTACTCAAGAAATTACCTTTAGATATGGCCCCTGATATAAATTTAATTTACAAAATAATGAAGATTTTTTTACATATTTCTATTTTAGGATAACATATGTTTATTCCCTAAAAAAATTAGCCACTTCCTATTTCATTTGGGTACCCAAAAAAATTCATGAAATTTGGACAAATTTTTTTGGCCAAAAAAAGTTACCCTTTTTTTCTCATTTCAGATCTTCACCTCCATGGGTCTGACTTCATCCAAAATACATCAAGATGTGTCCTAAACATTCAAGAATCAATTCCTAAAAGGATTTGTGTATATATGTATAAACTTTTTTATGAATTTTTATGTCAGATCTTTTTTTTTTCTACTTAATTTTTTAAAATATTTATAATAAATAGTTTTTCTGCAGATGAGTAGTATTTATCTTTACAGTTGTTTTAAGCATTCATTGAAGTTTTTTTTTGGCAAAAGAAAAAAAGAGGTTACTGCAAAAACTGATTTTTCAAGAATTTTTTTTGGCGTCGGGGTCGTTCGCGTCCGAGTATACCCTTAAAGGGGTTAATGTTCCTCTTATGAAGACGGGTCTCCGACAAGAGAAGGCTCTCTGTCCTTTTGAGAATAGTTAAAGTTGAATAGGTTGAGGTCTATAAACTCATTACTAACTTAACAGGAAATGGAGTACAGTATTAACGTGTTACATCGTTATCCACTACACATTACACAACTAGTCTACTCATTAACTTTGCTTGCTTTCCTCAGCCATTAGAAAAATCTAACTTCGGTAGTTCCATTTGCAACATACGTCTCACTGGTAATATGAAACCATGCATTCTTTTTGCTATCACCAGTCTCTCTAAACTTTTATGTAGCCTGATTATTTTGTGTAGCTTCAGGCAATTTAATTTCCAAATTTTACTTGACCTAGCCATTGTGATTTGCTTTTTTCAATCTTTCATTCAACTCCAATTCTAAAGAATCTATAATGGAGATCATAGTTCCTTCCAATGATATCTCATCTTCCATTGCATATTCCATTCTCATCATCTCTGTTTTTCTATTTGTCTTGAGTCCAACATCCTGTAATATTTCATGTTTTATGGTAAGCAAGCATTGCAATTCCTGTGATCTTCTATTAAGGACAGCATCTTTACCATACTGTAGGTCAGCTAATTTCCTATTACCAATCCAATCCAATCCTTTGCCATCCTCTCGAACTGTTGTACTCATTACAAAATCCATGAGGAGGATAAACAACATAGGTGATAACACATTCCCTGAAGAGTACTCAGCTGTTCACTGGAAATTCATTTGATAGGACTCCAATAACATTAATTTTGTAATTAAAATTTACATTTGTTCCTGCACAAATACAAACTTCGCTATTTATTGGGATACATTTTTGGCATAGCTGAAAGAGGAGCCATGATAATTTTAGCAAGGGATAACCACACCAACCGCTAGTTAGCGGGTGGGGGTGAGAAACCACTTTTCTTTCTAGCTTGGTAGAGTACGGTCATACTGCCGCTCTCTCCCGCTTTTGAGACTTGCCTTGATATTAATTGTGTTTTCATTTTCTTTTCAGAATGTGAGTGCCTGTTGGAGTCCCATGCGTACATGTCCTGGTCCATAAAGCTACTCTTGCGCGGTACCTTCATGTCCGCCTTGGAGACGGACCTACACCTGCCTGCTTGGGCAGCCGGTGTTCTCAAGATGACACCTGTAGGGAGTGGTCGGCCTCCCAGTGGGAGAGGATTTAGCGATGGAAGAAGAAAAAGTCCAAGCGCGATTCTTTGCTCTGGGGGTGTTCCTCAAAGTCTAAGAAACTGGTGTCTTCTAACCCCCAATCTCTTCCCAAAGTTGCTCATCCACTGGTCCCCTCTGGGGAACAGCAAAGTAGCAGTGCAACCCTGGTTACTCCAGATCAACCTTGCCGGGCATGGGACGTTACCGACTCCCCTAGCAAGTTGGTCCCACCCCTTCTCCCTTGGAGCCCCTGCTCAATCTCTGATCTCTGTCTTGATTGCCATCCCTTGACGTGAATGGTCCCCTTTCGAAGGACGTTCTCTTTGAACTTTTTCAGTTGGTGGGGGGGAGGAGGCGGTCATCTAATTCATCCATGGAGGTTGAACCTCCCTCTGAGGGCGCAGGCGCTGCAGCCCGTCGGTCGGACTTTTTGTCCCGTGACCGACGCTGAAGTCATTGGAGGAACAGAGTGTGAGGCTAGTTTCCCCTAAGTGGGAACACCTCTTTCGTCTGGGAGAGAAAACTGCTAGTGGGCAGCGATCTTCTTACGCTTACTCTTCTTCCCCGGGAGTGGAGGTAGATCATTATCCTAAACAAGGTTCTCCTTCGGGAGAACATATCTCCCTCTGGGTGAGGTAGCTCTCGAGCTTGAGCAGTCTTCCCCTCAGGTGGTTTCTGTTAGACGTTTCCCTTCGGGAGTTTGTTGGGTGGATGAGTTTTAGACCCCTCTTCATAAAGGGCATGCTGCTCCTCCTATCTGTCAGGAGACACCTCTTTGAACCTCCGGGTTCAGGTCACAATGTCCCTTTGGGGTCTTGTGGCGGTCACGCTTTTGGCATGTGGGACCACGTGCCTTCAGACTCACGTTGCATAGAACCTTCTGTCTCGCAACAACGAAACCTTCGTGGCCTAGTCACTCTAAGCTTTCGGGCTCTCTTGACACTGCAGGACCTTCGGGTTCTCACGGCATGGATTCTTCGGGTTCCAGTTGCGTGAAACCTTTGGGTTCTCGCAACACCGGTTACATTGAGCCTTCAGGCTCATGCTGCCTGTCGTACTGAGCCTTTGGGCTCTCTTGCCACCCATCACGCTGAGACTTAGGGCTCTAATGACATTGAGTCTTCGGTCTCCCATTGCGTTGATCTCTTCGGGTCTCGCAACTCTGGTTACGCTGAGCCTTCAGGCTCTCAAGACAGAGTCTTCGGTGTCCCCTTGCATTAATCCCTTGGATACGCTGAGTCTTCGGTCTCGTGTCGTCCGTTACAATAAACCTTCAGGCTATTGCAAGTGGGAGTCTCTTGACTCCCCTTGGGTTGATTCTTCGGACTCACGCAACCCTAGTTACACTGAGCCTTCTGATTCTTGTGACTTGCATTACGCTGAGCCTGTTGGCTCTCATGACCCTCATTACGTTAAGCCTGTTGGCTCTCATAATAGAGTTCTCGAACTCTTATCACGCTGAGCCTTCGGGCTCTCGTGACTAGCGCTACGCTGAGTCTTCCGGCTCTCGTGACTTGCGCTACGCTGAGCCTTTGGGCTCTCGTGACTGGCGCTATGCTGAGGCGTCGGGCTCGCGTGACTGGCGCTACGCTGAGCCTTCGGGTTCTCGTGACTGGCGCTACGCTGAGCCTTCTCGTCATGTCGGTTATGATGAGCCTTCGGGCTCTCGTTTCCCTGGCCGGCCTTCGGGTCCTCGTCGCGTGAACCCTACTGTTTCACACAACACGATTCTAGATAGATCTCACCATCTTTGATGTTTTGGTGACAGATCTTTCAGTTTCTAGTTACAACGATCCCCTGGGGTCGCGCGGCAGGAGCTTGTACGCTTCGTGGTTGCTCCTCCCCCTGGGTTTCGTATCCCGTATCTTACTTGGTCTTCTGCTGCGTCACGAGACGGAGCAGTCGCATGACTTGGCAGCGTCTCCTGGTTTCCCACCTCCACGAGATGTCTCATTGCCAACCCTCGGTCTCTTCGTCTCCGGAGGAGAAGATTCCTTCTCCGTTTTTGGCCTTGGAAGGTTTCCCTGCCTAGGGCAAGACTCGCCAGTCTCTCCAGTCTCACAGGCCTCCACCTGCCCTGAGACAGTTTTCGCCCATGCGCCAACACCCAGATCCTCCCCCGCAGGGAAGCCCAGTGACGATTCTGCGTGCAGGTAAGGGGGCTTTGAAGCCTTCATAAGTTAAAAAGCCCAGCACTCCTTGCTGACCCAAGGATCCCCCTCCGAGCACATCGTGAGCTGGAGAACCCGCATGGCTGCAAGCATTAATTAACATGATGTGGCAAGCCGTGACAGGGGTCATTTCCCTGTTCCCAGTCCTTGGGTGGTTCTCCTAGGATCCCTTTGTTGCCTGCTCTCATCCCAGGTGCCTCTTTTCCTTCTGATCCCAGGAGGACCTTGGAAGATTCTGCGCAAGCAGAGCCTTCACTCAGAGAAAAACCATTCTCTCCTCGTAAGAGGATCCTGGAAGAGAACTGTCAAAAACTCCAGGGAAACCCCTTCAGTTCAAGATCCCACAGGCTAGACCTAAGGGGAAGAGGAAGAGGATTAGACCATCTTCTCAGCAAGGAAGACAGGGAAATTTTGTTTATAGACTCGTTCCGCCTCACTCCAGTCGAAGTGGTACCGAGGGTGGCTTGTCCTCTGGTTCAGTGTAACGTGATTCCTCCTCCTGCAGAGTCCCATCTCTCTCGTAGGACAGAGGAGGCTGCAAGGCCAAATCCGATGGAAGAAGTTCTGCCCAAGCGCAGAGACGAAGTACTTGTTTACGATCCCCAAGTCGTCGGCTAGAGCTCCCCCACCTCGGCTTGAGAGGCAGAGGGAGGTCTCCAGTACATCGACAGGAGTTGCGTTGTCTTTGGCCTATTCTGATGACGACCTCGACTCACTCCGGGCTCCTATGGGTGAGAGCTCTGAAGTGGAGGGACAAAGCTATCTCGAGGACGATGTTTTGCCAGCTACCGCTAGTCCTAAGCTGTCTGAGGCAGAATATGAGACTAAGCACGCCTTCTGGGAGGTAATGCATTCGTTCCATCAATGGGATCTGGCAGCCCCTCTTGAACGAAAAGACACGATCCTTGACCAATATTGTGGTATTCATAGACCCTGAAGGCCATTGCAGTTTTGCCTTGGTCAAAGAAGTTGAGGAGTGTCAAACATAAGGCAGTGTCTCAGGCTACGGGTTCTTCCTCCTCTCTTCATGCCAATGCCTCCTCCAAACTCCTGCCACCTAATGTGCTGCAGAGTAGCTATTAGGAGATCCTCAATGAGTGTCTCCCAGCCTTGCTTCCAGATTACTCCATAGAGGCACTCTAACAGGACTTCCAGTCTCGTTCTCGGCTTCCAAGACGCTCAATCAGGAAAAAGGTTGCTAAGTATGCCATGAAGCAACTAGGCTTGATTTTTGGTTGGGTTTTCTGGGGCAACTGGTCTGGTGTCTGGAGTCCACATGGGAGCCAATGAGACTTTACTATTGTCTGTCACCAGGGCAATCAGGGGGTGAGCCGGGTGGGAGAGTAGGGACTTTTAGGCAACTCCCTCAGGCCGAGGTATCCTTTCAAACCAGAGAACGTTGAGCTGGTGGCTGAGAAGTGGAGAAAGTCAAACCATGACTCATCCAAAAGGCCTTGATATCGAGGCCTTACCCTCCTCAGCCACAAACAAGACCAGCTTCCAAACTGCCGACAAAAAGGGCCGGGGACCTGAAACAGCAGTATCCGAAGGTTTGTAGACAATCCTTTCAAGGGATATGGTCGACGCTGGTCCCACTATGATAGGATGCCTACAAAGCTGCTGGCAATGGTGGCTACATCACAGGGCTGAGCCCTTGACGATCGACGTGATTTGTACATGGTATCGCGTCCCATTCACTCTCTCTCTCCCTCCACTGATTGGGGATTCACTCCCAACGAACTTCTATATGAAAAGGGATCCGCAAAGGAATTATCCCTTCGGGCAGAAGTCCAGAAGGGTGCTCTCTAAGAGGTCCTCGAGGGGTTCCCAGGTTTCTACAGTCGACTTTCTTGCGAGAAAGGCATCTTGAGGCTGGAGACCAGTCATCGATCTCTCAGCCTTGAACAGTTTTGTCAAGCAAACCCCATTCAGGATGGAGACAGCATCAGACAAGGAATAAGACTGCAGGACTCCATGTGCACACTGGATCTCAAAGAGGCATACTTCCAGATCCCAATCCATCCATCATCCAGGAAATGTTTGAGAGTCATGCTAAACCAGAATCATTACCAGTTCAAGGTGCTGTGTTTCAGTCTTTCCACAGTACCCCAGGTCTTCAAGAAAGTGTTTGCCCTTGTGTCATCTTGGGCTCACAGAATCGGCATCTGTCTCCTGAGGTATCTGGATAACTAGCTAATTCTGGCAGATTCTACAGCGACCCTTCTTTGCAACTGAGATACGCTTCTAAAATTTTGCCAAGATCTGAGGATCATGGTAAACATCGAGTAGTATTCTCTGCTCCCCTCTTAAAAACTGGTATACCTGGGCATGCTATTAGATACCAAAAGGTACAAAGCATTTCCATCAGACAAAAGGATTCAGAGGGTGAGGGAAGTAGCACAGCCATTCCTCCGACAAGAAGAGCTCCCAGCGCAGAGCTGGCTACGTCTACTCGGTCACTTATCATCCTTTGCCTCAGGATGAAATCCCTTTAGTGGCATCTGAAATCCTAGTGGAATCAGTCCACCGATTCCTGGAAATGCGTGGTCCACATAGGACAGGAGGAACGGACGAACCTCAGGTCAAAACCTCCTCAAAGGGATCGATCTTCTTGCTCCTTCCCCGGAATTGATGCTCTTTTCAGATGCATCAAAAGAAGGGTAAGGGGCCCACATGCTGCAATATACTATCTCCGACAATTGTTAATCAGAAAGGTATCAGCACATAAATCTCTTAGAGATGAGGGCATCCTTCCTCGCCCTATGATAGTTCCACCAGTTCCTGGTGGGGCACTCTTTGGTTTTGATGAGTGACAATACCATGGTAATAGCTTATCTAAGCAACCAAGGCGGTACCTTTTCATAGCCGCTGTGCCATCTAGCAGTAGAGGTACTCAGATGGGCAGAAGACACCTTTCTGACCCTATCTGCATGGTTCATTCCAAGCGGAATGTGCTAGCAGATAATCTGAACAGAACAACTCAGATAGTGGGCTCCAAATGGTCTTCGAATCATCTAGTAGTCAACAAAGTCCTGACTTTGTGGGGTTCCCTGACTGTGGACCTGTTTGCAAAAGCCCTGAACTTCAGGCTCCCGTGGTACTATAGTACCAAGCTCTCTGGCAAGGTACATTCCAACAACGGTGGGAAAACCTGGATGCGTACGCATTTCCCGTTTTGTCTAATGAGAAAAGTCCTCAACCATGTCAGAGTAAGCAAGAACTTGCTAAGGACTCTAATAGGTCTGCTTATGGCATCAAGCAGAGTGCTTCCGGGACCTTGTGCAATTCCTCACTGAAATTCCGATGAAGCTCCCTCCACGTTACGACCTCCTAAAACACCACAATCCAACATTGTCTTCACCCCTGGAGACTGTCCAGCACCACCTCACACAGAGAGGCTTTTCGCATCGAGTTGCAAAATAAATGGCTGGACATCTTAGATGCTCCCAATCATAAGTCTATCTGGCAAAGTTGTCTGTCTTCTATGGTTGGTGTCATCGAAGGGGTATCTCATCCCTTAATGCGCCTCTGTTCCAACAATAGCGAAGTTCCTTGAGCACCTTCTGAAAGAAATGCTTCTCGGTTTTGGCAGTTGAAGGCTACTGCTCAGCCTTGAGTCTCGCCTTTAAACTGAAAGGAGTTATTTCCTCCTTGTTGGAACTTGACTTACTCGTACGAAGTTATGAGATTACTTGTCCTCAGTCGGAACTTAGACATCCTCTTCGGAATGTGGTTCGGGTCCTTCTTACGAACCATTACGTCAGGCAACAGATCGCCACCTTTTTTTGGAAGATTATTCCTACTCGATTTGACTCTGGCCAAGAGAGTTGGTGTACTCCATGGTCCAACCTCCAACATCTCCCACTCAAGGAGATGTGGAGAAGTAATGCTGGTAGTTGTTGACTTACGACAGAGATAGAGACCGAGAGATGCGTTGTAAGTCGATTTCGTCATGTCAAACTAAAAAAGTGAAGTTTTCGTAGAATTATTATGATTCAGCAATCATCTCGATCATATTTTATCAATATTTCCTTACTATATCATTATCCTATTTTATTGTTTCATAGGATATCGTATGCTCTATTAATGCATTTTTTTTTATTCTATTTTCCAATTTTGGAAGCATTTTACCAATCGAGAAGTACTTAAAATTTTGTTTACCTTTGGTTATAATCAGCTGATCTGAAAGTGCCACTAAATACCGTATCTAAATATGGCGTACATACATATGGCATATTTTTTTTTTTATAATTTCTTAACTTATTAGAAATATCTTCATGATGAATATTACATCGGCACCAATATGTTACAGGAAATCAGTTTCCATACAGTTCGTCTTATCATTAGGTATAATGCGAAATCGGTGTAGCTCTTTCTCCGTGCGTGTGTGTTTGCACTCGCTTTCGCAATCGCATACGGGTAGTTCCTTTTTAAAGCTTTGTACAGTATTCAATTTTTAGTTCAATATTAAGCCTTCATATTTCATTAGACATTATTATGTTTAATTGTGGTTTATTAAAGCACGTTTATATTTTATTTTTCAATTTCTTGATCATATCAATAATCGGCAAATACTTTTGATTTACTTTCGGTTGGCATCAGCTGATCTCAAGGTCACGCTGCCGTATTACGATTACTGTATGCGCACATATAGTATGAATAACACTAATTTTTGGGCTCGAGCCATGTCGTTCTGATGGAAGTTCCTCCAGGCAGCTTCCTATTGTATAACATTTCTGTGAGTGATATTACAAGAGAATTAACCGTCAGGTATCATGGACTTCTAACCCCCGGAACGACTATCCTAAGATATCGTGTATAATCAGGGATGTATCCGTAGATAACATAGATATATGCACCCCAAACAGACTTAACCCAGTCTAGGAATATAAGGAGGAGGATAGGTGAGGAGCCGTTACATATCCTCTCCCTTCATAGTACTACTCGTCTGAAAAACTCATTCCAATTTTTGCAGCTTACCTACGCGTTTGTTTATTTGTCAAGAGCGCCTTTTCTCAGCTTTTTGGGTTTTTTCATCGCATGCTGGCTTCCCTTTAGTCGTCAAGTTGTGTACCCTCCTCTTTTACAGGTTGATTTAGTTGTAACTGCTTTAGATCCTTTCGGGGAGCGGTTATTCAACTTTTTTATGGCGATGAGGGAGCGGGGCACTCCGTGTCCAGATAGCCATTGGGCGCCATTTCGTGTACATTTCCGCCCTTTTTATTTTGTGTTCACTTAGTGTTATTTCACTAGTTTCACTTTAGCTAGCTTCATTTTGGCATTACAATGCCTTCGGCTCTGTTTTGTGTTTACTTTTACTATGGATTAAGGTAGTTTGAGTTTTATGCGTGTTGGTCCTGGCTAGCCTAGCTTAAAGAGAGTGGTAGTTTTGTCGGAGGCGGGTTCGCCGATGGTGATCAGGTCTTTCTTACTGGTCTCGTTAGCAGCGGCCTTTTTACCCCTAAAGGGTTTTTTTCCTCGGTTATACTAGTTTACTGAGCCCCTTATGCCTGCTGCTTTCGATCCTTCGGTTTTTTCGACCTATTAGGCTTAGCTTAGCCTCTGTTGGCGAATTCGTTGGTCCGCCAAGCTGCATTCGTTCACAATCTCGCATACTAGGACTGCGCAGTCTTTTCGAGCTCCCCTTTGTGAAGGGTGATCTCCTCTTGTCGGTGCACCGACTTACCTGTACTGCCGTTCCATCCTAGCCTCTGGGATTTCTCGATCGACCTGCGGCATTGGCCTATCAGGCTTAGCCTAGCCTGTGGTGGCGATTAGTCTAGCCTATTAGGCTTAGCCTAACCATCATCGGCGATCAGTTGGTCTGCCATTATGCATTCGGTCGTGATCTTTCGTGCTGGGACTACGCAGTCCATTGGAGCTCCCCGTTGCGAAGGGTGATCTCAACATGTCGGTGCGCCGACTTACATGTACTACTGTTATTTCCTAGCCTCTGAGATTTCTCGATCAGACGGCAGCTGCCGTTTCTGACGGCGTGGCATTTATTTTGATACATGGGTACAGTATTGCTATTCCATGTCGTCACCTCTCTTTCTATCTTAGCCTTTCCGGGACGGACATTGTATGAATTCTATCATTATGCTGCTGTGTATTTGCAATTGTTGATCTTGGGGGTCGGTTCCTTCTGAGATCTGACCTTCCTTGGCCGTTGGTATGCTTCTCCCTTACGGGTGAGCTATCAGACTGACGACAGTGCTGGTACCTACGGCTTTGCCGCCACCTGTTGGCACACTATCCTATAGTACTGGCGATGCATCGCTGACTTCGGCTATGGCACGGTGTTTTCTGCTGGAACCCTTGCCGTTTGTCTCCGCCGCCCTTGGCACCTTTGCCCCTAACGGCATTGCCGTTACTGGCAACGGGGCTAGTACTAGTCTGTAGGAGTGGTGGTCTGTGCCAGCGCCTTAAGCTACATAGGACGCTGACGGCAATGCTGTTACCCTTAGTGCTGCCGGTACTTCCGGCAGCGCTGGTATATCTGACGTACACGTCTGTGGCAGCACCAGTACCTAACGGCTATGTCGCCAACTTTCGACACTTTATACTCTGCTATTGTACCCTTACTGGCGATACGTCGCTGCTTACGGCTGTGCCGCCACTGGGGACGCTGCCTTTTACTTTGGCAAGGTGTTTTCTGCAGAAACCCTTGACCGTTTTCTCCGCCGCTTTTGGGCAATATTGCCCCTGACGGCATTACTGGCGGCAGGGTTATTACTAGTCTATGGGAGTGGATATCTGTACCAGTGCCTTAGGGTACATAAGATGTGGGCGGCAGTGCCGTTCCCCCCTGGCGTTGCCGGTACCTTTAGGGTACATGCCTTTCTGTCCTTTTTTATCTGAGACCGTCTTACATAAGCTAAGATGAGTTCTCTACTGACTGTAGGTGAATTCAACAACAGATTAACATAAAAACCTTACTCCTTCAACTTTTGAGGCTTCTTTATGTATGTTGGGCCTGGGAACTCCTCTTACAAAAGGTTTTCTAGGCCCCTGCATTGCAATAAGCGCTACATATGGTTATTGGTTTTCTACCAGTTTGTCCATTTCCCTCAGGGTATGGATTGGATAGATGGTTGATAACTATAGGTTAGTTCCCTCTCCCGGGTCTTTTCTAATTGAGGTTATTAACTTATTTTTATAGCCCTAGGGTTGCTATAGACTTTTGCTCCTAATTCGATGCGTCGATAGCTTAAACTGGCCAGATTGGTAACGTCTCTGCCTGGTGATTGCCAGTCGGGGGTTCGAGTCCCGCTCAAACTCGTTAGTGCCATTAGTGTCTGCAACCTTACCATCCTTGTGAGCCAAGGTCGGGGGTTTGGGGGAGCCTATAGGTCTCTCTGCCGAGTCATTAGCAGCCACTGCCTGGCCCTCCTTGGTCCTAGCTTGGGTGGAGAGGAGGCTTGGGCGCTGATCATATAATATATGGTCAGTGTCTAGGGCATTGTCCTTCTTGCTGTGGCAATGTCACTGTCTCTTGCCTCTGCCATTCATGAGTGACCTCTAAACCTTTAAACCTTTACTGTTGCCTTCTAATTGGCCATAAGAGCGACGGTTCTTTCCATGAGCTCTTCCCCCCCCCCCCTTCCCCTATTTTGGGCCTATAGCAACGGACTTTTAGGAGGCTATTTTTTCCAATCTCACGTTCTTCAATAGGGGAATGGATATTTCGTACTTTATCTCTTCCTTTCTCACCAATTGCATTTACACACAATTTGGGAATTACTATGCCCTCATTTGTTAACATGGAATGTTAATAACCTATTTCTTTCAGCCTGTGGTGAATGTTAGAGGATGTAGTACTCATTTAAACCCTTTTCTCCTTACAGGCGGTGCCTATGACGGAGATGCATTGTTGAGGCAGATTTGGGTCAGGGCTGTGAGGCATCCTTGTGGTCTCGAATACTTGCCACACTCATGCGAAGTGTTGGAGGATGAAAGGTCCAGTATCGTACTGGAACTATCAAGATTTACTTCACTCCAGATGGGTCTTGAAGGATCCCTCGGATGTCAATCGCATGTTCTTCCTGCGGTCCCTTTGCATCCCGGTAAGAGGTTAATGTAAGTCTGATCTTATCAAGGATTCAGTGGTGCCTTCTACTTTCGACCCCACTATGACAACATCCTTCCGATTACTTCTTTTGTGACGGGGGCTGTTCCTGCCCTTTTTTCCTCCTATCATCTTCTGCTGGGCTCCTGGTGCCCCTATGTTCCCGAGTACCTTGGGTACTACAATGGATTTTGTACTTATGGCTAACACGAAACCTTTATGGAAGGGAATTAGTAATACCAAATGATGATGTTCAAGTCCTCAAATGAAGACATCCAGGCTTTGAAGAAGCAAGAGGAGTCGACTCGATATCAGGTCTTGCCCTACTAGCCACCTTATTGCACTCGACAATGACAACGGCAGGGTGTACCCATATAAATATGCCTCTCCCAGCTTTGGAAGAGTACACACCAGTCTCACCTGGCTTACCACATGATGCCGTCCACTGGACCAATGTCCAGTTTATTTTGCTGAGAGTAAACTGGATAAAGATGCGGCCGGCCGCCAATTTCTTAAGAAGGTGTTCAGGAATCTCTTGAGAAGCTGCCCAGGATTCCTGAAGGCTGAGTCGTAGGCCAGAGAATGGTTGTCAGTGTCGGTATCTCTGTAGTGCTTCATGGAGATGATGATCGGGAATTTTGCAGATGCCTCAGTCTTTCCTTGTTGGGGAAACTCATCTCGCTACCTTTATGAAAGACCTTTGTGCTTCTTTTCAGGGCAGACGAGCTTGCAGAGAGTATGTACTTGACACAGCTACCATCCGCCTCGAGCTGAAACGTTTCTCACCTCTAGCATCTGGGGAAAAGACCAGTTTCCTTAGAAGATAGCGAAGGAAGTTACGGATAAGGCTGTCGCAGAACTTAGAGCCTTTTCTAGTAGTGGGGGATCTCATTGACGAGGTAGTTCACCCCTGTGAGAGGCCACAACCCAAGAGGTCTCGCAAACTGATTTAACATCGTAAGTCGTTTGTTTTTTCCTATGCGCTATCCCTCAGACAGTCTACGCTGTGCCTTAATAAGTAGTGTCACAGTCCCCGGCCTTCCGCCCTGTGTATGAGTAAGGGTTATCTTCCGAGGCCGTCTTGACAGTGGAGGTAAGTCCAGGGTCTTGGACTTGGAAACGGCAGTGGAGGAAGAGGTTCACGTCCTCAACACAAATAATGAAGGTCTCCTAGTAGGGGGACAGCTTTCCTTGTTCAAGGATTGTGGGTTCTTCAGTCCTGGGACACAGAGCATCGTTTCCAATGGCTTTGGTTGGAAGTGGTAACAAAGGCCACCATAGCTCAGGAGATTCTTCCAGAAACAACACCTTATCTGGAACAGTATGTATAAGACCTCTTGAAGAGGGGAGTTATCCGCTGCGTGAGATCCATGAGATATCAGGGTCGTCTATTTTGCGTCCAAAAAGGTTTCGAGCATACCTCAAACTATTCTCGTCTTGTCCTGTCTAAACCTGTTCGTTCAGTGTGACAGGTTCCGGATGTCGACTGTTTCGCAGATACGGACCTTACCACCCTTGGAGGCTTTCACTGTCTCTATATAGATCTTACCGACGTCTTTGTATTGTCTGATAGGTCGACACTTCTCCCCCTGCCTGGGTTGCAGCCTGGAGAAGAGCCTATGGTGGCATGTTTGGAAGCTTCCTGATCTTTCTTTAGAAGGGGCTAGGGTTCGATCCCTAGTATGAGGTAGAAATTTATTTCTATTTGAGCATGATATTGTGTTGATATTTATCCATATTGACTTATTAGGGGTAACTTGAATGAATTACTATCAATCGTGTCACCTGGTGGCCTGGGAAGTCTGGGAAAACTCGCTGGTAAGAGACTGATATCTCACCAGGTAAATCCTGAACTGCAGTTAGCAGTTAAGTTCTGACTTCTATATTATATAATTCTTCTTATCTAGAAAAGGCTATGTATTTAGAGCTATGCCATTAGGGCTCAACAAAGCTCCAAGGATTTTCACGAAGTTTACCGACGCGGTCGTTAACAACTTCAAGAGAAAGGCCTTTAAGTAGAGGCATACCTGGTCGACTGGCTAGTGTAACTTCCCTCAGCACAGAGTGCTCGGAAGCAGCCCATTGAGTTATACGGTTCCTCTGGTCTCTTGGATTTCAGATGAACTTTAAGAATTCGAAACTGGCTCCAGCTCAAGACTTCCGGTGGTTGGAGATTTGTTGGGACCTTACGTCTCACTCCCGATCTTTTCCTCCCTCCAGGAGAAAAGAAATAGACATCAGTCACGTCCCTGGATATACGAGGTGCCTCACACTGAGGGACCTGGGGGAACCCAAACATAAAATAAGGAAATAAGGTAAGGTAAGTCGGGGATGATCACCAGGTGACGACAGGAATGGGTTCTAGGATCTTTACAATTCACGAACCTTATCCTCAATGTACGACTCAAAGATCCAAATAGAGGTTGGGGAAGGAGAGCCTCCAAAGCTCTTCCCGATCATCAGAAGCAGACCCCGGTTTTACTTCACAAGCAACTTACAAAAGCCTTTCACAGACAGTGCCGTTGCGCTTTCCTCCTCCGGTAGTGACACTTTGTGCAGATGCCTCATTGGATGGTTGGGGGGGGTCATAACTCGCCCAAGAAAGTGCAAGGCTGTTGGTCTTAGAAATTTCAACAATTCCACATCAATATTCTGGAGTCCATGGCAGTCTCCTTGTCCCTCAAGAAATTATACCTGAAGGAGAACATTCATATCCGCCTAAACCTCGACAACAGGGTTATAGTCTATTACATCAACAGACAAGGGTCGAGGTCTCCTCATTTAAACCACGTAATGATAGCCGTCTTTACGTTGGCTCAGAAGGAAGGTTGGTACTTTTCAACATCTCAACCTTCAGTGGGATCAAGTCTCTGGCCTTCTGTTAGATCTGTTTGCAATGAGTCTCAACATACTTCCCTGCAAGGTAGCACCCACAGTGGTTCAAGCAGCAGTGGGTATAGACACTGTCCCTGCATAGGAATTGTTGGACAACAATTTACCTGTTTCCACTTCAACCTCCTTGTGAAGGTTTTGGACAGGCTTAGATCTTTCAAGGGATGGCGGCTCTGGTGGCTCCTCGGTAGCCAAAGAGCAACTAGTTTCCCATTGTCACAGATTTGAACCTCAACTTGGTGCCATGACCATCCCAGTTCTGTCTCAGGATAGACAGAGAAAGATTGTTTGTGCTTCATCATGGAGATCGAACAATCTTCATCTGATTTGTTTCGCCCTACCCCTGGGAAGGAAGTTTAAAATTCAACGTGATAAGTGGGTATTTGCGGAAACTATGAGTCGTCTAACACCATGACTCGGTATGAAACGTCATGGACGAAATGGGTCAAATATGTCAAAGACATAAATCCAGGGTCGATTTCTATGGATTTTTGTTTAGGTTTCCAGGTTACTTTCTGTGTTTAAGGTCTAGCTTCCTCCATGTTTTCATCGTACCCTTCGGCCCTCACTAGACCTATACTATACGCCTTTGATGTCGACTTTACCTCGGAACTCAACACAGTTCCGAAGGTTTGTGCAAGGCTAAGGCTGTCGGTTCCACCGAAGCTTATCTCTTGGTCTTTGGACTAAGTTTTGCAATTTGCTTCGGACATAGGCAATCAAAAGGCTTCTATTCATGATCCCACTCAGAAAGTCATCTTCTTAATTGGAATGGCTTCCGGTGCTCGGGTTAGTGACATTGTGACGATTTCTAGAGACGAGAACCACATTGAATTTGTGGATAATGGTGAGGTTAATTTATACCCTGATCCCACTTTTCGGGCTAAGAATGAACTTCCCTTTAAACCTTGGGGTCTATAGAAAATAGTTCCTCTACCAAGTAATCCTTTCCTGTCTCCAATGCACTGTCCAAAAGTGTATTTGCTGAGAACAGTGCAGTTTAAGGGTGGTCTTTCGTTTCAAAATGATACAGTGGGGTCTGATTTGTCTCTGAATCAGTTAAGAGCTAAGATTATTTACTTATACGAAGAGCGGACCCGGCGAGTAAGACATCGGGTCTCGACCCTAGGAATGTGGCTTCCTTCTTGAACTTTTTCCAGTATATGTCCTTCGAGGGACTTCAGGCATATACTGGTCGGAAGTCCACTTGGGTTTTCTTCAGGCATTATATGAAGCAATTTGAGGAGACACGCCAGTTTGTGGTGGCTGCGGGAAGTGTCATCAAACCCGCTGCAACGACGTAGCCCACAATGCGTCCTAGGGCACTCCAGCTTGTTATTAGCAATGAGTAAACAGTAGTTTTTGCTTTGAGAAAAAAAGGAAACAATGCACTTCATTTCCTTTTCAGATTCACAGGCGTCTTTCTGACACTTTGTGTGTTCCTTCAGTGCTACAGCCTAACTGTCTAAATGATAGTTAAGCTATATCTCATTTGGTTTGGGTGATTACCCCTTTTTGTACGGACCTGATCATGTGTTTCTTGATCAGATTTACCTTGTCATAAGTTTCCTATAATTCCTTATGTCATGTCTTGTCCCCTAATGTTACCTTATGTATGGGTATGGGTAGGATGCATTTGCTTTGTACAATAATTTTCCATATGCAGTTAATGATGGTTGCTTGTTTACCTTGGCACTGATTATTGTGAGTAAAAGGCTGGGAATTATTACAGGCACTTTACTTTTATGCCCCACTATTATAATTATAATTACTGTAGTGGCATTAACTTTTGTGTACCTTCTCATTATTATCCTTCCTGACCATAATTGGATTTAATCTCCTGGCGAGGTTTGGTTCCATACCCCCACTTATGATGCCTCTAGTTTCAGGTTCCTTAGAGTTCCTGACACTAGAACCAGGTGATTTTCCAATTGCGGAGGGTGGTCCTTTGGTCCTTACTGCCTCCTTGTCAGACCATCATGCTGGTCAATTCTGCCTCCGAACTTTTCTGGAATATATAGTCGAGAGTGATACCTATGCCTTGACGGAATCATCCTGTAAGTACATTTCGGTATTGGGACCTCTCTCTTTGAGGCTTCCTACCGAGGCATAAGTAATTCTCTGGTACACTTTCATCAGGACGGCATGGCTCGACCCCGAAAAACGGATTTTGACGTAGAAAAAATCTATTTTTGGGTGAGATAGCTATGCTGACCTGATGGCCCATCCAATACGTTGTCCCTCCCTGATGCCTCGTTGGATGCCTCTTCTCACGGTAGTTACGCTGCTGTGTGGAATGAGCTTATTAGAGATGAATAGTACTATGAAGGGAGAGGATATGTAACGGCTCCTCACCTATCCTCCTCCTTAGAGTCCTAGACTGGGTTAAGTCTGTTTGGGGTGCAGATATCTATGATTATCTATAGATATGTCCCTGATTGTACACGATATCTTAGGATAGTCGTTCCGGGGGTTAGAACACTGTGATACCTGACAGTAATTCTCTTGTAATATCACTCACAGAAATGTTATACTGTAGAAGGCTGCCCGAAGGAACTCCCATCAGGACAACATGGCTATCTCACCCCAAAATAGATTTTTCCTACGTCAAAATCCGTTTTATATCATTTTCTTGACATTCGAAATCTCTTCATAATGAATATTACAAGAGCACCAATATGTTATAGGGTATCAAATTTTTCATACAGTTCGTTTATAGACATTATTATTATTATTATTATTATTAGTATTATTATTATTATATGCTAAGCTACAACCCTAGTTGGAAAAGCAGGATGCTATAAGCTCAGGGGCCCCAACAGGGAAAATAGCCCAGTGAGGAAAGGAAATAAGGAAAAATAAAATATTTTAGGAATAGTAACATTATTAAAATAAATATTTCCTATTTACACTATGAAAGCTTTAACAGAACAAGAGGAAGAGAAACTAAATATAAAAGTATGCCAGAGTGTACCCTCAAGCAAGAGAACTCTAACCCAAGGCAGTGTAAGACCATGGTACAGAGGCTATGGCACTACCTTAGAATAGAGAACAATGGTTTGATTTTGGAGTGTCCTTCTCCTAGAAGAGCTGCTTACCATAGCTAAAGAGTCTCTTCTATCCTTACCAAGAGGAAAGTAGCCACTGAACAAGTACAGTGCAGTAGTTAACCCCTTGGGTGAAGAAGAATTGTCTATTAATCACAGTGTTGCCAGGTGTATGAGGACAGAGGAGAATCTGTAAAGGATAGGCCAGACTATTCGGTGTCTGTGTAGGCAAAGGTAAAGAACCGTAACCAGAGAGAAGGATCCTATGTGGTACTGTCTGGCTAGTCAAAGGACCCCATAACTCTCTAGCGGTAGTATCTCAACGGGCGGATGGTGCCCAGGCCAACCTACTACCTAATAATTAGTTATAAAAGGAATACTCTCTCTCTCTCTCTCTCTCTCTCTCTCTCTCTCTCTCTCTCTCTCTCTCTCTCTCTCTCTCTCTCTCTCTCTCTCTGATTTTTAATTCGGTTAAATCCTCATATTTCTTTGAAAATTATTAAAAAATTCTTAATATCATTATTCGAAGGTTCGATTGTGGGAATAGTAACGCATCGGAAGGAAATCTCTTGATTTGCCTCTCGCTTTCGCCAAAAATATGACGTCATCAGACTTTTTTTTCTTAATTTTACAGTAAGTTGTACTAATCTCATAACTAACGATACAGACCTCTAAATCACTTGATATCGTTACTCGGTGTTTCGATGATGAGAATGCTGTAATAAGATTACTCGGGTAACACAATGAAAGGAGATTATTCGGTTTGTCAGCGCTCTTCCGCCAGACACATGACGTCACTAGACGTGACGTAAACTCTACGAAGAATGACTTGCAAAATATATAAATTAAATTTTCTTTATTCTTGCAAGAAATAAAAAGATAAACTAACTTACCAAGCAAAAGTATTTCATTTTTATAATGTAAAAAGAAATATATTATTTTCAAGAAAATATTTGTCCTATTAGTATACCTGTACTTTCATTAGATAAATGTCAATATATTATCAGAGATTAAATAAAACTAGCCAAATTTACGCTACGTAGTACTCATGACAACCGATACAGACCCACAAAATACTTTGTATCATTACTTAAATCTTTTGATAATGGGAATACCAATACTAATCGTTAGCCTATTGCAAGGAAATCACTGTATTGCCCGGTCGCTTTCCGCCGGTGATATGACGTCACCAGACATATAATATAAACTCGACAGATATTAAAACTTTTCTTAATGTATTTTTTTTTACCAGCAATAGATACTGTATATTAACAATAAAGAAAATAATAATTTACCGAGATAAATCAGTTTATTTTTATACAAGAAAATAAGATTATTTTTAGGAAATATCTTATTTTCGATAGACTTTTGACGTCATCACCCTTAAAAAATTGTCATAAAGTTGAATCGTCATAAGTCGCATTGGTCCTGAGTCGAACACTACCTGTACTCAGCTGTGTTCTTCAGTTCATTGCTAAGACTCAAAGTCCGGGTGTACCAGACTCATAAGTGCGGTCCATTTCGGTTACAGTCTTCGTTCTGTGACCGGAGATCCAGACCAACCGGTGCTTTGCCCAGTGAGGAGTCTAAGGTGCTCCCTTAAATGAACGGCAGTCGCTCGCTCCCGTGTTTCAGCACTATTTGTCAGCACTGGGAAGGTCAAAAGTAGGGCCACGAGGAATAACAATTTCTCCTGAATCTGTAAGGTCATTGAGTTTGCACCCAATCCAGACTTTCCTCCTCCCAAACAACTCAGAGCTCATCACGTCAGTGGCATTGCAATGTCCGTGGCATTTAAGAAAAACTATTTTGTGTGTCAGGTACTGCAAGCGGGCGTGTGGAAGCTTCAGACGACCTTCACCGCCCACTACCTGCAAGATGTAACCCATAGGAACACGGATAAGTTTTCCATTGGTCCTATGGTGGCTGTACAAGTAGTGTAAACGCCTCAAGCTCCTTGTGGGACAAATAATGGAGAGTTAAGGTTACTCGGATTAGTCTGGGTTGAATTAGTAAGAATGACTGGCTCCTATCTCCCTATTCGGATGCTAGTTACCACCATGAGATCCTGCTCTCCTATTAGTCGGCATCTACTGTACTGTATCCCATCTTGCATCTACGCATTGGCGTTCCGGCAGCGGTGTCGTACGCATTGACTTAGTGTTTGTGATTTCGCTTTCGTAACAATTTTACTGTACGTACCGTTATGATGTGTGATCCTACGAAACATCATTGGCCATAGGTCCCAAGAAAGTCGCTGATGTTAAGGGAAAGAAGAGGATGATGCTTTCCATGGAGATGAAGATGGAAATAATCAAGAAATACAAGGCCGGCCTGCGATTAAGTGTGCTCACGAACAAATATGGCCGAAATCCATCTACGATAGGAACGATCCTGAACCAGAAGGAAGCTATCAAAGCAGCAACTCCTTCTTAGGAAGTGACTGTTTTCTCCAGCAAGAGGACCTACCTGCACGATGAGATGGAGAGACTGCTGCTTGTCTAAATAAAGGACAAAGAAATGACTGGAGACACTATCACCAAAGCGATAATCTGCCAGAACGCCAGCGCCATTTTCAGTGATCTCGCGCATGCTCGGCCTGAAGCTGATGCAGGAGAAGGAACATCGAAGCAGGAACCCCCAGAGTTCAAGGCTTCTCGTGGGTGGTTTGAAAAATTTAAGAGACACTCGGGCACTTATTCGGTGGTGCGTCATGGGGAGGCTGCAAGCTCGGACACGAAAGCAGCAGAAGCCTTTGTTAAGACGTTCAACGAGTTGACTGTCCGGGAAGGCTACAGTCCCCTGTAAGTCTTCAATTGCGACGAGACTGGGATTTTTTGGAAAAAAAATGTTTCGTTGAACATACATCACGGCAGAAGAATCGAGGCTACCTGGGCATAAGCTTATGAAGGACAGGCTTACCCTTGCACTCTGTGTAAATGCCAGTGGGGATTGCAAGGTGAAACCCCTGCTGTTGTATCACTCCGATACTCCTCGAGCCTTCAAGACAAACAGAGTCACTAAGGAACATCTAAACGTGTTGTGGAGGGCTAATGGAAAAGCCTGGGTAACAAAACAATTGTTTATCGAGTGGATAAATATATCTTTTGGCTGACGGTGAAAAGGTATTTTGAAGAGAACCGCCTCCCTATGAAATGCCTGCTGGTACTGGACAATGCCCCTACTCACCCTCCTTCCCTCCATGAAGATATTGTACCACATTATTCCTTCGTCAAGAATCTCTATCTTCCACCGAGCACTACCCCTCTCCTCCAGCCCATGGACCAGCAAGTGATTTCCAACTTTAAGAAACTCTACACGAAATATCTCTTCAAGAGATGTTTCAAAATCATTGAGAGCACAAACTTCACCCTTTGTCAATTTTGGAAGGAGCATTTTGATATTGTCATGTGCCTCAAAATGATTGATCAAGCTTGGCAGGAGGTTGCGAGGCGCACCTTGAACTTTGCTTGGAAGAAGCTGTGGCCTGGTGCTGTCTCCGCACGAGTTTTCGAGGGCTTCCACGCAGACCAAACTGAAGACGATTTCGAAAAATTTGACGATCCTGAACCTTTGCTTGGAAGAAGCTGTGGCTTGGTGCTGTCTCCGCACGAGTTTTCGAGGGCTTCCACGCAGACCAAACTGAAGACAATTCCGAAAAATTTGACGATCCTGAACCTGATGCTCAATCTGAAGTTGCTGAGACAGTTACACTCGGGAAGTCCATGGGTCTGGAAGTTGATGAGGCTGACATTGATAAGCTTATCCAGGAGCACCAAGAGGAACTTATGACGGATGACCTGAAGGAGTTGGAGGTCATGCGAGTGAACGTCGTTCAGGGATAGTATGGGGAGGGGGGATGACCCACTGACAATGGCAGAAATTCAAGAGTGTCTAGATGGCTACTTTAGAATGGTGGCTCTCGTAGCAAAGAGACCCAGAAAAAATTCTCACAGGTCGTGCGCATGAGTACTGTAATGAAGGTTGCTAGAGTTATTTCAGGAAAATTTTAAGAAGCAGGCAGAAACAAGCTTGTTTGGACGGTTATATTAGTAAGAGGCCTTTGGTAGAAGCAGACCAAGCGCCAGCTAAAAAACGAAAGAAAAGTGGCAGTGATGAAGAAAATATGTAGTGTAATTAAATTTAGAAAATAGAAAACGTAAAGTAAAAAAAAAATAGAAAATAGAATTTTTTTTATTTTTTTATTTTAAGTTTAATGTAAAGTTAAGTGTTGATATTTCCTGCCATTTGTAGATGTGTTTCCTAAAATTGAGTGTTAATGTTTTATGTCATTTATAAATCTGTTTTGTAAGTGTTTACGTTTTCTGCCACTTGTACGTAAACGTTTTCTGCCATTTTCATCCTCCTGTACCGCCCGGCACTTCGCTCTCGACATCGCCTCACTCCAAAGGTAAGGTTCTACATTTTTGTTACTTTATTTTTACTGTTTGCTCTAATTAAGCACTTCTTTTTCAGAATATTAATGTTAATGTATTAAATAATCAAAATGCAGTATTTTTGGGCTCAAGCCATGTTGTCCTGATGGAAGGTTCCTTTAGGCAGCCTTCTAAGGGATAATTGGCTACAGTGATACTCCCCAGAGAATTGACCATAGGTCTCCGGAATTCTAACTCCTGGCGCGAGTATCCTTAAAATTTTTCTTTTGGATATCGCATAATATCAGGGGACGTATATCTTGATACGACACATGGCAATCTTCACCCCGAATAGTGTTTTGGCGAAACTGAAGGGGAGCCGTTATCAAGGTTACCCTTCCTCCCCTACTATTATGAGGCTCCTAGATGGCGCTCATTCCTTTATTGGTAGCGATTTCGCACGGTGTTCTCCCTGTTCATCTAGCGTTGTAGATCGTTTCTTTAGAGGATTTATCATGTATTCTCCAGCATCTTCTGCCTCTAGAAAGTTAAGTGTTTAATCTTTACAGTGTATAATTTTTACCTCCTGCATCGCAGTGAAATTAGTATAATTTAATGTGTTTTATGGAGCGTGGCGGCGTCATTTTGGGCGCTGTCGTTTGTCAGGCATGCTTTATTTAGTCAGCAGAACGACATTCCCGGTATTTAGCTTTAATGAATTATAGCTATTCAGGCAAAATTATACTAGTGAAGATATGATCATGCAATAAAATTTTCCTCTTCCTACATGTGTCGATCGTATACGTTAGAGTCTCGGTGATATAGATAACCAAGATCTCGCCCTGCGCTAGGCTACCTAGCCTATGCGCTTTAGTATACTTTCATACATTATCCTCGTTTACCCTCGTGTATCGTTTTATCAATTCAACAGGAGATAGTATATCTCATAGAATTATTTATATAACTCGATACTCATCTCTTGTGGATATTCAAGGGTAATCCCTCCTTCCCTCTGAGTGCCGCCATAGGCGACAACCCTATCTTGGTCTTGCCATAGAGTAGTACACTCCGGCTTGACTAGGCTAGTGTTTTCTGTCTCCCACCCTTGCCGGCGAGTATCCCGGCAAGGCTAGTGTTTTCTGTCTCCCACCCTTGCCGGCGAGTATCCCGGCTTGGGTTTTCGACAGTAACTCAGAGTATTCAGTCTTTATGCCGACGGCTGAGTTGCCGGGTGAGTAGTCACTCCCCTGCCGACATAGGAGGCTTAGCTTTCCTAGGCCACACCTGAAGTGGTAGTATAATACCGCCACCTTTTCCCCTGCGGTCTAGAAGACAAGTCTTGTTTCGGCGGACCCTAGGATGGCGCCGATATTGAAACGAAGTTTCAGCCTTGTTTGGAAATGGCGGCAATCCTGCCGCCTTCTCCTAACACAACATACAAGACCCTTTCCCTGCCCCTCTCTGTCCTTCACCGATAGCCTAGCCATCGCATATCTGTGGCCGTTGTCCTACATTCTCCCTGCTTGCCAGGTAGATCGTAGCGCCGGCCAGGCTCCTACATAGGCGGCTTGATAGCCGCTCCGACTTTCTCCTACGGACGCGAGGATCCGGGAAAGGTTGTGCCTGCTATGACGGCTGCCGGTGGGAGACCCTTTTTGCCTTTGAGTGTTCTTCAGTCCTCCCTTGGACTGCCATCCACATCCCTGAAACCGGCAGCAACCGGCAACAGATCTTGTGGCTGGGTGGAAGCTTGAATGATTCATTCTCCCTTCCATTTGAACCCTCATTTTGGAGGAAGGTAGTAGGATTAATCTGCCGGCTGGACTGGTGCCGCCAGGTGCTAGCCTAGCCGGCAACACGGCGGCTGAACTATGGTATATGATTATACAGTAGCCAGTATATTTGCAGTATAGTATATACTGCAGACAGAAAACTATTGTATATATTATACAGTAGTTTATATTTCCAACATATCCTATGTGTCCTTTCACAGTTTATTGTTGAGACCAATTTTATATGGAAGTGAAGTATTCCTTCAATGCCCTGATAAAGTCATCAGTTTATAACTTACCCCACAATATTAATACTTTTATGGAAGGACTAGTGTTAGTATACACTAATTCTATCCCTAAAGGTTAGAACCTTTCTCTCTTGAGTTTCCCTTAATTAGGAAATTCTAACATTAATATTGGGGGAGGTCACAGCAATTGGCTGGATAGGAGACACAGGTATGTGTCTTTCCTATTTCCTTTCTAGCTTACTATCCTTAGCTACAATGGTTAAGATACTAATATTGCATATAACCTGTTTATCAAGTGTGATAAACAACCGCATACTCATTTATTTTTCTTTTCTTTACAGGAGGAGCCCAAAATGAAGTGTGAGGTGATCTACTGTAACCACAAGAGTAGGAACTTTTGTGGTCACACTATGTGCAGGACTCATGCCGCCTGCGCCATTACCACTGAAACCTTGCGGTATTGGGCCCCCAGGACTGCAATGTCTGCTCGGCCATGGTGGTCAAAGGTTTCAACGACCCCAAGTCAATGGAGTCAAGGGTTACAGCACGATAAAAGCTGTGCAAATGGGTACGAGGGTTTTGTCCCTGCCCAACGACAGGATGCCTAGCTTGCTGTTCCCCAAAGCTGGTAGTGAAGCGGTCGTGCCCCAAGGCATGGACCTCCACCAGGAGGAAAGGATGTCTGAAGTGTCTACGGACACGGAGAAGGGTCTCCTTAGGGAAGATCCCGAGGAAGAGTCTACTCTACCACCCGAAGGAGAAGAAGTCGAGTCGTCATAAGTGAGGGAGTCCCTTCCACCCGTGCCGGCACTAGAGCCGACACCATCTACGTCTTCAGCTCCTGCCCCTCCATTGGATGCCATGAGCCAGGCAGTTTTGGCTCATATCTCTACACTAATGGAGAATCTTCGCAAACAAGGCGAAGCAAGGGAAGCGAAGCTCGAAAAAGAGCTCCGTGAAGCACAGATCACCGCCTCCCGAGGGTCTTTCAAGTGACCCAAAGTTCAAGACCTGCCATCCTGCTCCGAGACTAATCCCTGGAGGTACGCGGAGTATATGCCGATTACCAACGGCAAACTCTACATCTCAGAGAAGACGGGAGCCGTCCCCCTAGACGATATTCAGTTCTGGCTGAGCTTCAACGCCCACCCTGACTGCTTCATTCGACTGAAGCATGAGCCAGCATCAAAGGAGGAGACGGAACCGAAGGAGGTCATGGTTTACGACGATAACAAGGCACAGGCTCTCTTGTCGAGCAGCCTGAAGAAGGCGGGGTATACAAACTCAACAGTTTCTGCATTGAGCAAGAAACACCCTACCTTTCTAGCTCCTGCTTCAAGAGCCTTCCCCTTTACGTCAAAGGCATTCCAGGCTGTTGCCAAGGCAGTTGAGGCAGGCAAACCATGCCCTGCACTAGAGGAGTGTAGGCCTCTGTCGTTAGCCCTGCCTATGGATGAGAAGGAATGGAAGAAAGTCCACCTAACCTTCTCAGTAGGGAAGCTAGATGCAGATATCGCGGGACGGCAGTTCAGCGAGAATTTCCCTAAATTGTCAGACTTTCTCTTGCGTAGGGAGCAAGAGACAAAAGAGGGGCTTGCTGCCTTCTTGTCCCTACAGGACTGCATCGAGATGTGTGCAGGCAAAAAAAGCACTCCAGACATGCTCACAGTCCTGACCAAAATGCATATGGCCACCTTAGTGAAGGACCTGTACGCCTTCATGAAGGCTAGGAGAGCCTGTAGAGAGATCGTGTTTGCTACCGCAACAGTAAAACACGAACCCAGGAAGCTGATTTCTTCCAACTTCTGGGGTAAAGAATTCTTCCCGAATGAAGCGGTCAAAGAGGTAGTTGAGAAAGCCGCCACGGAGAATAGGAACCTTCTCCAAAAGTGGGGCATCTCTTCAAAGAGGAAGTCTTCCCCGGATGCAGGTCCCCAACCTAAACGGAAGTCAAAGAAGCCAAGACTCCCCTCTTGGCCTGCCCAGCAACATCCTACAGTCACCATGACCTCAGTGCCCCAAGTGGTTGCTCAACCACAGACCACATTCCAAGTGTTACCTCAACAGCTGATTTCCCAGTCACCAGCGTTCAACCCAGGATTTGAGAGGCAAACCACTACCTTTCGTCCGAAAGGAAGAGATTCCCGACGGGGCTCCTCAAAACACCCCTCCCGAGGCAGGGGAGGATGCGGTCATGGTGGCAAACCCTCCGGACAACCAAAGCAATAAGGTGCTTCAGGTAGGAGGGAGGCTCCAACACTTTCGAGATCGTTGGACCTTTGATCCCTCAGCCCACAGCCTAATCAAGAATGGACTAGGATGGAAATGGAACAAGTCTCCACCGTTATTTCCTCAATTCTTCCAACACTCCACCCCCTTATTGGAAGAATATACCTTAGCACTCTTGAGTAAAAAGGTTATAAGGAAAGCAAAGTCCATCAAATTCCAGGGAAGGCTGTTTTGTGTTCCCAAGAAGGACTCAGACAAACTCAGAGTCATTCTGGACTTGTCGCCACTCAAGTTCATCGAGAACAGCAAGTTCAGGATGTTAACCCTTCAACACATAAGGACCCTGTTATCCAAAGGGGCATTCATAGTCTCAATAGACCTGGCAGATACTTATTGGCACCTCCCAGTCAGCCGCCCCCTCTCCTCCTACCTAGGATTCAAGTTACAGAAGAAAAAGTATGTCTTCAGAGCCATGCCCTTCGGACTAAACATAGCCCCAAGGATCTTCACGAAACTTGCAGATGCAGTCATACAACAACTATGCCTAGGTGTTCAGGTAGCAGCGTACCTGGACGACTGGCTGGTGTGGGCAGCATCCAAGACTGCTTGTCTGCAAGCATTCAAGAAAATGATCCAGTTCCGGGAACATCTGGGATTCAAGATCAACTTCAAGAAGTCTCGACTCTCTCCAGCGCCTCTCCATTCCCCCAAGGAAGAAGAGAGAGATCGCGGGGTCTGTCAAGAGACTACTGAAATCCGACAGGATCTCAAGACGCCAACAGGAAAGAGTACTAGGCTCTCTCCAGTTTGCAGCAGTAACAGACCCAGTGCTAAGAGCACAGCTGAAAGATGCATGAGGAGTCTGGAGAAGATACGCATCAAACGCTCGAAGAGATCTATAAAGACCGATACCAACCTTACTACGATCACTTCTCAAGCCGTGGTCGAAGGCCAAGAGCCCAACAAGGACCGTGCCCTTGCAACTACCTCTCCCATCGGTGACCATCCACACGGATGCCTCGACGGAAGGATGGGGAGGTCACTCCCATCAAAGGAAAGCTCAAGGGACTTGGTCATCCCTGTTCAAGACCTTTCACATCAATATTCTGGAGGCCATGGCAGTCCTCTTGACGCTGAAGAAACTATCTCCTCACAGATCAGCCCACATCAGGGTGGTCTTGGACAGCGAAGTGATAGTGAGATGTCTGAACCGACAAGGCTCGATATCGCCTCACATCAACCATTTGATGTTAGCCATCTTTCGTTTAGCGAAAAAGAAGAGATGGCCCTTATCAGCAGTTCACCTACAAGGGTTCCGCAATGTGACAGCGGACGCTCTATCCAGGCTAAAGCCGATAGAAGTCAGAATGGTCCCCAGACGCAGACTCGTTTTCCTTCATCTTGGAATAAGTCCCGGGACTGCAGATCGACCTCTTCGCGGCAAGCGACAACAAGAAACTACCTCAATATGTAGCCCCATACAAGGACCCTCTGGCGGAGGCGATGGACGCCATGTCCCTCGATTCGAACAAGTGGACCGAGATTTACCTGTTCCCTCCAACCAATCTCCTGCTGAAGGTCCTCAAGCTGAGATCCTTCAAGGGAATTGCAGCTCTAGTGGCCCAAGTGCAACTGGTTCCCTCTGGTGATGGAACTGAAGCCGAGGCTGGTCCCTTTACCGAACCCAGCTTTATCTCAACTGGTTCAGAAGTCGACTGTCTTCGCTTCATCACAGAGAACCCAAAACCTTCATCTCATGATTTTCTCGCCTTAGCGGTAAAGAAAAGATTTTGGATCTCAAAAGGCAGTATAGACTTCTTAGAAGAATACAAGTCAAAGTCAACCAGAAGACAATATGAACCGTCTTGGAAAAAGCGGGTTGCTTTCATTAAAGCAAAAAGCCCGAAAGAAATCTCAATAGACTTCTGCCTGTCCTTCTTCATCCACCTTCATGAACAAGGCTTGGCTGCCGATAACTATGTGCAAGTCAGCCTTGACTAGACCTCTTCTATACACTTTCCAGGTGGACCTGGCGAACGAAATCTTTAACAAGATCCCGAAGGCATGAGCTAGACTTAGACCTGCAGCCCCTCCAAAGCCCATTTCATGGTCTCTGGACAAGGTCTTACACTGTACTTCAACCTTGAACAATGAAGATTGTTCGCTTAAGGATCTAACCCAAAAAGTTATTTTTCTGTTTGCTATAGCCTCAGGGGCTAGAGTTAGTGAAATAGTAGCCCTATCATGAGACGAGGGCCATATTCATTTCACAGAAGCGGGAGAACTGAATCTCTCTCCTGATCCTACCTTTCTCGCCAAGAACGAGATGCCCACCAAAAGATGGGGTCCCTGGAGAATCTGCTCTCTGAAGGAAGATGTCTCTCTATGTCCAGTAGAATGTCTAAAGGTATATCTTCGAAGAACTAAAGTGGAATGTCTAAAGGTCTGTCTTCAAAGAACTTCAGACTTTAGGGGAGGACAGCTCTTCAAAGGAGAAACCTCTTAATCGAACTTATCCCTAAAACAACTGAGGGCGAAGCTCACCTACTTCATTCGCAGAGCGGATCCTGACAGTACACCTGCAGGTCATGATCCAAGAAAAATTGCTTCCTCACTGAACTTTTTTCAGTATATGGACTTTGAGCATCTTCGCTCATACACTGGCTGGAAGTCATCCAGAGTGTTTTACAAACATTATGCGAAGCAAGTGCACGAACTCAAAACGTTATGTGGTGGCGGCAGGTAGTGTAGTAAAACCTGTTGCCTAGTGCTGGGACTCTCAATTTGGGTGAAAAGGTGTTGACACCTTCCAGTACAATATCCTTGTATGTGAGTGTCACCCTGGTGACACTAAGACTGTTCAAAATTTCAGGTGCAGAATTATACAAATGACACTTGTGCCATATGTACATTGTACACAGTGTTGAAAGCATCCAACATTTACAGAAAAATTGTATTGGAAAATTTTTCAATCATTATGAGTGGCATTAACCCTTTTCTTCCCTTTCAGGTAGAAAAACATTGACTGTATATGTTGAATGTATAATTCTCTTGTATGTTTATTACACGTTATTCTGTTTACTCGTTTAGCCTAAATAAATGAGTAAAAGAGAGTAATTGCGTCTTATTTCGCCCCGTAAGTAGCAAAATAAAACGTAGCCAGAGTTCTTTTACTTATTTTCCTAAGTAAAACTTTTTCTTATTGTACTGATACATAGAAACAAATAGATCTAGTTGATACTTATAGTTGTTCCTAACATTGATCCATGATTAGTGGTAATGACGTATAACGGTATCATCATATTTCTCAATGGTCTGGATGACCATATAAAAAACGGTCCCAAGGTTGAGGCACTTATACAAATCCACAGATACAGTACTTTCAAGTAATTCTCTGGTAAACTTCCATCAGGACGACATGGCTTGAGCCCAAAAAAACGGATTTTGAAGCGAAGTGAAAAATCTGTTTTTGGGGGAGATGGCCATGTCGTCCTGATGGACCCACCCTCCTTTTCTAAGAAAAGGCTTAGGTAAGAATCCCTTCCGAAACTACTATATCTGTAGCACCATGCTCAATGCTACAAGGAATGAGCGCCATCTAGGAACCTCGTAATAGTAGGGGAGGAAAGGTAACCTTGATAACGGCTCCCCTTCAGTTTCGCCACTCTTCCCCCTCGAAGCGAAAACGCTATTCGTGGTGAAGATTGCCATGTGTCGTATCAAGATATACAATCCCTGATATTATGCGATATCCTTAAGAAAAATTTTGATACTCGCGCCAGGAGTTAGAATTCTGGAGACCTATGGTCAATTCTCTGGGAGTATCACTGTAGCCAAATATCCCTTAGAAAGCTGCTTAAAGGAACCTTCCATCAGGACAATATGGCCTTCTCACCCAAAAATAGATTTTTCGCTTCGCTTCAAAATCCGTTTTTTTTTTCATATATTTAGTACTGTTTTAGTGGCAAATATCATTTTTATAATCATTTAATGTGGTGTTTTTCTAGGGTCTTGAACAAATTAGGCAATTTACATGTAAAAGGCGACTCGCTACACGAAAAAATCACTTCTCGAAAGTCCTTACGGAACAAATTAATTTTGTGTTGTGAGGCATCACTGTACTTACAAATTTGTCATATTGAAGAGAAATGACATCTAAAGTTATATATATCTCTAAATAAAAATTTGGTCAGAACAACAACTACCTTTTCTGAATCCTGCTTGTGCATGTCAGCTTTTCATCAATCTATCTCTCTAGTCTCTTTAGAATAAGCATGCTATATATTTTCATGACACCTGACATAAGTGTGATTCCTTTGTTATTATTGCAGTCAGTCAGGTCTCCTGTTTAGCCATTTTTGCCAACACTTCTAGTTTCCATTCATGGGGTTTTGCTGCTGCTTGCCACATTCTACAAAATAATCTTGTATGCATTCTGGGGGTCACTTCATTTTCAGCCAGAATCATCTTAACAGTTATTCCATGATAACCAGGGGCTATTTATCGCTTATTTTTTAATGGTAGCTCCAACTTCAAACACACTGAATTCATTCATGGAATATCAAGGTCTTCATCAGCTTCAGGTATATAAATCAAAATATTCCCCTCCATATCTCCTATTCATGACCTCATTAAAGTCTTCCATCCAACGTTGCCTTCATTTTCTGTTTTTTAAAAAAGGTCCATCGCTCTTTTTGATGGGTATATGCTGCTTCTTCTTTGCCCCGTAGAGATTTCATTAACAATTCTATGAGCAATTCTTACACCATAGTCACTCCCTGAATTAAGAGCTTTGTCAGTCTCATCTTTCCTTTCTAGATACTTTCTCCAGTCCTCCCTTGCTTTTGTATTGACTTCACTATCAATACAGGAGTACTTATTATGCTCTACCTCTCTACCTTGTAATTTTCATTAT
Source organism: Palaemon carinicauda (assembly GCF_036898095.1). Classification (NCBI taxonomy): domain Eukaryota; kingdom Metazoa; phylum Arthropoda; class Malacostraca; order Decapoda; family Palaemonidae; genus Palaemon; species Palaemon carinicauda. The sequence continues at coordinate 60,438,921 of NC_090733.1, forward strand.
TTCCTCAAAAACTTTCAACAATCAATTTCTGTCTGTCTCCTTTTTAAAGTATCATGTATCATTTGAAAGCTTTGGCTTTCTCCTTGTAATTCCATGTCCTAAAACTTCACTACCAACTGACTGATATATGTTCTTGTTAAAAGACCATTCTTATCAATTATCTGCTTATAATCTCTCAAAGCTTTTAAGACTGCAAATTGATTTCTACATTTGATTGCAAATGTTTCTCTATACTCATTTCTAGAATCTTAGTTGTACCAAATTAGGTATTCTATCTACATTTCTGTTGGGTGCTTTCAGTTTAAATTTCAATGTGGCAATGAAGAGCTGGTGATCACTACCAATATCTGCATATCTATACCTTCTTACATTTCTTAGAGTCCTGCTCCTTTCTTTATTAATGGCTATGGGACCTATTTCATTTTTGTAATTGCCACATGGTGAAGTTTATATATATATATATATATATATATATATATATATATATATATATATATGATAGATTCACACACGGTAAACTGCCTGTTATCACGTTCTGTTAACACGAATGTTCTGATGTTACACTATGAGAGAGAACGAGAGAGAGAGAGAGAGACTCCCCTTATGCCTTATTCTATGTTTGGGCTCCCCAGGTCCCTCGTGTGAGGCACCTCGTATGTTCACCAGAGTTGCTAATGCATCTTCCAGTCTTGGATGGTCGAGCTCATTCTTAAACACATCTACGCTCACTCCTGATATGTTTCTTAGATGAGCTGGCAGCTCATTAAATAGTTGCTGCATTATCGATGCTGGTGCATAGTGGATAAATGTCCTGTGAGCCTTCCTTTACTTTCCTGCTATAGTTTTGGGCACTATTAATCTACCTCGACTTGCTCTTTCTGATATTTTTAGCTCTATGATGTTTTCAGTAATTCCTTCGATTTGCATCCATGCTTGTATTATCATGTAGCGTTCTCTTCTCCGTACTAGACTGTACAATTCTAAAAATAGCAGTCTTTCCTAGTAGTCAAGGTTCTTAAATTCTTCTATTCTATCAGTAAAGGACCTTTATAAACATTCTATTTGTCTATTTGTGCAATATCCTAGTGTGGGTACCATATCACATAGCAGTACTCGACTGTACTACGTATATAAGTTTTGTAAAGCATAATCATGTGTTTAGCTTTTCTTGTTTTAAAGTGTCTGAATAGCTTTTGCATTTTTGCTTTACATTTTTGCTATTTGGTCGTTGCATAACATATTCCTGTTCAACATTACACCAAGGTCTTTGAGATTGTCTCGTTATTAGGTCCCCTGTATGCATATACCATTCCTTCTCTGTTTCCATAATTTATTGATTCAAATTTATCGGAGTTGAATACCATCCTATTTATTTCCGCCAATTCATATATTTTGTTTAGATCTCTTTTTAATGAGTTCCTATCTTCATCACAAGTAATTTCTCTACCTATTCTTGTGTCATCGGTGAAACTTCTCACTACAGAGTCTTTAACATTACAGTCTATGTCTGAGATCATAATAACAAACAGCAGTGCAGCTAATACCGTACCCTGTGGCACGCCAGGTATTACCTGAGCTTCATCTGATTTCTAGTCATTTGCAACCACTATCTTTTTTCTGTTTTGTGGAAATTCTTTTATCCACTTTCCTATCTTTCCCACAATATTGTGCTTTCTCATTTCTTCTCTTAATATACTGTATTATGGTCTACCTTGTCAAAGGCTTTTGCAAACTCTAGGTAGACCACATCTGTGTCTTTTCCATTTATCATATTTTTGTATATGTTTTCATAGTGTGCTATCAGTTGGGTTTGTGTACTTTTTCCAGGCATAAAACTGTGTTGACCTATATTAAATAAATTATTTTTAACCAAATGATTCATTATTTTCTTTTTTATTACCCTTTCATACGCTTTCATAATATGTGATGTTAGACTAACAGGTCTCTAATTGCTTACCTCTAGTCTTGATCCACTTTTGAAAATTTATTTATGTTTGACATATATATCTCGCTCATATCTACACTTTGTCTTAGCAGTATTGCAAGCAGCTTCGCGATAGTGTGTGCAGTTTTTTTTAACAAAATCGCCGGAACTCCATCTGGCCCGGCCGCCGATCCATTTTTTAATTCGCTTATATATCTGAGAGAGAGAGAGAGAGAGAGATGGTGTTATTCGTACTATCCGTGCGCATAATCGTAATACGGCAGCGTGACCTTGAGATCAGCTGATGCCAACCGAAAGTAAGTCAAAAGTATTTGTTGATTATTGATATGATCAAGAAATTGAAAAATAAAATATAAATGTGCTTTAATAAACCAAAATAAAACACAATAATATCTAATGAAAATATGAAGGCTTAATATTGAACTGAAAATTGAATACTGCATGAAGCTTTAAAAATGAACTACCCGTATGTGATTGCGAGAGCGAGCACACACACGCACAGAGAAAGAGCTACAACGATTTTGCATTATACCTAATGATAAGATGAACTGTATGGAAACAGATTTCCTGTAACATATTGGTGCTGATGTAATATTCATCATGAAGATATTTCAAATAAGTTAAGAAATTATAAAAAAAATATGCCATATGCATGTACGCCATATTTTGATACGGTAGGTAGCGGCACTTTCAGATCAGCTGATCATAACCAAAGGTAAACAAAATTTTAAGTACTTCTCGGTGGGTAAATTGCTCTCAAAATTAAAAAATAGAATACAAAAATGCATTAATAGAGCATATGATATCGTATGAAACAAGAAAATGGAATAATGATCGACAGTAAAAAAATATTGATAAAATATGATCAAGATTATTGCCGAATCATAATGCATCATGATAAAAATACGGAAACTTCACTTTTTTAGTTTGACGTATGACGAAATCGACGACACATCTCTAGGTACCTATCTCTGTCGCAAGTCGACAACTACCTGTACTGTACAGTAATATGAAATGTTCAAGTTGATATTAATTAGCTGAACCCCAGTTATCCCTATTTTATTATTATTATTATTAGTAGTAGTAGTAGTAGTAGTAGCCAAGCCACATCCCTACAGTGAACCCTCGTTTATCGCGGTAGATAGGTTCCAGACCCGACCGCGATAGGTGAAAATCCGCAAAGTAGTGACACCATATTTACCTATTTATTTAACATGTATATTCAGACTTTTAAAACCTTCCCTTGTACGTACAAACTACCCTTTAATGTACAGAACACTTAATGCATGTACTACAGTACCCTAAACTAAAACAGGCACAAATATTAAAGGCGATTTTATATCATGCGTTTCCTAAACACGCCAAAAAGCACAATAAAAAATGGCAACCAATGTTTTGTTTACGTTTCTCTGATCATAATGAAGAAACAAACGCATTTAGTGTACACATCTGTGTATAGGTTAGTTTTTGCATCGATTATATTGATTATACAATATGTTGATTTTGTTATTACCAATGTTTTACTTAATTTTTCTTAGGACTTCCAAATGAAATTTTTTCTTTATGACGCCGCCTGAAACAATGGCATCATAAAGTACACTCAGTAAACAACCACGGTCAGTAAACAAAGAAGGCATTTAACACGCATGATGAAAGTGATAAATAATGATATTACAGTAAAAGCTTCTAGAAAATATGTTATTACAAATATTATTTACCATATCTATATAAAATCATACAGTACATACTGTACGTAGCAAAGCAGGAAAACAATTTACGAGAGAGAGAGAGAGAGAGAGAGAGAGAGAGAGAGAGAGAGAGAGAGAGAGAGATTGTTTTATGTACGTAAATGTAAATTTTAAACAAAAAAAATATGATAGGTTACAACATGTAGACTTTTAAAACCTTCCCTTTAACTTAATGCATACAGTACAGTACTAAACTATAAAACAGGCACAAATACAGTATTAGAATGTGAGAATATTAAAGTAAAAAATAATGATTGTTACTGTACTCACCACGAAAGAGGTTCAAGAAAAACTTGTATGATGATGGCAATGAATTTGCTGCACAGTAGAAATGATGATGATGAAGCTGATGATTTCTTCTACTGTGCAGCCAATGATAGTATTTTACGTCTCTTCAGACGTAGGTGTCTTTTCCTGGGACACCTCTTCAACTTCTTCTTTGGAAACTTCTTAAATTTCTTCCGAAGGCGTACTAGCAGGAGGAACTGGCTCTTTTTTGCTGGAAGAACATTGTGATCGGAAGTTGCTGCCGCTGCTTCTTTTTTCGCTCTTAAGAGCATCCTGTAGAGGGAGTCATGTATTCATCGATCTTGTTGCAGAATTGCATAGACCGAACCATATCCTCGTCCCACTCTTGCAACCATTCTTTCACCTCCTTTATATGGTTGCAGACCTTGGCAAGCCGTTCTAATGTTAAGCCCGTTTCTTCGACATTTTCTTGGGTCTCCTCCTGTGTTTTGCTCTCTTCTTCACTGGCCGATTTCGTCAGGTCTTCTAGGTCTGCGTCAGTTAGCGGCTGGGAATGGCAGTCCAACAACTCGTCGACGTCTTCAGTCGTCATGTCACCAAACCCGTCACCTCCAATTATCGCAGCCAACTGCACAGATTTGCGTATTGCAGAGTGTTGGATTTCAGATGGAGTAAATCCCTCGTCGTCGTAAACAATCTGGGGCCACAACTTCTTCCAGCTCGCATTCACGGTTGCAGGTTTCATTTCTTGCAGTGCCTTCTGAATGTTCTGCAGACACGTGGCTATGGTGTACTGCCGCCAGTACGCCTTCAAACTAAGATTTCATCTTCATCTTCTAGGGCAGCATCCACACAAGCAACGAGGTCCGCCAAGGTATTCTTCGTGTAGAGGGCCTTGAACGCCCTGATAACCCCTTGGTCCATCGGTTGAATTAATGACGTGGTGTTGGGTGGCAGGAACTCAACCTGACCGCCCTCACGCGACAGGTCAGTTGCGTGTCCACCAGCGTTATCCACAAGGAGAAGGATCTTGAATGGCAAGCCCTTCTCTAAGAGATATTGACTGACTTGCGGGATGAAACACTGGTGGAACCAGTTGGAGGTCAGCATCTTCATAATCCATGCTTTTGGATTATGCATCCAGTACACGGGAAGGAGATTCTTATTCTTATTTTTCAAAGCGCGAGCATTTTTCGACTTGTAAATAAGCCCCGGCTTTAGTAAAAATCCAGCAGCATTGCCACACATCACGAGGGTAACGCGATCCTTGAATGCTTTAAAGCCAGAGGCTTTGGTTTCTTCTTTGAACAGGAAAATTCGCGACGGCATTCTCTTCCAAAACAAGACGGTCTCATCCATATTAAACACTTGTTCCGGCTTGTATCCACCTTCGGCGATAATATTCTTGAACGTCTGGTTCACGTAAGTTTCAGCAGCGGCAGTGTCAGCGGAAGCAGCCTCGCCATGCAGGGAAACGCTTTTCAGGGCGAAGCGTTTCTGAAACTTAGCGATCCATCCTTTGCTGGCGGAAAAACGTTGTTTCTGACGCTGGGAATCAGTGGATGTCCCTGGTTGAGGTTCATCTACATCATCATCTTCTTCAGCATGGTCGCCATCGTCGTCTTGAGGTTCCTTTGCCGCAAAATTCTCATACAAGCTCAAAGCCTTGGTTCGAATGGTGTTCGTATCCAAGGCTATGTTCTTCTTCCGGCAGTCGGCAATCCACACTGCTAAAGCACCTTCCATGCGTACGATCGTTTTATTACGCGTGGTAACGACTCACTTCGCTGATCTGCTAAAGGTGATGGTAGCCGTCTTTCTAATGTTCGCCTCGTCCTTCTTGATATAGCGAACGATGGATTCGTTGACTCCAAAATGGCGGGCTGCGGCCGCGTAACTTCTACCGTCTTTCAACATATCGAGAAGCGTCACCTTCTCAGCAATCGTCATCATCTTTCGGTGACGTTTAGGCTCACTATTATTATTATTATTATTATTACTATCCAAGCTACAACCCTTGTTGGAAAAGCAAGATGCTATAAGCCCAGGGGCTCCAACAGGGAAAAATAGCCCAGTGAGGAAAGGAAATAAGGAAATAAATAAATGAAGAGAACAAATTAACAATAAATCATTCTAAAATAAGTAACAACGTCAAAACAGACATGTCATATATAAACTATTAACAACATCAAAAACCAATATGTCATAAATAAACTATAAAAGGACTCATGTCCGCCTGGTCAACAAAAAAGCATTTGCTCCAACTTTGAACTCTTGAAGTTCTACTGATTCAACCACCCGATTAGGAAGATCATTCCACAACTTGGTAACAGCTGGAATAAAACTTCTAGAGTACTGAGTAGAATTGAGCCTCGTGATGGAGAAGGCCTGGCTATTAGAATTAATTGCCTGCCTAGTATTACGAACAGGATATAATTGTCCAGGGAGATCTGAATGTAAAGGATGGTCAGAGTTATGAAAAATCTTATGCAACATGCATAATGAACTAATTGAACGACGGTGCCAGAGATTAATATCTAGATCAGGAATAAGAAATTTAATAGACCGTAAGTTTTTGTCCAACAAATTAAGATGAGAATCAGCAGCTGAACACCAGACAGGAGAACAATACTCAAAACAAGGTAGAATGAAAGAATTAAAACACTTCTTCATAATAGATTGATCACCGAAAATCTTGAAAGACTTTCTTAATAAGCCTATTTATTGTGCAATTGAAGAAGACACAGACCTTATATGTTTCTGAAAGTAAATTTACTGTCGAGAATCACACCTAAAATTTTGAAAGAGTCATACATATTTAAAGAAACATTATCAATACTGAGATCCGATGTTGAGGAGCCACCGTCCTTGGCCTACTTACAATCATACTTTGAGTTTTGTTAGGATTCAACTTCATACCCCATAATTTGCACCATGCACTAATTCTAGCTAAATCTCTATTAAGGGATTCACCAACCCTAGATCTACATTCAAGGGATGGAATTGATGCAAAGAGAGTAGCATCATCTGCATATGCAACAAGCTTGTTTTCTAGGCCAAACCACATGTCATGTGTATATAGTATGAAAAGTAATGGGCCAAGAACACTACTCTGTGGAACACCGGATATCACATTCCTATAATCACTATGGTGCCCATCAACAACAACTATTTGAGATCTATTACTTAAAAAATCAATTATAATGCTAAGAAACGACCCACCCACTCCCAACTGTTTCAGTTTGAAAACAAGGGCCTCATGATTAACACGGTCAAAGGCAGCACTAAATTCAAGCCCAATCATACGAACTTCCCGACCACAATCAAGGGATTTCTGTACAGCATTGGAGATTGTGAGAAGGGCATCACATGCTCCAAGGCCTTTACGAAAACCAAATTGCAAACTAGGGAGTAGATGATTACATTCAGCAAACCTATTAAGATGTTTTGCCAGAAGACGTTCAAAAACTTTATATAATATGGGATTTATGGAAATTGGACGGTAATCAGTGGGATTTGAGCTACCACAAACACATTTACTTAGAGGAGTAACATTACCAATTCTCCAACTAGTGCTAAAAGCTCCTCTTGCTAACTTGTGCAAAATAACAGATAACTTTGGAGCTAAGAAATCTGCTGTCTTTATAAAAAACAAAGGAAAAATACCATTTGGGTCTACACCTCCATAAGCATCAAGGTCCACCAACAGAGCTTTAATCTCACGAGATCGAAAAGCTAAACTAGTTAGTTTAGCCTCAGGAAAACAGGAATGAGGAAGTTCAAGTTTTTCATTACTCTGTTTACTGTCAAAAACATCAGCCAAAAGGGTTGCCTTTTCCTTTGGACAGTGAGTGACTGAGCCATCTGGTTTAAGTAAAGGAGGAACTGTTGCATCTACACCAAAGAGTGCAGATTTAAGGGTAGACCACCATATATGTTCCTGAGTTGTACCAGAAAGTGTTTCTTTTATGGTTAAATTGTACTCCTTTTCAGTTGAGGCATAAACTCTCTGAGCAAAAGCTCGAAGCTGAGTATAGTTGTTCCAGGTCAAATCTGATCTGTTACCCTTCCAAAGATGATAGGCCTCCTGTTTCTCCAAATAAGCACGTCTACAATCATCATTGAACCACGGGTTGTCCTTCACTCGGTACCTTAGCACACGAGAAGGGATACGCCTATCAATTATGTTGACTAGATTCTCATTCAAAGGGACAACAGGATCTACACTACTATATAATTGTGACCAATTCAAGCACAAAAATCATGTAAAATCCCATTCCAGTCTGCTTGGGATTTCATATAAATTTTACAAGAATATATATCAGGGACAGGCTGCTCAGTCTTCACTAATAATGAAATCAAGGCATGATCAGATGTCCCGACTGGAGAACCAACCTTACTAGTTATAACGCCAGGGGAGTCAGTGTATACGAGGTCCAAGCAATTACCAGACCTGTGAGTAGCTTCATCTATGATTTGCTCACAGCCTGATTCAGAGGCAAAGTCTAAAGCTCTTAAGCCATGGCGATCGGTAAGAGAGATAGAACTTAACCACTCCCTATGGTGAGCAATAAAATCACCAACAAAGACAAAAGAAGCCTTTCTATCATCTTCTTGTATCTTAGCCATATTGGTAAGAAGACAATTGAAGATAGAATCATCTATGTCTGGATTCCGGTAGATCGAACACAAATAAAAGTTGTTATGCCTTCCACAAACTTTTATTACCTGAATCTCATGACATCCACATTGATAGCAGGACTTATGAGAAGCAGGGTACTCGGTCCTAATATACACCACCATTCCCCTTAGTAGAAGCAGAATGCTTGGGAGGCATTGTACAGTAGGGTTTAACAGAAAGTTCAACAAAAAGTTCAACTTAAAACAGTCACGCACAGCACAGAATAAAGTTCACAATAACTTAACAACATCTACACAGCGATACGGCGGGAGACAAAGTGACCGCCAATACATAGATGCTGCGGGTTGGAGATGCGGGCAAAACACCAATCACAGGCTAGATAACAAAACTTGGGTTCTGATTCGTTATCTATCAGCGCTTGAACCAATCACAACCCGTATTATATGCTACGTAGGTTACCAATTCAAAGTACAAGGTACCCTACGTATACAGTAATAATAATAATGATAATAATAATGAATAATGATAATAATAATAATGATAATAATAATAATAACAATAATAATTTTAATAACAACAACAATAATAATGATAATAATAATACAGCTTTACGTACGCTATTTTACGCTTGTTTTGTTGTAGGATATGTCTCTCTCTCTCTCTCTCTCTCTCTCTCTCTCTCTCTCTCTCTCTCTCTCTCTCTCGTACGCTTATTCAAGATGTGATTTTTGCAACAAAGAATATTATTGGATGCAGTACTACGTACGTATACATACAAAAGATTCATGGAAAAGATGCACATCCATTACATTTGTAGTACAGTAGTAGCCATCAGCAGCCTTACACCATTCTAATATGGAATGACTGCATCTGATTTGCGTTTCATGTTCGATTTAATTTTACTACGTACTGTATACAGTACTGAATTATCGTATGATCACATTCTCTTTTCGTGTTTTATTTCTTTCTGTGCTGAATTATATGTCATATGTAATGCAATGAACAATCAGTAAGAGCAGATATTACTAATTACAGTATTAATGGAATTACAGGTAACGAAATATCGTATTTGGGGTCTTCAGATATCGCGGTATTTTCGAAATTTCCGGAAAATCCGCGATATGTATATATATATGGGTTATGAAAAAAACCCGCGAAGTGGTGAATCCGTGATGGTCGAACCGCGAAGTAGCGAGGGCTCACTGTAGTTGGAAAAGCAAGATGCTATAAGCCCAAGGGCTCCAATAAGGAAAAATAGCCCAGTGAGGAAGGGAAATAAGGAAATAAATAAATGATGAGACTAAAATAACAATAAATCATTCTAAAAACATTAACAACGTCAAAACAGATATGTCCTGTATAAACTATTAACAACGTCAAAAACAGATATGTCATATGTAAACTATGAAAAGACTCATGTCAGCCTCGTGGTCAACATAAAAACTTTCGCTCAAACTTTGAACTTTTGAAGTTCTACTACCCGATTAGGAAGTTCATTCCACAACTTGGTAACAGCTGGAATAAAACTTCTAGAATACTGTGTAGTATTAAGCCTCATGATGGAGAAGGCCTGGCTATTAGAATTAACTGCCTGCCTAGTATTACGAACAGGATAGAATTGTCCAGGGAGATCTGAATGTAAAGGATGGTCAGAGTTATGAAAAATCTTATGCAACATGCATAATGAACTAATTGAACGACGGTGCCAAAGATTAATATCTAGATCAGGAATAAAAAATTTAATAGACCGTAAGTTTTTGTCCAACAAATTAAGATGAGAATCAGCAGCTGAACACCAGACAGGAGAACAATACTCAAAACAAGGTAGAATGAAAGAATTAAAACACTTCTTCATAATAGATTGATCACCGAAAATCTTGTAAGACTTTCTCAATAAGCCAATTTTTTGTGCAATTGAAGAAGAGACAGACCTTATGTGTTTTTCAAAAGTAAATTTGCTGTCGAGAATCTCACCCAAAATTTTAAAAAAGTCATACAAATTTAAAGAAACATTATCAATACTGAGATCCGGATGTTGAGGAGCCACCGTCCTTGACCTACTTACAATCATACTTTGAGTTTTATTAGGATTCAACTTCATACATTCATATAAGAAACCACTAAACCAGTCCTAGTTGCCAGAACTACATGTTTAACGTTCGGTGTTCCAAGTGTTGTTTACGTGAAAGCAGTGTTGCCAAATGTTCCTAACAAAATTTTGGTAAAGAAGTAAAATTCCATTATTTGTCAAATTCCCTATTTAGGCTACACATTTTCACACAAGATTAATTATTGATCAAAGAAGTCTCTAGAAATTCCTCTACGTGAACACTTTTGCTACTGCATGTGTGAATCCAGGTCTAGTTACTTTTTTGGGCTCAAGCCATGACGTCCTGGTGGAAGTTTCCTTCAGTAGCTTCCTGAGGGTATATATGACTACAGTAGATATTCCCAGAGAATTAAACTAAAGGTTTCACAGAATTCTAACTTCTGGTACGAGTACCCGTAAGGTTTCCCTTTTGGATATCGTATATCAACAGGGGACGTATGCTTGACACGCCACATGGCTATCTGCACCCCACACAGCGTTTACGCTTCGAGGGGGAAGGTGTGGAAAGTTATAGGAGGGGCCGTTGCAAAGTTCTCCTGTGTTACTGTTACGGTACCGAGCGACGTAAACAAACGGCAGCCATAGCTGTCCGCCATCTTGACAAACGTCACATCCGCCCACGTCATTCCTTTATTTGTAGCGTTTCCATACTGAGTGTCTTTCCCAGTTTCGCTAATTTTTCACCTTATGTCGCAATCCTCAGCCTCGCCTTCTTCTGGAAAGTTGAGTACCATGTTCTTGTATTGTATAGATAAGCTCTAGCCGTAAAGTGATGATTTTTTATCCTTAAATCTTGTGTTTTGTGGCGGAGCTGTACCCTAACCGGAGGCGTCATGTTGCGACGCTGCTGTCCGCCTCGCATGCTTTTATTTAGTTAGCCAGGACAGCATTCCCGGTCTTATAACTAATTAAACAACATTAGTTATTTAATCTTCATTGCTAGGAATTAGTTATATTATGCCGATAGTATTCCTTTGGCGAACATAGTTAGCCGAACCCTATGCTAGATTGCTAGCCTTGCCCCTAGGCTCGATGCCTAAGTGTTCATGTTTACTTCCCGCATGATGAAATAAGTCTTCCTAGTGTTATATTATGAAATGAAGATTTAGACATTTATACATACAAGACTCAGTGATTGCACATATGTTTTTTCGCCTTCAAGGAAGTATACAAAAGGGTTTTGGTGATCTTACAGTCGACTCCCCTGCCCCTAACTTAACGTTAGGGTTCTTGTATGCTTCCTCACCTTCCCAGTTACCTTTTTAAGGTAACCCCTCCCTCTGTGGTAGCTTAGGCTACATCCTAACCCTCCTTACCCTGAATAGCATTCGGGTAGGTTAGGCTAGGATTGTTCTTCCCTTCTTCTTGCCATTGTTCATGGCTTGAGTCTGGGACAGAACCTCAGAGTACCAGTCGTTCACCCAAGCTCACCTTTAGGAGAATGTTTTTCTCCTTCTGGTCCTTGCTAGAGGTCGAAGGTGGTGTGGCTTTGCCCTTCCCCTTAGTCCACGCTTGGTAGGGTTACGACCCTTCCTCCCTGTGGCCTCGCGACTTGTCCTACCCCTGTCTTTCCTGGTCTGGGAGACTAGTTCTCCTAGCCTAGGTTAGGCAGCCCATGGGTTTCTGTTTCTTTATAGTTTAGGACAGGACACCAGTGCTGTACCTATGCTGAGCTAACCTACCCTAGGCTGGAGAGTGGTCTCTTTCTACCTAGTTAGGCTAGCCCTGAACAGATTCCCTTTCCCCTTCCCCCCCTATCCCTTTTGTGTTGGCTCGCCATCACACCCTTGTCTGCCGTCCTACAACTCCACTGCTTGCCGGTGGGTTGTGGAGCTGGCTGGGTCCTTTCGCTGGTTAGTCCGTACTGCTACGCTTCCCGCATATAGTCATACTATGGGATAGCCTTTGGCAGTCGGTCTGCCGGCGGAGGACCTCCCTTCCTTGAGTGTTCTTCGGTCCTCCCTTGGGCTTCCTCTGGCATTATAGCCGGCTGCCGGCTCTCTGCCGCCGGATGAAAGGTGCACCCTCCCCTTTCATTTGAATACTCCTTCCGGAGGTAGATTGGAATGGGTACTGGGTATTACCCCTCCCTCTCTTCCCTCCTATCCTATCCCTCTCCCTATCCTAGTGTCGGTCCACTGCCATCTCTGCCCTGCCGGCGCTAGCCGTCAGCATCTTCGGTGCCCCACCTGTCTCATTGAATGATGTCAGTGTTGGTCTACCGTTGCCGGCCACCTACCGGCTGGCGGGGGCCGCCGACTTGCTAACGATCTGCCATTATCTGAGGTGTCATCCTTTCTCTGCCACATAGCCTGTCGGCTGGGAAGAGTCCATCTTCGATGGGGATCTGCTGGCACCAGACGAGCCTCCGGCAAGCCATCCGGCTGCCGGCGCCAGACGAGCCTCCGGCACGCCATCAGGCTGCCGGCACTTAATAGTTTTGGCTTTACAGTGGACAGTCGCTCCTCTCTCCTGCCGGCTCAGTGCCGGTAGCTATTATTATGCAACTATGGATAATAGCCAGTACACCTATGGTATGCCTATACCTTAGACTGAAAACTATTGGGTATAGTTGTACAGTAAGACATTTTCCAGCATATTCTGTGCATCCTTGTGCAGTCTCTTGCCAGGACCTACCCGCTAAAGGGGCTTGGCTTATCCCCTTTTTCTCTCTATAATCTGAATGAATTCAGATTTCCCCATCCCTGTATTTAATTCCCCAGAGGAAGCCTATGCTTGGCCCATCCGTAACGGATGTCCTTCCTCTTCCTGGGACCCATATCGGCTCTACGGAATTAATTACAGTGTGAGGTCGCGGCAATTGGCTGGGCGGGAGTCACAAATATGTGTTTCCTACCTCCTTTCTGGCATACCTATCCTAATCTTATACACAAATGGAATCTTATATTATAAGTTACTAACTTAATCGTAATCTAAGATTAATGTAAGTCATGTGGTATTGACTTCCAAGTACTCATTCTCTTTTCTTTCACAGGAGGAGTACGTGAAGTGTGAGAGCACCTTCTGTGGTGTTCTTCGCCCTGACTTCTACGGCCACCTGGTGTGCCGGACCCACGCCGGCTGGTCAACCAAGAAGGGGATCCTTCGGTATTGGGGTCCTCAGGTCTGTTCCGTCTGCAAGGGCATGCTTGATGAGGCGTTTGACAATCCTCCGTCCGCGGAGGCCCGGGAAAACGTCCGAAGGAAACTGCGTAAGTGGGTGCGTTGTTTTCAGAAAAACCCACGGGGCCTTATCTCCCTAAGGCATCTGTTGATGCCATGATCCCTAAGGATGAGATCCCCTGCGTCCAACTAACGGTCAAACCGGATGCTGAGGCCGCTCTCCAGAGTTGTCACATTGACGAAGTGGAGAGGATGTCGGATGTGTCCGAAGATACTAAAAGGACCCTCATGGCTGAGGGTCGAGAAGACGAAGAGGATCAGGTGTAGTTCCCTGATTCCGAGGGCGAGATTTCCCGTGCGCCCTCTGCGGCTTCTGTCGTGGTTGAGGAGCCAGTCCCCTCTACATCTGCCGCTCCGATACCTGTGATACCGGGTACCCAGGATACCATCCAGGCTTTGGTGGCATTCCTGGAGGAGAAGTTCCGCAAAGGTCATGAGGACCTTAGAAAAGGAAATATTGAGCATTAAGAAGCAGCCGAAGAAGATCTCTGTCAAGGATCTTCCCTCCTGCTCAGTAACAAATCTCTGGAGGCATGCAGAACACGTGCCGATCACGACTGGACGCATCTTCATTAACGACAAATTGGGTGCCGTCCCCCTTGAAGAGGTGGAGTTCTGCCCTAGCTTTGACGCCTACCTGGACTGTTACATCCGTCTCGAGTCCGAGCCAGTCTCCAAGTAGGAGACCGAACCTAAGGAGGTCATCGTACTTGAGCACTCCAAGGCTCAAGCTATGCTGGCTGATAGCCTTAAGAGTAAAGGCTTTACTAACTCCGAGATGCCGGCATTGAGCAAGAAGTACCCGTCCTTTCTTGCTCTTCCCACCACGGTCTTTCCCTTTACAGAAAAGGCCCTGAATGTTGTCTTGAAGGCGGTGGAAGAAGGAAAACCCTGCCCTACAATAGAGTGTAGGCCTCTCTCCCTCGCCCTACCTCTCGATGGTAAAAGCTGGAAGCCTCCCAAGTTCCATGATCACCTTTTACGTCAGGAACAAGACACCAAAGAGAGGCTGGCAGCCTCCCTGTCTCTTCAAGTACAACTTGAAGCAATGGCCGGGGATGTTCGGGTCCCGGGCTACTAAATGGTTCTCGCTAAGTCCCGCCTTGCCACCTTGATGAAGGACTTGTACAGCTTCATCAAGGCCCGGAGAGCCTGTAGAGAGTTCGTGTTTGCAGACGCTACTGTAAAACACGAACCCCGGAAACTGATCTCCTCCAACATCTGGGGCAAATACCTCTTTCCGGTGGATCTGGTAAAAGAGATTGCGGACAAAGCTGCCACTGAGAATAGGAACCTTCTCAATAAGTGGGGCATGTCCCGAAAGAGGAAATCTTCTCAGGATGAAGGTCCGCAACCTAAGAAGAAGTCCAACAAGCCCCGACCCCAACAGCGTCAGGCTAAACGTAAGTTTCCGGCTCCCGCTACTCCCCAGCTTCGGCTCAACCGCAGCAGACCTTTCAGTTGGTCCCTCAGCCAGTGGTGACCCAGTCACCAATCTTTACCCCTGCATATGAAAGGCAGTCGACTACCTATCACCCCAGAGGTAGAGGCTCCGGCAAAAACTCGAGAGGGAGAGGAGGAAGGGGAGCAGGCGGCCGAAGTGGTAAACCCTCGGGAAACCAGAAGCAATGAAGTGCGTCCGGTGGGAGGAAGACTTCGCTACTTCCAGGATCGTTGGACCTTTGATCCTTGGGCCCACAGCATCGTCAAGAAGGGACTAGGGTGCCCATCCTGGAAGAATATGTCCTAGAACTCTTGAACAAGAAGGTGATCAAGAGGGTGAAGTCCACCAGGTTCCAGGGAAGACTGTTTTGTGTTTCCAAGCAAGACTCAGACAAACTCAGAGTCATTCTGGACTTGTCCCCCCTCAACAAGTTCATTGCGAACAACAAATTCAAGATGCTGACTCTTCAACATGTAATAGCCCTACTGCCTCAAAGGCTTACACGGTCTCAATAGACCTGGCGGATGCCTACTGGCACATTCCAATGAACCATCAAGCTGCTTCCTACCTAGGATTCAGGCTTCAAAGAAGAAAATACGCCTTCAGGGCCATGCCCTTCGGGCTCAACGTGGCCCCAAGAATCTTCACGAAGCTCGCAGACATGATCGTCCACCAGCTACGCCTTCAAGGCGTCCAGGTGATGGCTTACCGAGACGATTGGCTGGTCTGGGCTACATCGCTAGAAGAATGCTTAGGTGCCTGCAGAAAGGTGACCCAGTTCCTGGAACATCTGGGTTTCAAAATCAACACCAAAAAGTCTCGTCTGTCTCCAGCTCAGAAGTTTCAATGGTTGGGAATCCATTGGAATCTTCAGTCACACCATCTTTCCATCCCTCAGAAGAAAAGGAAGGAAATAGCCGGATCTGTCAAGAGACTTCTCAAATCCAAACGGATTTCAAGACGACAACGGGAGAGTACACTCGGCTCCCTCCAGTTCGCTTCAGTGACAGACCCAGTGCTACGAGCACAGCTAAAGGATGCATCGGGAGTCTGGAGACAAAACGCATCCATCGCTCGAAGAGATCTCAAAAGACCCCTGCCAACCAGTCTTCGCTCACTCCTCAAGCCGTGGTCGGAAGCAAAGAACCTGAAAAGATCAGTTCTTTTTCAACTACCACCTCCGTCGGTCAACATCCGCACGGATGCCTCGTTAGAATGATGGGGGGGGGGGTCACTCCCATCAGCGACAAGTTCAAGGAATGGGGTCTCCCCTATTCAAGACGTTTCACATCAACATCTTGGAGACCATGGCGGTTCTTCTCACTCTGAAGAAACTGTCCCCTCGTCCTTCGATTCACATCCGTCTCACTCTGGATGGCACCGTTGTGGTCAGATGTCTCAACCGTCTGGGCTTACGATCGCCCCAACTCAACCAGGTGATGCTACCCATTTTCCGTCTAGCGGACAGGAAAAAATGGCACCTACAAGGATTCCGTAATGTGACGGCGGACGCTCTATAGAGGACAAGCCCCATAGAGTTGGAATGGTCCCTAGACGCAAGATCATTCTCCTTCATCTCCTGTCTAGTCCCGGAACTGCAGATCGACCTCTTCGCGAGAAGCGACAACAACTAACTTCTATATATGGCCCCATACGAGGACCCTAAAGCGGAAGCGGTGGACGCCATGTCCCTGGGCTGGAACAGATGGTCCAAGATTTACCTGCTCCCTCCACCCAACCTTCTGCTGAAAGTCCTCGCCAAACTGAGAACCTTCAAGGGAACAGCAGCCCTAGTGACTCCCAAGTGGCCCCGGAGCAACTGGTTTCCCCTAGTCCTGGAGCTACAGCCCAAGCTGATCCCTCTGCCGGGCCCAATTCTCTCCCAGCAGGTGCAGAAGTCGACTGTCTTTGCTTCATCAAAGAAAGTCCGAGACCTTCATCTCATGATTTCCTCTCCCTAGCTGTGAAGATAAGGTTTGGAATCTCGAAGAAAAGTCTAGACTTAGAGGAATACAAGACAAAGTCTACCAGAAGGCAATATGAGTCATCTTGGAAGAAGTGGGTCTCCTTTGTCAAGGCAAAAAATCCTACGGAGATCTCCATAGATTTTTGTATGTCCTTCATTCACCTTCATGGACAAGGCTTAGCTGCCAATACGATTTCCACTTGTAGATCGGCCTTGACTAGACCACTGCTGTACGCCTTCCACATAGATCTGTCCAACGAAATCTTTAACAAACTTTCGAAGGCATGTGCTAGACTCCGTCCGGCACCACCACCGAGACCCATCTCTGGTCTCTGGATAAGATGCTCCACTTTGCCTCTAGCCGGGACAACAACTCTTGCCCTCTGAAAGACTTGACTCAAAAAGTAATCTTCCTTTTTGCTTTCGCATTGGGAGCTTGAGTCAGTGAAATAGTGGCCTTATCTAGAGAAGAGGGCCAGATACAGTTCGCCGATATGGGGGAACTTACCCTCTTCCCTGCCCCTACATTTCTCGCAAGAATGAACTCCCCACCAAGAGACGGGGAGAAACATCGGGCAGTGATTTGTCACTTAAACAATTAAGGGCGAAGGTCACCTACTTTATTCGCAGAGCGGATCCTGACAGTACACCCGCAGGTCATGATCCTAGGAAAGTTGCCTCTCCCCTAAATTTCTTCAAAGGAATGGATTTCGAAAAGCCTTCGATCGTCACAGGCTGGAAATCCTCAAGAGTGTTTTTCAAACACTATGCGAAGCAGGTGCAAGAGGTGAAGAGATTCGTGGTGGCTGCAGGTAGTGTGTTAAAACCTGCCGCTTAGTGCTGCGTAGAACAGCGAGTTATTTCGGGACTCTAACTCAACGGGGGCCTGTGTTGACCCTAGTGCGATACATAGTGATTTCAGGTGACACTTAGTGTCACGAGAGACTGTTCTTCCACAAGGTGACATAACATAGACTTTAACACGTGTGCCACATGTTTTTGGACATGAAGTTTGTTGTGACTTTGAGACTTTAGTTCTCCTGGAACTCATGTGTGTAACGTCAAGTTCTTCCTTTTCGGATTCCACACCATTGTCTTTTATAGTTCCTAGTCTATGTTTGTCAATCAACAATTTTACTGTAAATTGTTTACCTTCTTTCATATCGCGAATGTTTTCTTGGATAAAATAGAAATTTCGCTACCATATGCGTCTTATTTCGCCCTACCATAGGAAATAAACTACTGTCACAGAGTTTTAATGCCCCTATTTAACCTTTATTATATTTCATGTTATAATATTGCTCCTGTCTGAGATTTGGTCACCAATGAAAGTGAAATATTTGTTCCCACACAAGTACTTAACTTTCCTGATCTGTCCGTCGAGACCGACAAGATCCTCGTCTACAGGTGAGTTTATCATCATCAGGGTACTTCGAGATGTTCCTATTGTCCACACAGGACTTCCTTGCCAGGGGGGCAGGAAGCCAGGTCATAGTTTATGTCAATGGTAGTGACATGCAGCGGAGATGTCACTGTCTCTAAGGTCATCAGACCAAAGGAATATTGTTTGAAGTAGAAGGCACTACCGAAACGGGGAAAATCCACGATACACTAATTCTCTGGTACACTTCCATCAGGACGTCATGGCTTGAGCCCAAAAAACGGATTTTGAGCGAAGCGAAAAATCTATTTTTGGGTGAGATGGCCATGACGTCCTGATGGACCCGCCCTATTTTCTCTATTCTGGCCTGTCAGGCCCCTCCCTTTCTTGATTGCATCGTGGAGGCTGACAGAAACGCTAGAACGAACGACGCGGGCGGATGTGACGTTTGTCAAGATGGCGGACAGCTATGGCGGCCGTTTGTTTACGTCGCTCGGTACCGTAACAGTAACACAGGAGGAGAACTTTGCAACGGCCCCTCCTATAACTTGCCACACCTTCCCCCTCGAAGCGTAAACGCTATGTGGGGTGCAGATAGCCATGTGGTGTGTCAAGCATACGTCCCCTGTTGATATACAATATCCAAAAGGGAAACCTTACGGGTACTCGCGCCAGGAGTTAGAATTCTGTGAAACCTTTAGTTTAATTCTCTGGGAATATCTACTGTAGTCAAATATACCCTCAGGAAGCTACTGAAGGAACCTTCCATCAGGAGGTCATGGCCATCTCACCCAAAAATAGATTTTTCGCTTCGCTCAAAATCCGTTTTATACTAACTTGGTAATACTGCATTCAACTAACAGTAATATGTTTTTTCCAATTTATTCAGCAACTGTTTGTAACATTTTGGAAATAAGGCAGCAAAGTTATTATCAAAATTACAGCTTTAATACAAAATGTCAGCAAAATATGAGAAAATAGGTAAATTTTGTATAAACAATTGATATGTCATAGCATCCTCTGTTAGGAGACCACTAGTTGGCGAGTCATCAGCTGATTACCAAAACAAACAATCAACTTGCTTCTGTATTTCATTAAACAAAGTGCTATATAGAGAATGTCCTCAACTTATAAACTTAATTGATTCCAAGAAGCTGTTTGTAAGTTGAATTGTTTGCAAGTCCAGTTTTGTGAAATTTTGGCCTAGTGTAGGCCTAACCTGAATTTCATGCCTATGATTTCCAGCTACAAAAGTCAACAAGTAGTAAGTTTTCATATGAAATAGATATTAGGTTATTATAAATATTTTGTTTACTGTATTAAAGGATATAATATTGTTTTATTACAGTGTATATCTTATACAGTATTATTTTCAGTTGGATTTGAGTTCGTATCGGAATGTTTGTAAGTTGAGGACGTTCTGTTGAAATAAATTTACTTATTACCTATGAATGATAATTGTAGGTCATGTTTTATGTCTAGTGAGTGTGCAAACTCCACTGTACATCTTTTTCTTAGTGTTAAGATGCAGGGTGATTTTTACAGGCATTTTTCAAGAAAAAAGGTGTCCCCTATGTCACGGGAAATACAGTATTTGTTTTTAAGTGCAGAATTTAGAGCATAAAATATATTTTTAAGCTTAAAAAGAATAAAGTTATTTTGATCAATGCTAGAACTAAGTTCTTGAATCTGGAGTAATTTCAAGGCAAAATCAAACCAAAAGTATTATTTTGAATATAAAGTTATCTATATATATTTTTCTTTCAGCCCAACCTCGTTGCATCTCATAGAGTGTATTTGAACAAAGTTGATGTTACAGAGCTGAGTGAAACTTGTAGTGGAAGAGGGGATACACTGACCTTGTTTTTGTTCAGTGATGTCCTTGAGGTAGGTTTTCCAAAATCCCAGGAAAGTAATTTTGCCAAAATCACACAAAAGTTATAATTGCTTTTTCATTTTTTTTTTATCTTGATTGATATTCAAATCTTAGGTGATGTTAGGTTCCACAAGGAATTAGCATCCTTTTACAAACTACCAAAATCTCTCAATGTTCACAGATTTTGTATACTTAATACAGTAGTTATAGGATAATAGTTAAGGTAAAATGATATTCAATCGGAATGTTTCCCTAAAATTATAATTAGCAGAAGAAATTTATTATTCAGTACATTTTTATGAAAGGAATTTGAATTTAGCCTAATTTTTTTTATAAACAATTAAAAAATATAGTAAAACTTTATTTTTGTAAATTTGTTCCTATGCAAATGCAAACTTTAAGTCATTTTAGTTGTGACCGTAATTTAGAAGTTGTGGGATCCTGGTAACTTTGTATGGTTTCCAACTATCCACCCAGTCTGGGAAGAAGTGTCTGAATCAGCAAGACACCTACACTCAGATCCAGGTCATCGTAGCATACGTGTTTACTACTACTTCCGCATTGTGCTTTTATGCTTGTGCTCTGATCTTTGCTTTTCCTTTTCTCTTTTTATGATCCAGGTCGAGAGTGATTCCGATCCTGTTTGCCCAAGTTGTCAAGGTAAGTGTCGTACCCATTCTTGTAATTGTGATTTTTACAGGGAATGGCTGCCTTCCCAGTGGATAAAATGTAATGCAAGGCATAAAAAGGGGAAGTACTACGAGATGGTAGAGAACAGCCTGTCTTCTCTACCATTAGACCTGGCAATATTACCTCTTGACCCAGAATTCTATTTTTTGGCTAAGCTGGCAACCCTCCTAGTATATTTCTCTGAGGATGATCCCACCAACATGGAAAAGGTTGCAAGATGTTTCTTGCAAGCCGCTTCATGGCTGTATTTCGGGTTATGGACAGTGGGTTTCCTCGTTAAGAACGAGGATCTCTCCACCCCTCAGAGGAAGGAATCACTGCTAGTAATAAAGTAATAATAATAATAATAATAATAGCATTCCTCCTCTCGTAAGCCAGGACTTTCAAGTTCTTGATGGAGAAACGTTGTTAACCAGTGGATCAACTGGGTTTGGAGACGTTGCGATGCAGTGAAATGTGAGTTAGGTTGTGGTGGTCTGAGTGGTCACGTCCCTGACTGGTGATCGCCAGACTGTGGTTCGAGTCCCACTCAATCTGGTTAGTTCTTTTGGCCTCTACAATCTCACCATTCTTGTGAGCTAAGCGATGAGGCTGCGTAATGTTCCCTTAGATGGTCCTTCACTGTTCCACGTGGAGGATATAGAGGCTGTCGCTGACAGATGGAGGAAGGCGAGACAAGACTCCCTCCTCCAATGTGGTGATCACCTCACACTTCCACTTAAGGATACCGCCACTGCAGAGATCTAGTACGGCTGACGCTCAAGGTCTGAAGAAAAATTGTGTCTCATACGAAATTTTGAGCACACATGCCCTCAGTCAGAAGTCAGACCTGCTCTTTGGAACGTAATGAAAGTCTTATGTTCACTGAAAGGATCCCCATATGAACCTATTCATCAAGCCTCGGATCAAGAGGATCCTTAGGACAGCCTTCCCTCTTGCCCTGGCCTCTGCGAAGAGTTGGTGAACTTCATGATCTGTCCTATGATGTCGCCCCTTCAAGAAGTTAAGGCTGGTGATACTCTGCTTCATAACCGAGTTGGTAGCTAAGACTCAAAATGCGGCTGTAGCAGATCCTAGAGTCGGGCCCTTCCAGATTGAGTCTCCTGTCTGTAACAGATGACTCTGATCAACTACTACTCTGCCCTGTGATGGCGCTGAGGAGATAGCTGAAGAGAACCAAAAGAGCCCGCTCACAAATCATCAGACTCTTCGTCAGCATGGGCAAGAATAAAAGTAAGATTATGAATAGCTCACGCTCCTTTGCACTGAGATTGTTTTGCTCCACTTTCCACTCTCCCCCCCCCCCAGCTTGTCCCAGTTCTTGCTCTACACTGTATATCCATTTACTATGGTAAGAAATTACTGCTATACAGGTAGTCATCTACTTACAACTGAGATAGGACCAAGAGATGCATTGGAAGTTGATCTGGACTCAAAGTCCAACTTAAAAATTGAAGTTTCCGTAGATTTATTGTGTGTCATGATTCAGTAATATTTTTTTATTGTATATCTTTACTTAATTTTCTTGTTTAACCCTTTTAGCCCCAAAGGACGTACTGGTACGTTTCACAAAAGCCATCCCTTTACCCCCATGGACGTACCAGTACGTCCTTGCAAAAAAATGCTATAAAAATTTTTTTTTTTCATATTTTTTATACTTTATTCAGAAAATTCAGGCATTTTTCAAGAGAATGAGACCAACCTGACCTCTCTATGACAAAAATTAAGGCTGTTAGAGCAATTTAAAAAAAAATATACAGCAAAATGTGCTGGGAAAAAAATAACCCCTTGGGGGTTAAGGGTTGGAAATTTCCAAATAGCCTGGGGGTAAAAGGGTTAATAGGATATGTGCTCTATTAAAATTTTTTTTTTTTGTCAATTTCAGAATTACTTTACCAATCAACAATTACCAGCTTTTATTTTTCTAAACTTTGATTTTGATCAGCTGATCTGAAGGTCCCACTACCGTGTTGAGGGAATCCGTATTTTTTTTATATTTTCGTAATTTATTTGAAAATAACTTCATGATGAATATTACATCAGCACCAATATGTCACAGGATACAGTAATGCCTCAGAACACAAAATTAATTCGTTCTGGAGTGGCTTTCGTTTCGTGAAAATTTTGTGTTAGAGCCCCATGTAAATGTCTAATTCATTTTGAATCCTACAAAAACCACATTAGATTTCATAATAAGGCTACAGTATAACCACAATGAAATACTGTACAGCCAAACTGTTTTCTTATTTTTAATGGGTGACTATTTTATTCTCGGCCTGGTTGGCAAATCACTTTTATTATGAAACATTTTTTGCAAAGAGAGTTATAAAAATCTTCGCATTTTATAAGCAGATTCTTTCATGAAGAGAGGTATGACTGTATCTTAGTTTTCATACAGTACATTTACAGTATAGCCTTTATTATTATCATAAGAATACGTTCTCTCTCTCTTTCTTTGTGCGTGTGCGCCTGTTTGTACATTTAGTTTCTTTTTAAAGCTCCGTACAGTATTTAATTTTTAGTTCATTATTAAGCCTTCATATTTCATTAGACATCATTGTGTTCAATTGTAGTTTATCCGAGCATGTTTGTATTCTATTTTTCAATTTCGGGGAGCATTTCAATAATCGACACTTAGATCTCTCTCTCTCTCTCTCTCTCTCTCTCTCTCTCTCTCTCTCTCTCTCTCTCTCTCTCTCTCTCTCATTCTGTGTGTGTGTGTAAGACCTCATCTAGATATAGATAGACTGGAAGCAGTATAAGCTAGGGTCAACAAACTAGTTCCAACACTAAGGCAATTCAGATATAGATGGAGGATGGAACGTTTGAACTTCTTTGATTTTACTAAATCGACGATTAAGGGGACAGTTTATAGAGGCATTCAAAATTCTTAAAGGAATAAAAAATGTAGATCACAACAATCTATTCACTCTGGCACAAATAAGTCCAGAGGGAACAAATACAAAAAGGAATTGAAAATATACAACACCACTCAATGTGACAAGTTCTTTACATACAAAATGGCAAATATTTGGAATAGACTTCCAACAGATGTAGTAAACAGTAACACTGTAAACGAGTTCAAGAATAAGTTAGACAAGATCATAAGAACTCTCTAAATGCTTAAACTGAATCACTCTATCAAAGAGCAAACAGTCTCTCCACTGATGGACTAAAAAGTCTTTGAGACATACAAAATCCTTGTAACTCCTAAGTCTTTGAGACATACAAAATCCTTGTAACTCCTAAGTCTTTGAGACATACAAAATTCTCTCTCTCTCTCTCTCTCTCTCTCTCTCTCTCTCTCTCTCTCTCTCTCTCTCTCTCTCTCTCTCTCTCTCTCTCTCTCTCTCTCTCTCTCTTTTTTCTTTAGTAAGACCACATCTAGATATAGTTAGACTGGAAGCAGTACAAGCTAGGATCACCAAACGTGTTCCAACACTAGGTTAATTCGGAGATAAACGGATGATGGATCGTTTGAACTTATTTGATTTAAAAGTTAGATGACTAAGGACACAGTTAATAGAATCATTCAAAATTTTTAAAGGGATAACAAATGTAAATTACAACAAAGTATTCACAATAGCACAAATCTGTCCAGAGTAACAGATACAAACTGGAATTGAAAAGATGCATCACTCAATGTGGCAAATTTTTTACATACAAAATAGCAAATACTTGGAATAGACTTCCAACGGATGTAGTAAACAGTAACACAGTAAATGAGTTCAAGAATAAATTAGACTGAATGAAGCTTGCAAAACTCTTGCTCTTTGAATTTCTCTGGTTTACGCTGTGATTTTCATTTGGACTGGATGAAGCTTGCAGAAAATCGTGCTCTCTGAATTTCTCTGGTTTACGATGTGCTTCTAATTTAAGATCATAAGAATTCTAAATGCTTAAACCAAATCGCTCTACCAAAGAGCAAATAAGTCTCCTCTGGTGAACTAAAAAGTCTTTGAGGCATCCAAAATCCTTGTAACTTTGTAAAACACACACACACTCTCTCTCTCTCTCTCTCTCTCTCTCTCTCTCTCTCTCTCTCTCTCTCTCTCTCTCTCTCTCTCTCTCTCTCTCTCTCTCCTCTCTCTTTCAACTCTCTGAGTTGTATTTGTATGCCGGTGAAGTGAACACTTGTGCGTCCCTAAAAATATCCTGATTTAACGCGGATAACAAAAAGGCTATCGAGTGAAATATAGCTACAAGTTTTCGTGAATAGTTGGTGATTAGTTTGAGGGCAGAAAAGTGAGATAAATCGTCGGCATGGGATAGTTATCTTGTGAATTAATAAAAATCTGACCAAGATGGCATTGTATAACACAGGCAACTCGTGGAGAGATATCGCTGGAGTCAGCAAAGGCAAATTTCATGAGTTGGCGAAACAGGAGCTCGACCGATTGACGACAGATGTCACTAACAACTCCAACCAGTGTGACGGAAAAATATTCGCAGACATATTGAAACAATATGATCCAATAGACTGGAACAAATCTGCGGAAAACATCAGTAAAATAATTGAAGAAATTCCAAAGAAAATCCAAGTGTTAAAGAGACTTATAAAGAAAGTCTACATCAATCAACACATTCCATCAAAGAACAATAACAAATCCAATATGGTAAATATGCTGATTGATGCATTGGGAAAAAGAATGCCAAAATGGTGTAATACATGTAAGATATGGTATTCCATTAATAATCCTCAACAACTGATTAGAAAATGTAATGCCTGTAATGTTCCAACACACCCCACATGTGCTGAAATACAGCAAAAAATAAAAAATAGAGACACAAAGGTATTCTGCTCAACATGCTTAGTCTGGATAGAAAATATAATTAAGTCGAGACTAAAGCTGCAATTAGTTGAAGAAGAAGAAGAAGAAGAAGAAGAAGAAGAAGAAGATGAAGATGAAGATGAAGAAGAAGAAGAGAAAAATGAACAAGATATGTGTAAGGATGCAGAGGAAATCATTGATATAACTTATGATGCCATCCAACAACATACTTATGAAGAAATAAATTATCAGATGGAAACAAATAATAGACCCAAGAGACTCTACCCGGACCTACATACTTTTAGGGAAGAGCAAGAACAAGAAAAAAAAGAAAAGAAAGATATAGTCTGTAATAGGCTGAAAAGAGGGAATTGCAAATTTGGCGAAAGATGCTACTACAAGCATCCAAAGATATGCCATAATTATGAAATATATGGTAAATGTGCGTATTTAGACGGATATGGAGACGAATGCAGAGATCTCCATCCAAAAATATGCAAAACCCTAAAAGAAGGAAAAGGATGCAGTTTCAACAAAAAATGTCGATATATGCATCCTGCAACTATGAATGAGAGTAAGAAAACTCAGCAAACTGAAAAGAAAAACAAAAATGAAACAAAAAAAGAAACAAAAAAGCAGACCGCGTATATACCGCACTATGCACCAAAAAAGGCCTTTCAACCTAAAGCTCCACAAATAGAGCCCAACTACCAAGAATGCATATATAATGCCAGGGGTTGGTGCAGATATGGAGATAATTGCAGGTTTACACACAAAAATAAGTATGAAGGCGAAAGAACAAATATCATGGAAAAGTTGGATTTTTTAATGGCAGAATTCCGAGAAATGAAGAAAAGAACATCATATCAGAACAGGAAGGAAGCATGGGAGAATCCATATTATTACCAATATTAAATAATGGAAATGAGACACAAACCATAATAGTGATGAATGCACAGGGTTTAGTCACGAGTAACTCTAAAAGGAAAATAGAGTTCCTAGAAGAACTAACCCAAATTGAAAAAATAGATATATTAAATATAAGTGAAACATGGTATTCCCAAGAGACTGGCAGTGATGACCAGATAAAGGGTTTCCAAACTTATAGATCAGACAGAAAAAATAGGAATCAAGGGGGAACCGCAATATATGGAAGAGACATAAATCAAGGAAAAGTCTGTGAAAAATACAGCAACACAGAATGTGAATTGATTGCGGTAGAATTTGAATTTGAAAAACTAGTGAATATGTTTACAGACCCCCAAATACTAAGGAGTTTGACATAATAATAGAAAAAATAGATGATATATGTAGAAACCATAAAGACTGGAATATACTCCTATCCGGAGATTTTAACTTTCCTTTCGTGGATTGGAAAGAACGGATAGAAGAAAGTGGTTGTATGTATACATATAAAAAAGAGAGTAATAGTAGCGCAGAAGATAAGAGGCAATTTGAAAAGCTTCAAGATATGCTATTAGAACATAATATGCAACAAATAAACCACATTCCAACAAGAAAGGAAAATGTCCTAGATCTAGTATTTGTGAATGAGGTGAATTATGTTAAAGAAATAATAGTGTATAACACGGGAATTTCAGACCACAATGTCATAGAATTGATAGTTCATTCCAAAGCAAGTGATCACAGAATTAATAAAAGCACAAAACTTTGGGAAGGATATGGAAAATATAACTTTTACAGTAAGAATATAAAATGGTCAGAAATAAATGAAGAACTGAATAAAGAATGGAAAAATGTATTTATAAGTGATAACATACAGGTAAATACGGATATACTGTACAAAATACTGGAGAAAATTGTTGAAAAATATGTACCGAAAAAAAACAATAAACAAAAGACGTGCATACCAAGAGACAGAAGGATCTTATTTCAGAAAATTAAAAAGTGGAAGAAAAATCTTGCAAAAGAAAAAAATGTGTGGAAAATGAGGGAAATAAAATGTAAGATAGAAAATACAGAACAAAAGATTATGCAGTCGAAAGAAAATGAAAAAAGGGACTTAGAAGAAAGGACACTTCAAAATATAAAAAGAAACCCCAAAGTACTTTACTCCTATGCAAAAAAAAATGAATAAAAGGAGAATAGAAATAGGCCCTCTAAGAATTGAAGGACGGCTAACGAATGAAAAAAAGGAAATATGCAACATATTAGCAGAAAAATATAAGAGTGAGTTCACGCCAAGAATTGCGAATGAGAATAATGAAACAGAAATGAGAGAAGAAAATGTTGAATATCTAACGGATATAGATATTAATGAAGCAGATATTGTCACGGCTATAAACGAAATTAAAAATGGATCGGCAGCCGGACCAGATGGAGTTCCAGCGATTTTGTTAAAAAAAACTGCAAACACTATCGCGAAGCCACTTGCAATACTGCTAAGACAGAGTATAGATATGAGCGAGATATATGTTAAACATAAATTAGCTTATATAACCCCTATCTTCAAAAGTGGATCAAGACTAGAGGCAAGCAATTATAGACCTGTTAGTCTAACATCACATATTATGAAAGTGTATGAGAGGGTAATAAAAAAGAAAATAATGAACCATTTGGTCAAAAACAATTTGTTTAATATGGGTCAACACGGTTTCGTACCTGGAAAAAGTACACAGACCCAACTGATAGCTCACTATGAAAATATATACAATAATATGATAAATGAAAAAGACACAGATGTGATCTATCTAGATTTTGCTAAAGCCTTTGACAAGGTAGACCATAACATATTGGAGAAAAAAATGAGAAAGCATAATATTGTGGGAAAGATAGGAAAATGGGTAAAAGAATTCCTGCAAAACAGAAAACAGATAGTGGTTGCAAATGACGAGAAATCAGATGAAGCCCAGGTAATATCTGGTGTGCCCCAAGGTACGGTATTAGCTGCACTGCTATTTGTTATTATGATCTCAGACATAGACTGTGATGTTGAAAACTCCGTAGTGAGAAGTTTCGCCGATGACACAAGAATAAGTAGAGAAATTACTTGTGATGAAGATAGGAACGCACTACAAAGAGATCTAAACAAAATATATGAATGGGCGGAGATAAATAGGATGGTATTTAACTCCGATAAATTCGAATCAATAAATTATGGAAACAGAGAAGGAATGGTGTATGCATACAAGGGACCTAATAATGAGACAATCACAAACAAGGAAGCAATTAAAGACCTTGGTGTAATTTTAAATAGGAATATGTTATGCAACGACCAAATAGCAACACTGTTGGCTAAATGTAAAGCAAAAATGGGAATGTTATTCAGACACTTTAAAACAAGAAAAGCTGAACACATGATTATGCTTTACAAAACTTATGTGCGTAGTACACTCGAGTACTGCAATGTGATATGGTACCCACACTACCAAAAGGATATTGCGCAAATAGAGAGTGTACAAAGGTCCTATACTGCTAGAATAGAAGAAGTTAAGGACCTTGATTACTGGGAAAGACTGCAATTTTTAAAACTATACAGTCTAGAAAGGAGAAGAGAACGCTACATGATAATACAAGCATGGAAGCAAATAGAAGGAATTGCTGAAAACATCATGGAGCTTAAAGTATCAGAAAGAGCAAGCCGAGGTAGATTAATAGTACCAAAAAGCATTCCAGGTAAACTGAGAAAGGCGCACAGGACATTAATCCACTACGCACCAGCATCGATAATGCAGCGACTATTTAATATGCTGCCAGCTCATCTAAGAAACATATCAGGAGTGAGCGTAGATGCGTTTAAAAATCAGCTCGATAAATACCTAAGATGCATCCCAGACCATCCAAGACTGGAAGATGCAAAATACACCGGAAGATGTATTAGCAACTCTCTGGTGGATATACGAGGTGCCTCACACTGAGGGACCTGGGGGAACCCAAACAAAAAATAAGGCAATAAGGTAAGGCGCTCTCTCTCTCTCTCTCTCTCTCTCTCTCTCTCTCTCTCTCTCTCTCTCTCTCTCTCTCTCTCTCTCTCTCTCTCTCTCTCTCTCAGGAAATCAAAGGCATTGGGTACAAATGATATTCATCCAAGAGAGATTATAGAACTAGAAGATATAACCTTACACTTTTACAAAATGTTCCAAAAAACAGCCAATAAATGAGAGCTGCTACAAGGATGGAAACTAGGCAATTCTCCTTCAATCTACAAAAAGGGACCAAAAGAAGAACCTAGCAACCTCAGACCTGTGTGTAGCTTCAGTGCCTTTCAAAATTTTTAATCATTCTCAGTAGATTCCATAGTAGAACATACAGAGAAAAACAATCTTCTGATAGATAGCCAACATGGTTTTAGACAAAAGAGATCATGTGTGACAAATCTTTTGGAATTTTTCCTCAATATGTTAAGCTTTTATGACAAAAGCAGGGCAATGGACATCATATACATAGACTTTCAAAAGTCTTTTGACAAAGTTCCTCATAAAAAATTAATGGTCTAAATTAGAGCACTTGGCATTATTGACAAGATAGGGGAATAGATCAGATTGGCGAACAAACAGAAAACAGAGTATTGATCAATTGGAGAAGCTCTAGAGTGGCAGCTGTTACAAACGGAGTAGCTCAAGGATCCGTCTTTGGCCCATGGCTATTTCTGACTACATTAATGACATAGATTTAAGATTAACAAGTAGAATAGCCAAATTTGCTGACACTAAACTATGCATAAATGCTGCAAACTCAGAACACTTAGAAACATTAAGACAGGATCTAATGAAGCTAGGAGAATGGTCTAGAAAATGGCAAAGGCCTTTCAACAGTAGGAAATGTAAAGTCATGCACATAAGTTATAGTAACCCGCAATCAGATTACTCACTTGCTTTGTAATAGAATAGAACGTATGCACCAAGAGGAAGATCTCTGTATTATTATCAGCAAGGATCTGATGTACACTAAACAGAGCATAAAAGCTGAAAAGAAAGCACAAAAACTAATAGGTAACTTGGAGACAATTTAAAGGGACTGTCCCCCATTGTACTTTGACATAACTTTCAAAAATCGAAAATAGTTTTGTTTCTATGTATGCGTAAACATATCGTACATGCTCCCAGAAGTTTTCAGCCAATTATTTTTTACAAATAACGAAGATATAGCAGTCTTTAAATGATGACGTCATCCTTACTGTGTCGTCTGCATGACTTGAGTTTGACAAAATCGTCTTTCTGGGTTATTTTAGCATATTTAAAGCGATTTTTCACTTATGTTTCGAGATATCGTACGTCTGGCAGAAATGGAAGGCATTGGTAGAGCGTAGTTGAACGAAATCTACTCCTACGAGAACAGAAGCCAGAGTTTCCAATACGTATAGAAGTTATAATGCATGTGTTTGTTTACTTGAAGTTCGTATGTACATTGTGTTTTCACGTCCTCAGGAACTTTATAGCAAGGGCCAATGTTACCTAAGGTCATAAAAAGAACAAATAGTAATCATTTTTCCAAACAACTGAAGATACTAAGCGGTGTTTAAATGATGAGGTCATCCTTACCTTGCGTCGTCTGCATAACGTGAGTTTGACATAGTAGTAGTTCTCTCTCTCTCTCTCTCTCTCTCTCTCTCTCTCTCTCTTTCTTTCTCTCTCCTCTTTCTTTCTCTCTCTCTTTCTCTCTCTCTATCTTTCTCTCTCTCTCTCTCTCTCTCTCTCTCTCTCTCTTTCTCTCTCTCTATCTTTCTCTCTCTCTCTCTATCTTTCTCTCTCTCTCTCTCTCTCTCTCTCTCTCTCTCTCTCTCTAGAATTATTTAAAACTGCCATTTATACAAATACTATAATAACAATGTTCAACACTCATAAATCAAATAATGGTTGATATTCTCTCTTTCTCTCTCTCTCTCTCTCTCTCTCTCTCTCTCTCTCTCTCAATTTGAACTGCCATCTATATCAACCAAATGCTATTACTCCAAAATTAAATTCATGATCTCTCTCTCTCTCTCTCTCTCTCTCTCTCTCTCTCGTTTCAAAATCTCGTACTTCTAGCAGAAATAAAGGCATTGGTAGAGGGTAGGTAAATGAAAACTACCAGCTATGAGAACATCGGCCAGAGTTTCCAATGACGTATAGAAGTGATAATGCATGTGTTTGTTTACTTGAAGTTCGTATGTAGATTGTGCTTTCACAACATCCTCGGGAACTTTATAGTAAGGCTAATGTTACCTAAGGTCATAAAAAGGACAAATAGTCTATCATTTTTCCAAACAATGATGATATAGTGGTCTTTAAATAATGACGTCATCCTTACTGCGTTGTCTGCATGACTGAGCTTGACAGAATCGTAGTTATCTCTCTCTCTCTCTCTCTCTCTCTCTCTCTCTCTCTCGTTTCGTAATCTCGTACTTTTGGCAGAAATGGAAGGCACTGGTAGAGGGTAGGTAAATGAAAACTACCCAGCTACGAGAACATCAGCCAAAGTCTCCAAAGACGTATAGAAGTTATAATGCATATGTTTTGTTTACTTGAAGTTCGTATGTAGATTGTGCTTTCACAACATCCTCTGGAACTTTATAGCAATGCCATTGTTACATAAGGTGATAGAAAGAACAAAAAGTAAGTGGAGAACAAGATAAAAGAACCAAGAAAGAGGGAAACTTGAATAAGAGTACAAAGCTGAAACCTGCTAACTAAAACACTGGCAACAATGAGAGATCGCTGGCAACTCGTTACATAGGAATAGTAAAATGAGGGTTCAAATACCTTGTTTAGGGTGCTTTTATGTAGGAATAAAATATAAAAGTTATCATAATAATATTATCTTGATTTCTTTAAGAAAAGAAGCGAAAATTTTTTTGCAAATCTTTGGGAGCTTACAACTCAAAAACATACTTATGCACACTTAGGTACATTTTTCTCACTTATTTGTTGCTCGATATTAAAGAGAAAGATATCATTGAAAAGAATAAAATTCCACAATTCTGTCAAGCAGAATTTTTATTTTATTTTTACTTTCTTTTTCACGATTATTTTGCGTTTAGACGAGGAAAAAAATGAAAATTTGTAAAAAAGAACTAAAAGGAAATGAAAATTCCGGTTGACAAAATTGTTCGGTTTATAAAAGGGATTTTGACGTAGGAAAAATCTATTTCTGGGCGAGAGACCCGTGCCGGCCAGTGAAATGCTCCTTTAACATCATTTCGAAGGTAAAAACTGCTATAAATTTACCAGAGAAAAATTTGTATAGGAATGCTAGGTTGAACCCAGCTTGCTCATCTTAATAAGGTGTCGGTATACTACTGGGGCGTGAATTAATCACAACTAGAGGCCTCGCACCATTTAGATATCTCCTGTCAATATCCCCGAACAGCGAGGTGCCGTTCAACATCCTACTAATACTAGTAATCCCACACCAGTGACGTCACTCCTTATAGCACCCCAGATTGGGACCCAATTAGGGAGGGACGGGTGGGTTCACTGGGCGGCACGGGTCTCTCGCCCAGAAATAGATTTTTCTTACGTCAAAATCCCTTTTCTGGGCTCCGACCCGTGCCGCCCAGTGAAATCGTACCAGAGAATGGGGACCCAATATGGCTAACTACCTGAGGGGAATAACAAAAAAATAACATAGCTGATGAGTTTTAATATAAAAAAGGAGGGATGTGGAAACCCGTAAAATAGATCAACATGTAAATGACAGTGATAATTAGACATGGTAAACAATCAATAATGAAACCCGTAGGTAAAAGTCAACAGATATGAATAGTGGTAATCCAGCTTGGTAATCAAAATGCAAAGTTAAACATTCAATCATAGATATAAATATGAGCATGTTACAAAATCCCACCAGGGGAAGATAGAGGGACCAAGCGAAAGAAAACCCATAACAAATATTTAACATAACAAAAGAAAATCAGCTCTGGGATTTCAAGAACAAGTGAAGTCAAAACAATTCGTGAAATTGATCAATTGAATAATAAAATAATACGCCATAAGGGTGTATGGTAAACAAAACAGGTAGGAACAACAGGTAAGCCAGGCAGGAGGGAAAGAGGACAGAGCAAGACATTGTGATTAGGACTCAGTACCTTCAGGAGGAACTATATTCCCTGCAGCTACTGTGGAAAATCTAAGAGCTTCTAAAGGTTTTAGGTAGTGGCACTTGAAAACTTTATGGGACTTCCAACCTGTATATTTTGAGAGCTCATCAAATTTCATATGGTGGAAAAAATTGAGGTAGCCACAGCTCGAATATCATGGACATGGGGGAATGATTCAGGATTAGCTTGTTTAATAAAATAAAGAATTTGTTGCCTGATTCCCTTAAGGGTAATAGTTCCTCCATGTTCTCTAATAAATAAGGGCCCTG
Source organism: Palaemon carinicauda (assembly GCF_036898095.1). Taxonomy (NCBI): domain Eukaryota; kingdom Metazoa; phylum Arthropoda; class Malacostraca; order Decapoda; family Palaemonidae; genus Palaemon; species Palaemon carinicauda. Next base: position 60,473,234 of record NC_090733.1, read on the forward strand.
TGGTTGTGGTGGAAGTTCTACTTAAGTAGGATTTCAGGGTGGTAACTGGACAGGGATGGATCCCTAGGAAGTGGAACAATCTTCCAGGGAGACCACCTGTTTTGGGGGTCCTCTTTTTTAGCCAGGAAAACTTTGTTAGGGGAGAGAAGGACCTCACCCGAAGAGAGAAACTCTATATGACCTGGGTCTCTAGATAAGGCTGACAATTCTGAGATTCTGGAGCCAGAGGCGAGGCTCAAAAGAAAAAGTGACTTTTCTTAATAATGCCATATAGTTACAGGATTCATTTGGGGTGTCAGAGGCTAGCTTAAGAACATCGTTCAAAAACCAGGAAACTGCGCTAGGGCGAGTTGAAGGTTTTAGTCTGGCTCAAGCTCTCGGAATGGATGAGAAATATGAATCCGTTAAATCAATGTCAAAACCAATATGGAAGATCTTTTTCAAGGCTGACTTGATTGTAGTAATGGTATTGGCTGCCAGGCCTGATTCGAAGAGAGTTCTGAAGAATGTCACAGTTAGGTTCATTGTCATTTTCTCAACTTGGGAATCTTTCAAAAACTTAGCTAATTTCTTGACAGCTGAGTCATATTGACGGAGAGTAGATTCCCTTTTGTCAGATTCCAGGAAAATAGTATTCAAAGGATCGATGTTTGCACCTCATTGAGCTGCGAACTTCATGAAGTCCATAAAGTTAGGGCACTCAGAATCCTTGAGGAAGCGAACACATTGCGAGTTTGTACTGTCTGTGTTAGCACCGGATTGGGAATCCGCCGGGGGCGGAGACCTAGTTCTAGCAACAAGGGGAACCAATTGCTCTTGGGCCAGTTGGGGGCTATGAGAGCCACTTGACCTTTGAAGGATCTGAGTTTGTGCAGAACTTTCAGCAGGAGATTTACCGGAGGAAACAGATAAATCGTCTTTCAGGTATTCCAATCTAGAATCATAGAGTCAATGGCATAAGCCAGAGGGTCCAGGTTGGGGGCTACGTAACAATCTAGTTTGCGATTGGATTCCGTCACAAACAGATCCACCTGGAGACCCGGGACTTGAGATAGTATCCACTGGAAAGATCGATTGTCTAGTGACCATTCCGACTATAGCGGAGTCGTCCGGGAAAGTGAGTCCGCTACCACATTCCGGACTCCTGCTAGATGGACTGCTGACAGGTCCCACTTGTGCATTGCCGCCATGGAGAAAATCTTCAACATGATGTGGTTTATTTGGGCTGATCTGGAGCCTCCTCTGTTGAGGCAGTGAACTATGACTGCACTGTCGAGAACCAGTCTGATATGGAGATTCCTGGCTGGATTGAGACGTTTTAAAGTGAGGAAGACTGCCATGGCCTCTAGGACGTTGATGTGCATTTGTTGGAAGACCGGTGACCATAACCCTTGGACTTTCTTGTGTTGGGAGTAACCTCCCCACCCTGTTAAGGAGGCGTCTGTGTGAACGACGAGACCCAGGACCGGATGTTGTAAGGGAACCGGCTTGGAAAGATTCTTGATCTTCGTCCAAGGCTGCAGACTTTTTCTCAGGATTGGGGGAAGGCGAGCACGTCTCTCTCGGCGTTTTGCGGTTGCTCTGGAGCGCCACACTGTTTATGTCCTTGAGTTTGGACCTTAGGACGATGTCTGTCAGGGAGGCGAACTGTAAGGAACCTAGGATCCTCTCTTGGTTCCTTCTGGAGGTCAACTTCTCCCTGAGAAATTGTTTTGTATTCCTCGCTATCTCCTTCCTTTTGGCTTTGGGGAGGCACAGCATATGGGAGCACAGGTCCCATTGTAGTCCCAGCCATTGAAACTTGGTCTCCGGGACCAGGCGGGATTTCTCGAGGTTGACTTGGATCCCAGTTGTCAAAGGAAGGTGAGGACTTTGTTCGTTGCTATGCGGCAATTCTGGGCATTGTCTGACCAGATTAGCCAATCGTCTAGATAGGCCACTACCTGTATCCCCTGAGTTTGAAGCTCTTGAATTACTGTCTCTGCTAGTTTGGTGAAGATTCTGGGTGCTATGTTGAGCCCGAATGGCATCACTTTGAATGCATAGGCTTGTTTGCCTAGCTTGAAGCCCAGAAAAGGACGAAAATGCCTTGCTATTGGAACGTGATAATAGGCATCGATAAGATCGATGGAGGTGGTGACGGCCCCACGGGGAAGTAAGGTCCGCACCTGCGAGACGGTAAGCATATGGAATTTGTCGCAACGAATGAAGGAATTTAAACGAGACAGGTCCAGGATTACTCTTCATTTGTCTGAGCCTTTCTTTGGCACGCTGAACAAGCGTCCTTGAAATCTTAAGCAACGTATGCTTTGGATAGCATTCTTTTGTAGCAGATCTTTTGTGAAGGAACGTAGTTCTTCTGTTGGTAGTTGGTAAAAGCTGTTCGGTGGAGGAGGTCCCTGTATCCAGCTCCACCCTAGGCTTTTCGAGATAATGCTGGAAGCCCAATCGCTGAACTTCCAATGGTCTCGAAATATGTACAATCTCCCTCCTACCTGCAGTTTCTCAATGGTTGGAGGATGATTTGCCTCCTCTGCTTCCACGGGAAGACTTGCCTCGGTGGTAACCCCTTCCGCTACCTCGGGCACGAAAGGCACCCCTGGAACCCCTGTGACGCTGGTAGCCACGGAAAGAGCCCTGAGCCTCATAAGTGGGGTTAAAGGCGGGGGAGAAGGAAGTCGAGACGATCTGAGACTGAGGGACCAGGACGTATTGTTCTTGCTGTTGGCCTTTTGAGGTAGAAGGCTGGGGACCTCGAGGAGCCGGTTGGACTGAGACCGCTTGAACCCTGAATTGGGAAGATTGGAAAGGCCTCAATCTCTTCCTACCTCGAATTGGGGTACCAGTAGGCTCATATTTCCTCTTTGAAACGAGGCCCCATCTAACCTTGAGGTTTTGGTTGGCTCTAGCTGCCTCGCTGAGGACCGAGTTAACTAAATCCTCTGGGAAAAGATCCGGGCCCCAGACTGGAGCTTTGATGAGCCTATTAGGTTCGTGCCTAATGGTGGCTTCAGAGAGGACGTGTCGTCGACAACGTGTCTTGGCGTATGCAAAATCATAGGCGTCAGCCATAAAGTTTTGCAGTAGTGACTTAGTGGGGACCTTAAGGAGGTCCTCCTCATTGTAAGTGGCGACGGTCAATTCGGAAAGGGCAACCGAATTAAGAGACCTGCCGAATCTGCACCTCGACTCAAATTCCATTTTAATAAGAGACTCCAGGAGTCTGGGAAGCCGTTCGCTGAACTGCGTCGAGGCACAGTCCGGGCTCAACTTACCTACCGAGAAGGTAGCTGGGGCCTTCCGCCAACATTCACTGTCTCCCGGAAAGAGAAGGGAGGTTAAGTCGGTCTCCCTGAGTTGGGGTAAAGGCTTCTCGTCTTTGATAGCCTGGAAGACCGACTCTAAGATCTTGGTCGTACATGGGGTAGGGGTCTGGTCGTCGGCCACAAACATAGTATACGAACTTTTGTAGGCCGTAATCATTGTGTTCAAGCAGTCCCACTCATTGAACACGCGGACCAAGACAGACTGTGCCTGTTCTTTAGGAAAAATAACAGTTTCCTTTGGGACCTTATCTAAACGAATCAGAGCCTCTTCCGTGAGGCGAGCGTAGCCGGGGAAGGGGAATTCAAGACCCGGCGGGTAGAATTCATAATCCGTAACAGGCCGGGTACCGAAACCTTCGATTGAAAGCATACCCTCCGAGAAGGGGGCATGCAATGCTAACCTCTAAGTGTTATTCTTATTGAAAGGAGGAAGCTTGGAGGCGTCGGGGATGGGGTATTGCTGTTGTAGTGGTGGTAGCCCCGAGCGCATGAGTCCTTGAACTAGGCTCTCTTGCGATTGCTTCGTATGAGACGATAGCATCGACTCAAAACGAGCAAACAGTTTCTCTGAAAAATCCTCCGCGTTAAATGATTCTGCCTGGGGGGAACAGGTGCCGGAACAGAGGCTACTCCGTGAGAGGTTGAGGGCACAGCAATTGGGTCTTGAGAGACTCTGGTGGAGGAGGATTTGGCCTTCGAGGATGATGATCTCGAAGGCTTGTGGTCTTTGGAAGACTTGTGAGTCTTATATAAAGGCTTACGATGAGCCTTCACCTTGGGGGGAACAGGCCGGGGACTGAGATCAGTCCCGGTTGTCCCCGGAAAACCTTGAAAAGGAGAGTGTTCTGAAGTAGAAGAGAAAGCCGGGCTAGGGAGAGGAATCTTAGCCCGGGAACCACCTGACTCACCTACGTCCCTACCTGCGTCGGGATCATCCTGAGCCATGGGTTCCACATCGAGGTTGAGGGTAGCGACGTCCTCAGTTAGGGTGCCGCCCGTCTCTTCTTGGTCCGGGGCCAGAAGAAGAGATTCAATGCTCTCGATGATAGGGTCCGCCAACTCTTTGGGGACCGCAGCTGATGTTTTAGCATTGGGGTAGAGGCGGGAACACCATTCCTCAGAGAGGATATAAGGCTGTTTGGCCTTCACGTTGCGGGCGAACCCGCCAATCCAAATCTTGAGGGTAGCTTGGGCTGTGTCCTTTTCAAGTTGGGTGCTCTGAAAGAGAACAGACTATTAGCGAGGAATAAAAGTTCCAAAGAAAAAGTGGAGAAGTCCAAGGACTTCGTAGGCACGAAGTAAAAGGCATGCGGGAAGTCCAGAGGACTGTGGCCTTAAAATAATAATATGATTAAAATAAACCATCAAAATATTTTATAACTCCCCACAAGTCTGTATTAATGTAAATGCACTCACCGAGTCAGATGTTAGAGTGGAGGTCATTTTGTAGCAGACTACACAATTGTCCGGATGCCAAACAGCTAGGTCATCCACTTGAACAGAACAGTGAGCGTGCGAACGACACACATCATGGCCGCAGGGTTGGTGGAGGACAGCGACACATGCCGTCATCGCACAACGTACAGTCTGTAAAATAAAAGATACATGAGTATCTTAAAGGAAAGCAAATTAGGGGCCCGGAGGCCCCGGTGCTTAAATATCTGTATACTGTATGTTAATATCGTGATAAAAAAAATTTATATATATAGCCATTAATTATCTTGAATGAAAGCAAATGAAGGGCACGGGAGCCCAGAGTGCTTCAATTCTCTATATATATCAAATTCATGATAAAAACTATTCATATATATATATGCCTTAAATATATTGAATGAAGGCAAATAGGGGACCCCGGGGGGCCCGGGGTGCTTAATAAATCAAAATAACAGATCTATTTGATTGTAAAAATTTTAATTAAATTAAGTCAGACCTTAACCGTGATCATATCAAAAGAGGGAAGGCAAGGTCGAGAACTAGGATCGTATATAATATATATATATATGACTAATATATAAAGTTAATCCAAGTAATAATGAGTAACGTTGGCTCCGGGGGCTCAACTAAACAACTCGACCGGATGGTAATGTATAAAAGCTACTTCCGGGGATCCCGTAATGAAAGTCTTATATATATATATATATCTATATGAGGTCCGTGAGGTGCGTGACACTAGAGGGGGGAAGGGATCTTTAATGGGTCCGTGACGTGCGGGACCGAGGGAGTAGCACGTACAAAACTTAATAAATAATATAACATGACAAGGTACCACGGACTGAGCAGAAAACTTCCCGCCGATCGTTGGCCAAACGAGCGACGGAAAGAAAACGACTACGACCGGGTAGAGTAGTGAAAAGAGTAAGTAATGTACGTTAATGTATAATAATATTAAGCCTCACAGATCAACGGGAACCGCCCGTGCAAAGAAAGCGGATGCCCCCGGGAGGGGAACATAGCGCCATAAAGTGAATCAAACTCGATCGGGAGAGAGAGAGGGAGGGAACCCTGGGGTGGGGTATCGGGCGGGAGGGTGGCTAGTAGTGGGGCGATAGCAGGTATACCAACCTGCCAGACCCACGATGATATGATCACGCGGACAGACTAATAACACTATAAAAAACATAACACATGGTAAAATAAGATAGGAAGGCATGCTGGATGATAATAATAATAAAATTAACTATACATCAATCGTAAAACAAACAAGGGGGCGAACATGAGACAGGAGAAACCCAAGCCTGACAGCGCTGCGGCAGGGCTACCAATATAACACAGAGTCAGTGAAGTGCTAATAAAATGAAAACTAATATGTAATATCCGACTCATGAAAGCCCCTCGAGCTAATGCAAGCAAACGAATGACGTTAAAATGATAAGCAAGTCCGTGGCGTGCGAACGTAAATAATCCAAGTAATAATTTAGTGGAATAGGAACGCTCGAAAGCGACCAGGCATGCCAACCTACCGATAATACGCACACGTATATGTAATAACTGTTATCATAATAACAGGACAATATAAAAATTTAATACGGTGTGTGAACCGTGGATACCCATAAAGTTCATAACGAGAAACAATCAGGATGGAGGACTCATTGAAAAGTGTTAAGAACGAAACAAGAGAGAGATAGGAGGGAGCCGGGCGCCATGAAAGACCCACGCCGGGTCGTGAAAAATAAAACTGTATAATATAAGCAAAAAAGGGCAAGGCCCCCTCCAAAATCTCAAAACTCATAGATCTGGTACTTAACTTAGATGGAGTGACAGTGGAGTCCGACATCTTGAGGTAAATCCAGAAAAAACCAGCGAAATTCACACCCTAAGGCAAAAATGGCTAGAAAGATGCATGCTATATAAGGAGTGACGTCACTGGCGTGGGATTACTAGTAGTAGTAGGATGTTGAACGGCACCTCGCTGTTCGGGGATATTGACAGGAGATATCTAAATGGTGCGAGGCCTCTGGTTGTGATTAATTCACGCCCCAGTAGTATACCGACACCTTATTAAGGTGAGCGAGCTGAGTTCAACCTAGCATTCCTATACAAATTTTTCTCTGGTAAATTTATAGCAGTTTTTACCTTAGAAATGATGTTAAAGGAGCATTTCACTGGGCGGCACGGGTCGGAGCCCAGAAAGTAGTTTTTATGGTATTAGATTCAATACAAATGGTGTTGTATTAGTGGGGGAAAATGTACCTAATTTTTTTTTTTTAAATCATGATTTTTGCTTATAAATAAAGAATTTTTGATCAAATGACTTGAAATTTTCATATGAAGGTATCATATATGTCTAAAACATACATAGAAATGGTGTATTTTGGATCATCAGAAAAAAAAAATGGCGGACGGTCCCCTTAAGTACATAAACAAAGACACACTACTACAGCTGTACACATCACAAGTAAGACTCCATTTAGAATACGTAGTCCAATTTTGAGCTCCAAGTAATCAGAATAATATAGATTGACTGGAAGCAGTACAAGCTAGGGCCACCAAACTAGTTCCAATACCAAGTTAATTTGGATATATACAGAGAATGGAACATTTGAACATATATGATCAACAAACTCGCATAGCACAAATCAGTCCAGAGGTAACGGATTCAAACTTTAATTGAAAGTATACATCATTTAATGTTTGCAATTTTTTTACATACAAAATAGCAAATACTTGAAATAGACTTCCAGTGGATGTAGTAAACAGTAACGCAGTACACGGTAAATGAGTTCAAGAATGAGTTAGACAAGATCATACAACACTAATTTCTTGAAGTAAATTACTCTACCAAAGAGAAAATGGAGTCTGCAGATGGACCACAAAGTCTTTGAGCATGCAAAATCCTTGTAACACAAACACACACACACACACACTCTCTCTCTCTCTCTCTCTCTCTCTCTCTCTCTCTCTCTCTCTCTCTCTCTCTCTCTCTCTCTCAATTTGAACTGCCATCTATATCAGCCAAATGCTTTCATGATTCTCTCTCTCTCTCTCTCTCTCTCTCTCTCTCTCTCTCTCTCTCTCTCTCTCTCTCTCTCTCTCTCTCTCTCTCTCTCTCTCACAATGGGTGATGTCAAAAAGAAAATAAGAGGACTCAGTTAGTCTAAGGCACCAAGTCCAGACGATATTCATCCAAGAGAGATTATAGAACTAGAAGAGATAACCCCACACTTTTTATTTTGTTTATAGACAGAAGCTGGAACGTTTGAGCTTACTGTAATGCTTCACAACACGTAATTAATTGGTTCCGTAGTGGCTTCCTTATCGGGATTTTTTCGTGTTGTCACCTTTTACATGTAAATATCCTAATTTTTTTCAGGCCCTAAAAAACACCACATCAATGAAATTCTGTACTCTGCAATCATTTGGATCATTCAATAATACTCTTAACTGTTAGTAACCTGTAAGATAAACGTATAATTAGAGCAAATAGTAAAAATGCAGTAACAAAAATGTGGAACCTCACCTTTGGAGTGAGGCGATGTACAAGAGTGAAGTGGCGGGGTGGTATAGGAGGATGACAAATGGCAGAAAACATCAACAAGTGACAGAAAACATAAACACCTAACTTTACAAAATAGAATAATAAATGGCAGAAAACATAACACACAATTTCAGGAAGTACTTTAAAAACTGGCAGGAAATACGGTATTAACACAATTTCACGATAAACTTGAAATTAATTTCTTTAGTTCCTTTTCCCAATACTGTATTTTTTAACTTTTTTGAATTTAATTACGTATTTTCTTCATCACTGCCACTTTTCTTGTTTGTTTGGATCACTTTGAACTTTCTCTTGGCCTACTAGTACCGAAGGCCTCTTTTTAAATGAATATCCAAGGAAGATTTACCTAACCTGCTTCTTAATATTTACCAGAAATGACTCGGGCAAACGTCATTTTTATATTCAAGCGCACGACCTGTGATAATTTTTATTTTCAAGTTCACGACCTGTGATAATTAATTTTTTGTTCATGTCTCTTTTCTACTAGAGCCACCAATTTAATGCTAGCCAGCCAGACCCTCTTAATTTATGCCATTGTCAGTGATTCCTTTTCTTCCTCCTCACTGCTAGAGAACTGTTCCCAAACTTTGCTCAGTTGCATGGCCTCCAACTCATTCAGGTCGTCCGTTGTAAATTCCTCTTGGTGCTCCTCGATAAGCTCATCTGTTGGACTCATCAACTTCCAGACCCATGGACGTCATGAATGTAAAGATCTCGGCAACCTCAGATTGAGCAAAAGGTTCAGGATCGTTAATTTTTTCAGAATCGGCTTCAGCTTGCTTGGCCTACGTGGAAGCCCTCAAAATCTTGTGTGGAGACGACTTCAGGCCACAGCTTCCACACAGAGTTCAAGGTGCACTTTGAAACTTCCTGCCAAACTTGATCGATGATTTTTAGGCATAGCACAACATTGAAATGCTCCTTCCTAAATTCACGAAGGATGAGTTTTGTGCTCTCAGTGATTTTAAAACATCCTGTGAAGAGATATTTCGTGTATAGTTTCTTGAAGTTTGAAATCACTTGTTGGTCCAAGGGCTGTAGCAGAGAGGTGGTGTTAGGCGAAATATAGAGAACCTTGATAAGTGAAAAATTCCCTAGGATAAGATTCTCAAATCCAGAAGGGTGAGCAGGGGCATTGTCCAACACCAGTAGGTATTTCAGGGGGAGGTACTTCTCTTCGAAATATTTTTTCACTGATGGGCTGAAGCCAAGGTTTACCCACTCGATGAGCAATGTTCTAGTTACCCAGACTGGCATTAGATCTCCACATCCCCTGAGGCTTCCCCTCAATCACTTTGTGGGTGTTGAAGGCTCGAGGAGTCTCGGTGTGATACATCAGCAGGGGTTTCACCTTTCAATCCCCACTGGCATTTGCACAGAGTGCAAGGGTAAGCCTGTCCTTCATAGGTTTATCCCGGTTAGCTTCTTTTCTTCCATTTTGATGAACATCCGATGAGGCCTTTCTTCCAGAAAAAAACCAGTTTTCTTGCAGTTGAAAACTTGCTGGAGAGACTAGCCTTCCTAGGTAAATAAAAAATTCCTTAAGATAAGATCCTCAAATCCAGAAGGTGAGCAGGGGCATTGTCCAAAAGGCATTTCAGGGGGAGGTACTTCTCTTCCAATTATTTTTTCACAGTTGGGCTGAAGCGAAGGTTTACTCACTCGATGAGCAATGTTCTAGTTACCCAGACTTTGGCATTAGATCTCCACATCCCCTGAAGCTTCTCTTTAATCACTTTGTGGGCGTTGAAGGCTCGAGGAGTCTCTGAGTGATACACCAGCAGGGGTTTCACCTTTCAATCTCCACTGGCATTTGCACAGAGTGCAAGGGTAAGCCTGTCCTTCATAGGCTTATCCCAGTTAGCTTCTTTTCTTCCGTTAGGTCGAACGTCCGACGAGGCATTTTCTTCCAGAAAAACCCAGTTTTGTAGCAGTTGAAGACTTGCTGGAGAGACTAGCCTCATCGAACATCTTAACAAAGGCTTCACCCACTTCCATGACTGAGATTTCCTTGTCCTTAAATCAAACAAGCAGCAGTCTCCTCATCTTATCGTGGACTTGGCTCCTCTTGCTGAAGAAAACAGTCACACCTTAGAAGGTGTTGCCATTTGATGGCTTCTTTCTGTTTCAGGATGATTCCTATCATAGACAGATTTCGGCGATATTCCTTCGCGATTATACTGGACTGCATGCCAGCTGCATATTTCTTGATTATTTCCATCTTTGTCTCCATGGAAAGCATCATCTTCTTTCCCTGCACATCAGCAACTTTCTTGGAACCCATAGCTAATAAAGTAATGTATTGTCACAACACGATAGAGTACAGTTGTCACAAAAGCAAACTCACAAACACAAGTCAATTCGTACGATACCGCTGCCGAAGCGAAATGGAAGAGGAACGCCAATGCGTAGATGCATTATGAGATTACAGTACAGTAGATATTGACCAATAGGAGAGCAGGATCTTATGGTGGTAACTAACATTTGAGTAGGGAGATAACGGGAGGATGGTGGAAAGTTTACTGGCTGGTGGCGTGCGAATTTTAAAATCAGTCTCGGACACGGTCGGGCTGTCGTACATTACCTCGTTTCTCGGTCTCTATCCCGGTCCTTTGCCTACTCACACTGAATAGTTTGACCTCTTCTTTATATATTCTGTCCTCATACACCTGACAACACAGATTACCAAACAGTTCTTCTTCACCCAAGGGGTTAACTACTGTGCTGTAATTGTTCAGTGGCTACTTTCCTCTTTGTATGGGTAGAAGAGACTATTAAGTTATGGTAAGCAGCTCTTCTAGAAGGACACTCCAAAATCAAGCCATTGTTCTCTAGTCTTGGGTAGTGCCATAGCCTCTGTACCATTGTCTTCCACTGTCTTGGGTTAGTGTTCTCTTGCTTGAGGATACACTCGAGCACACTTCTATTTTATTTCTCTTCCTCTTGCTTTGTCCATTTTTTTTATAGTGTATAAAGGAGATATTTATTTTAACGTTGTTACTCTTAAAATATTTTATTTTCCTTTCCTCAGTGGGCTACTTTCTCTGTTGGAGCCCTTGGGCTTAATAGCATCCTGTTTTTTCAACTAGGGTTGTAGCTTAGAAAGTAATAATAATAATATGTCAGCGACTACCTGTATTCGCCATTACAACCTCGAAGTGAGACTGGCCTTCCTATAGAGAAAGGCTCCAAAATAAATTCTTCTCCTTAGAAGGAGGCCACTGTCTTATGAAGGCTTCCTTTTCTTTTTCAGAGGATTTGTGAATGTTTAATGTGGCATCATCTAATTCAGCAGGCGTAGATTTTGCCCTGCAACTATAGATCCGCTAAGGTATGATAATCAAAGTCTTGGTACGCATGCCATCTGAGCGAGCGCTAACTAAACGTGCTGCCACCCACCCACACGCATACTCAAGTTGTGACGCGCCAAAGGAACGCGCCACCATCCATACGCAAACCTTTTCACGTGCTAAGAGAATGCGCTGCCATAACCACGTGTGGGGTAGGAGGACAACCTGCCACCGTGTCACATTTGAGTCCTGCAGAATGGAGGCTAGGAAAGTGCTTATGTCTGCCAGGTGGAATATATTGGTGACCACATCAGTCATTCCTTGGTCTGTGTTGACCACAAGGAATGAAGATTTTCCTCAATTTCAAGTATATGAGAAAAAAGGCAACAGAACCTTACCAACCTTTTCCTCGTGTAGCTATTGTGTGTCTACATAAGTTCTGTGTGTCGTAGAAAGCGACTAAAAGGACAACTGCTGCCTTTTAGTTTTGCCTTTTTAGCAGAAGGCTAGGCCCCCTACCAATAACTGTCGATGGTGACTGCAAGGCCATACAATTGTAAAAACCCTCTGCTATGCTTGATTTTAATATAAATGTGGAAGCGGCTAGGGCATTACCTGTAAGTGACGTGTGTCAAGATCCCCCTACTGGTGTGATAAATGGGTGAGGGGTACCGCGGGGTTCACAATTGAGGCCAAAGAAGCAAGAGACCAAATGTAACAGAGTAGGTACTGGGAATGTCAGTACAGTAACAGGAAGATTGAGGGAGATAGTGGATGTGATCGAGAGGAGGATAGATATCCTGTGTGTGCAGGAGACAAGATGAAAAGGAAATGGAACTGGAGTTAGGAAATGGTTATAAGCTCTATTACAGCTGGTCATAAGAGGGAATATATAAAGTTGGGGTCACAATAGGTAATATTTGGAGGGAAAAAGTGGTAATAGTAAAAAGAATATATGATAGACTTTTAAAGATTACAATGATAATACGGGATCAAAATGTAAATATAATTTCAGAAAAAGAATTTAGACAAGATTTGAGGCAGTGATTAGGGCTGTGAAAGAGGAGGAGAATCTAATCACAAGAGCAGACATCAATGTCAGAGTGGGAAAGAGATGGGTTGTATATGAGGAGGTCCATGGAGGCCATATGTTTGGAATTAGAAATGAAAATGGGGACTATCTATTAGAGATGGCTCAGAATTTTGAATTGGCCTGTTAGAATGCCTGGTTATTCCTATGCAAATGCAAACTTCCGAGTCATTTATATAGGGTTACTACTAATCATGTTTTCTATGACCAACAATCAAAAATTTGGTTTGATTGCACAATGCTTTGTTGCCGGGCAACCCTTGCACATGGTGCAAGATGATTCCTGCTCACATCCTCTCACAACACTGCTGGCCACAAATTGAAGAGATTTTGCTCTCACTTCCTCTCCACAATCGAGCCTTTTGCATTCATCTCGCATATGCGTCTTTAGTGTTTTGTGTTCTTGACTTGTGTTTTATCTTTATTCACGGTTAATTGAGTGTCTGTGCATTATCTATGAATTAGGAGCGAGTGCTTATATCTAGTAAATCTTGGTATTTATGTTCTTGCCCAGGACGGGATAACGACTTTTGTGGCGTCCTTATGATCCAGGCAGACATTGACACATATGCTTTTTGTCCCTCTTGCCTAGAGGGAATCACCAAGTAAGTACTGTAGGGAGTGAATATCCTCCTAGTAGGAGAGAGATTTTTCTTGTCAAAGAAAACTTAAGATTATTACCCTACTGCATCTCCCAGCGAATCTCCCTCTGTGCAGCAAGAACCTCCCTTTAGTTTTTCATGTGTATCCCTGAAAGTTTAACTACAATAGACAACATAAATCCAGAATAGCGTCGATTACTCACAGCGAGACCTTGAGCCAGCTTTTGTTAAAGATTCTTGCCTTAAGCTAGGTCCCAGCACATCAACCATTATTACTGGAAATGAACAGGCTTGTTCATAAAGACATTCCTGTTGGAGATATTCTAGAGTTGACAGCTTTCTCCATGAGTTATGAAGCAACTGTATTGGAAGAGGAAATTTTGCAATCCCCAACACATACTTATGAACTAGGTTTGCCTTATGACTATGGGGGGTCCCATGCTTGGGTCTCCTCTACAGAGTCTTAAGAGCTCTTTAGAAGCTTATGATAGGGGTGGTTGGACCGCATCAGCTGCATCCACACACCAAAGCTTCCCAAAACTACGCTTTCCCTTAAACCTACCCTCTCCTTTCTTAACTACTAATAAGTTTGGGGGAATCGATTGGGATAATCACAGAACCTACCACTTTCCTTGATTCAGTCAGGATCATCATTCAGCCTGACAAAATCGTATGCTCCGTCATCTCTGCCAGTGATGACGTCAACACGCGCCGCCATCTCTGCAAGTGATGAAATTATCATCCCACACAGGACAAAATGAATTTTAAATTGCATCCAGTAAATTGGAAATTTACTGGATGCAATGGTGTAAGACAACCAAGGAAATGCATTATGGTGAAGCTTTTGGAGTTTATTACTGGTCATTACAGGTGTCATAAAACCATAGTGTTGCGGGGTTCTCCTTTAAGCTTAGTGTAGAAGTAGAGTTATTTGTTAAGACAGTTGGATCACCCAGGCAATACACACGGTTGCATTTATGATGTACTAAAACATGTAGATGTTTGTAGCATAGCGTTAGGAACTTCTTGGGAATGGTATAGATTTTTTGTTCCATTTACAAATAAATATTTTTCTTGCTTTTATGAAGACAGTATTTCATTCCAGTTCCTTTCACCATTTTGTCCCTTTCTCAGCCACTGTTTTTTCTTAGCATTATAATTTTCTTCACCCACACTGTATCCTGTTATCAGTACAAATACATGTCCAACAGTTGAACAGGACTTAGGTATTTCCTCTTCAAGTCTAAAGAGTCTAGAAAGCCTCTTTGGAAAAGATAAAAAGTCACTTCTTGATATGGATTTTGAGTGGAAAAATACGCTTTTTCTGTCAGGCAGTCATGCAGGAAGTGTACAAGTAGGCCTAGACCAGATCTTCCCGTGTGGGAGTTCAAGTTATCACCTAGTAGAGAGCAATCTTGAGTATCTATGAGTAGGAACCAGGTATGGCTATAGAATTATGTCCTTCATACCTCTTAACAAAAAGCTTGGCCTTAAATGATTTCCTCTCATGAATCATTCATTTTCGCCAATACTATGATAATTGTCAATGTCCTCTTCTCTTGATAACGGAGTATAAGACCAAGAAATTCAAGAGATCCAGACACTACAATTTTTATGTATGAGAAAGGTCCTCGGCCCCGGAAGTTCTCATGATATACCCGAGAAGACCGCCGGGCCGAATAAAGATTGCTGTAAGTTATCACTCTTGGACTAACTGGCAGTAAAGATTGCTTGACATGTCACAATAGAAACCTAACTGACATCTTCTCTGGGAAGAGTTAGTTAACAAGATGAGGAATGTTCAGGTAATTTTATAGTTATTCTAGAGTTTGGAACTTTTCCAAGACTACTGCTTCTTGAATACGGACTGTTTGACAGTTTTTAGAAACATCCTGTATGTATTTGGATCTTAATTACTGATCTTGAAGCAGATCCTTTTTTTAGATAGAACTCTCCTCCCTGAAAGAATTATCGACAGCCTCGCTACCAAGGTGGTTTCTCATGAATCCTTAATTGTCCCCAATACTGTACTACGGTAATTGTTGATGTCCTCATCTTTTGACTCCCAAGTATAAGACCAAAAGATCCAAGTGAGTTATGGGGTCCTTTGACTGGCCAGACTACTACATTGGAGCCTTCTCTCTGGTTACGGTTCACTTTCCCTTTGCCTACACATACACCGAATAGTCTGGCCTATTCTTCTCAGATTCACTTCTGTCCTCATACACCTAACAACACTTGTGATTACTAAGCAATTCTTCTTTACCCAAGGGGTTAGTTACTGCACTATAATTGTTGAGTGGCCACTTTCCTCTTGGTAAGGGTAGAAGAGACTTTAGCTATGGTAAGCAGCTCTTTTAGGAGAAGAACGCTCTAAAATCAAACCATTGTTCTTTAATCTTGGGCATTGCCATAGCCTCTGTACCATGGTCCTCCACTGGGTTAGAGTTCTCTTTCTTGAAGGTACACTCGGCACACTATTTTAATTTCTCTTCCTCTTGTTTTGTCATAGTTTTTATAGTTTATATAGGAAATATTTATTTTAATGTTTCTGTTCTTAAAATATTTCATTTTTCCTTGTTTCCTTTCCTCACTGAACTATTATGTGTTGGGGCCCCTGGGATTATAGCATCCTTCTTTTCCAACTAGGGTTGTAGCTTAGCAAGTAACAATAATGATAATGATAATGAGAAACGGCCTTGGCTCTTTTAAGTTCTCATGATATACCCAAGAAGACCGCTGGGCCGAATAAAGAGTACTGTAAGCTATCAATCTTGGACAAAGTCGCAATAAAGATTGCTTGACATGTCACAATAGAAATTTAATTGACATCTTCCCTGGGAAGAGTTGATTAAAAGAACGAGGACTGTTCAGGTAATTTTATAATCATTCTAGAGTTTGTAGCTTTTCCAAGACTGCTTCTTCTTGAATACGGGCTGTTTGACCATTTTGAGAAACAAATCCTGTGTTTATTTAAATCTAATTACTGATCTTGAAGCAGTTCCTTTTTTTGAGATAGGTAAAGCTTTCCTCCCCAGAGGAACTATCGACAGCTATATTACCAAGGAGTAACACCCCACACCCTACTATTGATTATAATCACGATCCCCGAAGGGTTTAAGGCAGGGATCTGACCCCTTTTTTTCCTTCCTTTATTACAAGCCAAGTAAACAAAGCTACTTACAGGGTCTTTTTTTCCAGAAACCAAGTTTAGAAAATTATATATTTTCTTGTGGGTTAGCTTCTCATTTCGTTAATGAGAACCTGATATTCTGGTGATTTTCAGTTGGGACTCTTTCATGATCTTGCCTCTCAAGAAGTCTATCAATGAACATAGTGCTTCAACCCCTCTGCCCAAGGGTTATTATTATTATTATTATTATTATTATTATTATTATTATTATTATTCAAGCCACAACCCTTGTTGGAAAAACAAGATGCTGTAAGCCCAAGGGCTCCAACAGGGGGAAAAATAGCCCAGTGAGGAAAGAAAATAAATAAATATGAATAATAATCAACAATGAATGAAATATTTTAAAAACAGTAACATGAAAACAGATATTTCATATATGAACTATAAAAAGACTTATGTCAGCCTGTTCAACATAAAAACATGCTGCAAGTTAGAACTTTTGAAGTTCTACCAATTCAACTACCCGATTAGGAAGATCATTACACAACTTGGTCACAGCTGGAATAAAACTTCTAGAATACTGTGTAGTATTGAGCTTCATGATGGAGAAGGCCTGACTATTAGAATTAACAGCATGCCTAGTATTATGAACAGGATGGAACTGTCCAGGAAGATATGAATGTTAAGGATGATCAGAATTTTGAAAAATCTTATGCAATATGCATGACGAACTAATTGAATGACAGTGTCAGAGATTAATATCTAGATGAGGAATAAGAAATTTAATAGACGAAAAGTTCCTGTCCAACAAATTAAGATGAGAGTCAGCAGCTGGAGACCAGACAGGAGAACAATACTTGAAGCAGGGTAAAATAAAAAAATTAAAACACTTCTTCAGAATAGATCGATCACCGAAAATCTTGAAAGACTTTCTCAATAAACCAAATTTTTTTGCAATTAGAGAAAAAACAGACCGAATGTGTTTCTCAAAAGTAAATTTGCTGTCAAGAATAACACCTAAAATTTTAAACCAGGCATACAGAGTAAGAAATGTTATCAAAGGCGAGATCCGGATGCTGAGGAGCCTTTGTCCTTGACCTACTTATAATCATACTTATAGATTTGTTAGGATTCAACTTCATGCCCCATAATTTTCACCATGCACTAATTTTAGCTAGATCTCCATTAAGGGATTCAGCAACCCCAGATCTACATTCAGGAGATGGAATTGGTGCAAAGAGTGTAGCATCATCTGCGTATCCCCCTCTTTTTTGGTGCCTTCAGATCTTAAGTGAAATTAATCATCCTGAACATGGATACCTAACATGAAAACTCACCATCCTCACAGGAAGCATCACCAGGGACCATCCCCCTCCTCCTTGATCACATGGCATCAGTGGACCTGCCACTTTTACCTTTTTCGAGTTTAGTAAGCAATCCAAATACCAGTTGGAAAGGTTCTGAGGTTTAACTCTTTCACGATCTTGTCTCTCTAAGAGGTTCCTGATGACACGAAAAACTAGATACTCTGTCCTGTAGAGTAGTGTAAGTTTTTTGATGGAACAAATAGCTAAGACATGTTACTCCCTTTTATTCACGAGCTCTTGGTTCTCTGAAAGAAGGTTTGTTCCGTAACTGAAATACAAACCACGCTATTTACATGGGCTAATTACTTCGGCGTAGCTGAAATGACGAGCCATAAGAATTTTAACGAGGGTTTACTACCCCTCCGCTAGTTAGCGGGGGGGGGGGGGGCTTGCTACCCCTCCTCCCTCACACACACAGTGAGTGCTTCTCTTTACTTTTGGCTCGGAGAGACGACAGACCTGTCTGCGCTCTCCTCCGTTTTTGACTGCCATAATCTGTTTTGCTTTTTTCAGTGTGTGTTTGAAGTTGGCCTCTATTCTTTTATCATGCTTACGTGCCCTGGACAAGCCGGCCGCTGTTGTGGTACCTTTATGTCGGCCTTGGACACCAATCCTCACTCCTTATGCCCTCAGTGTAGGGGCCAACGGTGTGATAGGTCTAACGTATGTATCGAGTGTAGGGAGTGGTCTACCTCCCAGTGGGAGAGGTTTGCCCGGCGACACAAGAAGAAGGCTAAAAGGGATATTTCTCCTTCAGAGGCTTCTTTGAAGAGAGAAAATCCCAAGACTTCTTCTTCCGTAGCCCTTTCCTCCTCCGAAGCTCCCACTCGAGTGGTCTCTCCCGAGAGGCCGGCAAGTGGTAGCGTAGACCGTATTGCTGTTGACCGATCCCGGGGTGCGGGAGAGGTAGTTGCTTCCCATAGCAAGGCAGCTGCCCCTCTTCCCCCGGAGGAGGATTTAAATATTAATTTTCCTGTTAATAATAATGATTTATTACAGCTTTGGGCTTCCTTGGGGCTTCAGGGTTCACCCTCCAGGGAAGCCCTGTTTGACATGATCAAACTGGGTGCGGCTGTTAAACAATCGCCGACGACAGCAGTGATAGATCCTCTGTCGGTCGTTGACGTTGTTGTAACGGAGGCATCGAGTGGTTCTGCTCAAACTCCTGTGCCTGTTGTTGCTGAGGTAGCTGAAGGCTTAGGTTCCCCCTCCGAACATCCTTCGAGGGAGGAACTAAGTCCTACGGTCTCTTCTGCCAGTGATTCTCCCCCCCGGGGAAGTTCACTAACAGAGATTCCTCTGCGGAGGCCCTACGAAGGTCAGAGTTCTGATCCAACGGCCCCTCGTGGGTGTATAAGGCGGAAGGCTCGTCCTCCCCTTCGCCGTAGAGGCCTTCCTTCTCCTCACAAGGGAGTTAGGAGGCGCCTCTTCGGCTCGTCATCCCCGCAGTCCTCCGCGGAGGAGACAACTCGCCGATTACCGTTCCTGCCAGCTACCACCTTAGACCTCTCCAGGCAGTCGGAGGATGGTCGTACTTCGGGACTTTGTATCCAGTCACCCTCCAGACATGCTGTCCTTCCATCTCCTTTCAAGGAGGATGCGCGCTACGTGCCATCTTAACCTGTCATTGCGCAGGCACCGGTCCCTTCGGGGCAAAAGGGCAATGAGCGCAAAACTGCGCATCATAGCCTTGCGCGCCAGGTTATACCTGCGTGCCCTCCTGCTGTTGCCGCTGATCCTGATTTAGCGCCACGGCGCTCACCTGCGCGCGTGCGCGCAAATGTTCCAGTTACACGCCAGGGTTCCCCTGCGCGCCCACAACCATCAGCGCGCCCGCGCCCATCAGCTGTTACTGAGATAGCGCTCCCTCGCCCACCTGCGCACACGCCCTCACCTGCACACGCGCCCGGCAGTTCCTGACAAACGCGCAGTCCAAGAGGCACCTAAGTTAGTGCACAGGTGCTCACAGGTGTCTCTAGACGACAAACGCGCGGTCCAAGAGGCACCTAAGTTAGCGCACAGGCGCTCACAGGTGTCTCTAGACCCCCAACACTCTTATACTACTAAGGGGGATGCGCGCCAACCTCGCGCTGTTCCAGTTATAGCGCAAATGCTCTCGCCAACACACCAGCGCGCTTCTACATCACAGCACGCAGTCCAGGAGGTTCCCAAGATAGCGCACAGGCGCTCACGGGTTCCCCTGGACTCTCTGCTAACGGCGCGCAATATAAAAACTGCGCACAATGTTCCAGTAGCGCGCGAGGTTCCAGCTGCGCGCCCATCCCAACAGCGCACACCTACACTGTCAGTTCCTGCTGTGTGCCCATTGCAACAACGCACACCTGTGCGCCCACATCCTGATGCGCGCCCACGATCCCCTGAGCGCGCTCATCAGTAGCCCATCAGCCCACTGCGCGCCCTCGCATCTAGCCTTCTACCCCTCCTCATAAGATAGCTCTTGTGCGCCAAACTCCCTCTCCATCTCCTACGCTCGCCCACGCTCACGCGCGTGCGCGCGAGCATCCTGCTGCGCATGATTCATTTACGCGCGATCCAGAACAGGGCTTTTCACACATCACCAGCGTGATCGGCGCAACGATCGCCAACGCGATCACGCCCGAGTTACATCAGGGGTACAGGCGGACAGGTCAACATCCCACTCCCCTCCCCGCAAGCGCAGAACAGCGTGCTCGCCGGAGGAGGGGAGGTTTCCGGGCAGGTCTAAGGATCTTTCTTCTTCCTTCATTGCAGATTCTCAACAGGCGAACCCTCATGTGTCGACTCCTCCAAGGGATCGAACGATCCCCTTCCCTCCAGAGGGAGTATCTGACAGCGTGACTGTCAGCCAGCACCCCTGGTTTGGTACCATTGTCAGAGCGCTTATGCAGGCAATGAAGCCTGTGCTTTCTGACTTGGGTCACAAATCAGTGGCAACTTCCTCCCCCCTGAAGAGGAAGAGAGGAGTCCCAGACGTGGTAACTTCCCCAAGGACTATCCTGTCTCCTCACAAGTCCTTACGTAAGGTTCCTACCCCACCTCAGACTCTCTCTCCTCTGCGGATGAGTATTACCCATCCTCAGGAGAGCCGGAAGATCCGGTCCGTTTCCCCATCGCACCAATGGAGGAAACTCCGCCGCTTCCTGAGAAGTCTCCTCGTATAAAGGTGGCGAAGGCCTTACATCCTTCATTGCTGGAGTCCTGCACCCCTCCTAGGAGGGAGCCGAAGGACTCAAAGACTGTTCACAAGTCTTCCGCAAGGACCCGACAGGAACCAGATAGACCTTTGGAGAACATCCGCAAGTCTCCCCAGGAAGAGCATCTGGGGACTGGAGACTTCGCTGCCAGTCCGTCAGGTGGAGAGCACCAGGAGTCAGAACATGCGTTCTGGCAAGTCCTGACCCTCATGAGGAACCTCAATGGGATCCCAGACCCAGAGATTCCTCCTCGTGAAGGGAAGGATACGGTCCTGAACTGAATCTACGGCACCCAGAAACCCTCTAGGGCCAGTGCAGCTTTGCCCTGGTCTCAGGAGATGAAGAGTGCCAGAGACAAGGTCGAGGGCCAGCTCTCTGAGCTTGCCTCCTTCAATAGATCCAGTGCCGGTAACAAGCTCCTCCCTCCTCCTCGAGTACATCAGAGGAGGTACTTTGAAATCATAGAGGAGACTTGTTTGAGTCTTCCAGTACACCATTCGGCGGAAGAACTCACTGGGGGAGTCCCTCTTGAGAGACACTCCAACCGGCAAGTGTCCTATTCCGCAACTGAGATCCTAAGCCAGGAGAAAGTTGCGAAGTGTGCCATGCAGGCAACTTCGTGGCTGGACATCTGGCTGGGATCTCTGGGCATCCTGGTACGTTCTGAGGACCTGTCCAAAGTACGTACTAGGAAGGCATTGGAGACATTCTTACTCTCAGGCACACGAACCATCGAGTTTCTGGCCCATCAAGTCTCGAGCTTGTGGGCCAACATGATTCTCAAGCGTCGGGACGCTGTGGCTGAGAGGCTCAGACCCTCTTCCGTTCTCGGTAAGAGCTTGTTTGAGCCAAAGGACGTGGAGCTAGCCTCTGAGAGGTGGAGGAAGTCCAATCAGGATTCCCTCATCCACAAGGCCCTGACATCGAGGCCTTACAAACCTCCAGCAGCTCAGTAACCCCGTCCAGCTAAGGACACTAGGAAGACAACGACAACGACAGCGAAGCAGAAGGTGTCTAAGCCCTTTCCTGCCAAGGACAGAAGGGGCAAGAAGTCCTCCAGGGGAGGAGGCAAAAATCTTAGAGGGAACGGCCGAGGCCATAAATGCTAGGATTGGCAGTCCCCCAGCATGTCCACCAGTGGGTGGATGCCTACAAAGTTGCGCGACAAGGTGGCAGCAACTCGGGGCAGATACCTGGACGATTTCCGTAATCGGTCAGGGTTATCGCGTCCCGTTCATCTCATGTCTACCTCCCCTGACAGCGAATCCAGTGTCATTGAGCTCCCTTACCATGGGATCGGTAAAGGGACAGGCCCTCCGGGCAGAAGTCCAGACCATGTTGAAGAAGGACAGTCTCCAAGAGGTTGTGGACGGGTCCCCAGGCTTCTACAGTCGACTCTTTTTTGTGAGAAAGGCGTCTGGAGGCTGGAGACCAGTCATCGACCTCTCGACACTGAACGGGTTTGTCAAACAGACTCCGTTCAGTATGGAGACGGCAGACACGGTCAGGCTTGCAGTGAGACCACAAGACTTCATGTGCACACTGGACCTGAAGGACACGTACTTCCAGATCCCAGTCCACCCGTCTTCAAGGAAGTACTTAAGATTTTGCCTAGATGACAAGATCTACCAGTTCAAGGTGCTGTGCTTCGGTCTCTCCACAGCACCCCAAGTGTTCACCAAGGTGTTCACCCTGATTTCATCATGGGCTCACAGGATTGGCATCCGTCTCCTCCGTTATCTGGACGACTGGCTGATCCTAGCAGACTCGAAGGCAACCCTTCTTCGCCACCGAGACAAGCTTCTCGAACTTTGCCAAGATCTAGGGATCATGGTAAACCTCGAGAAGTCCTCTCTGCAGCCCTCTCAGAGACTGGTATACCTAGGCATGGTCATAGACACCAATCTCCACAAAGCCTTCCCATCAGACGACAGGATAGCAAGGCTGAGGAAGGTCGCGAGACCTTTCCTCACACGAGAAGAACTTCCAGCCCAAACGTGGTCACGTCTCCTCGGCCATCTCTCCTCCCTGGCCCGTCTGGTTCCCAACAGTTGCCTCTGAATGAGATCTCGCCAGTGGCGACTCAAGTCGCGGTGGAATCAAGGACACGATTCCCCGGACACCCTGATCCCTATGGGACAACCGGAACAGATGGATCTCCAGTGGTGGGTGGCAGACGAGAACCTACGAAAGGGAGTGGATCTTCTCGTCCTCCCCCCAGACTTGATGTTGTTTTCGGACGCATCAAAGAAAGGGTGGGGGCCCCACGTTCTGAACCACAGGACTTCAGGCCTGTGGTCAGAATCAGAAAAGTACCTTCACATAAACCTGCTAGAAATGAAGGCCGTATTCCTGGCACTTCAGAAGTTCCACCAAGTCCTGGCGGGCCACTCTGTGGTAGTGATGAGCAACAACACCACTGTGGTGGCTTATATCAACAAGCAGGGAGGTACCTTTTCAGAACAGCTATCCCATCTTGCAGTAGAGACACTGAGATGGTCCGAAGTCCACTCGATCACACTAGCAGCTTGCTTCATTCCGGGAAAAAGGAATGTGCTCGCCGACAGTCTGAGCAGAGCGACACAGATAGTGAGTACCGAGTGGTCTTTGGGTCCTCAAGTAGCCAACAAAGTCTTGACTTTGTGGGGTTCCCCGACTGTGGACCTGTTCGCTACAGCGCGGAACTACAAGCTCCCGCTGTACTGCTCCCCAGTCCCGGACCCCAAGGCTCTCTGGCAAGATGCCTTCCAACAACGGTGGGACAACATCGATGTGTACGCCTTTTCCCCGTTCTGTCTGATGAAGTACTCAACAAGACTAGAATATCGGTCAACCTTTCAATGACCCTCATAGCTCCGCTATGGCATCACGCAGAATGGTTCCCGGACCTTCTGCAACTCCTTACGGAGCCTCCAAGGGAACTCCCTCCACGTCACGAGCTACTCAAACAACCACATGCCAACATCTTCCACAAAGCCGTAGTTTCGCTTCGGCTTCACGCCTGGAGACTATCCAGCATCTCAAAGAGAGAGGATTTTCGCAACAAGTTGCAAACAGGATGTCTGGACACCTGCCCAAGTCATCCGCAGGGGTCTACCAGGCGAAGTGGCGAGTTTTCTGTGGTTGGTGTCGTGGAAGGGGTATCTCTCCACTCGATGCCACTATTCCAGCAATAGTGGAGTTCCTCGTGTATTTGTGGGAGGAAATGCGCCTTTCAGTCTCGGCAGTGAAAGGCTATCGCTCAGCCTTGAGTCTTGCCTTCAGGCTCAAAGGAATGGACATTTCTTCCTCGCTGGAACTTTCTCTTCTCATACGAAGCTATGAACTTACCTGCCCTCAGTCGGAAGTGAGACCCCCTCCTTGGAACGTGGTTCGAGTTCTCAGGCCTCTAAAGAGACCTCCCTACAAACCACTACGCCAGGCTTCAGATCACCACCTTACTTGAAGACGGTGTTCCTGCTAGCTTTGGCCTCGGCCAAGCAAGTCAGCGAACTGCATGGTCTCTCATACGACATCGCCCATTCAAGGGGATGGGGGGGAGGTAACGTTCAGGTTCGTCCCTGAGTTTGTTGCCAAGACTCAGAACCCAGGAGTGCCGGACCCTCGGTTCGACTCTTTCCAGGTTTCGAGTCTCCGTTCTGTAAAAGATGACCCAGACCATGTCTTACTTTGCCCAGTAAGGAGTCTTGAGGTTTTATCATAAGAGAACAGCTGCAGTTCATCCCCAGGTTCAAGCCTTGTTCGTGAGCACTGGGAAAACGAAGAGAAGGGTCACCAGGAATACCATCTCAGCCTGGATTCGCAAGGTAATACACCTGGCCTTGAATCCTGACCCTTCTCCGTCACGTCGCCCTAGAGCGCATGATGTCGGGCAATGCTACGTCCCTGGCCTTCAAGAAGAATTATTCAGTGACGCAGGTCCTGCAAGCTGGGGTGTGGAAGCATCAAACCACCTTCACACCCCACTACCTGCAAGACGTGACCCACAGGAGGCTCGATACGTTTTCTATCGGCCCTGTGGTGGCTGCACAACAGCTGGTCTAAACCTCAGGCTCCTTAATGGACAAGTAGCAGAAGGTTGAGGGCATTGTTACCCGGTTTTAGTCTGCATGAATGAAAATGTATGTCTGGCCCTTATTCTTTTCTTCATCCTCTCCTCCCTTGGAGAAAGCAGCCTCCTGGGTTCTCTGCACAGCTGATCTCAAACCACTGCAGGTAAACCATGCTTCCTTGTGTTCCTAGTATTAAGTGTAATACTGTCATGTCCCCATACCCTGACGAGGTGGTATTGGGAGAGTCCTAGCCTAGAGTTCCATCTGAGGAACTCCAGGTCAACTTCCTAGGACGAGTCACTTTTCACCTTCGCACACACCTTACATAGGCCGCAGCAGTTTCACAGCTGCTAGCGAGGAGCAGGGATTCCCTATTGTCTGAGTACGTAGACACTGGAATATGGAATCCCCGGGCAAGCCAAAGCCAGTATGGCAGGGACTTACCACCCTTCCTAAGGGTTAAGTCACCCCATGTAAATAGCGTGGTTTGTATTTCAGTTACGGAGCAAATGACAAATTCGTAGATAATTTATATTTTTCCTAACTATACAAACCTTAGCTATTTGCACATATTTGCCCGCCAGCCCTGTCCCCCGGTATAAGTCCTACCTCTAAGTAAAGTGAAGCGCTCACTGTGTGTGTGAGGGGGGAGGGGTAGCAAGCTACCCCTCCCTACCCCCCCACTAACTAGCGGAGGGGTAGTAAACCCTTGTTAAAATTCTTATGGCTCGTCATTTCAGCTACGCCGAAGTAATTACCCCATGTAAATAGCTAAGGTTTGTATAGTTAGGAAAAATACAAATTATCTACGAATTTGTCATATTCAGAAACACTTTCTCAGATTAAGAGAAACTATCAGGAGTACCTATACATCCTTAGGGGAAGTGTCACTAGTCCCCACCTCAAGCACATCATACATGTGGGCTTCCGCAACCCTAGCATTCCGCAAAACTACTAGTCCTCAAGACTTGGTTTGTGAGTTTTGGCTGCTCCAAAAGAATGTATTCAGAAAAACTCTGTGATTGCGAAACTATCATGAAAGCTTGAACATCCTTAAGGGAAGTGTCGCTAGTACCCCCTCTCGAGCATAAGATAAATGTGGACTTAACCCCAACCTCAGTGTTCCACAAAACCATTTGGTAGTACAAATCCTCAAAGCTGGTAGATGAGAGAAAACCCACCTTTTCTAACCATTATATTAAAGATGGCACATACAGGTTGTTGAACACCCTCTCAATAAGGATTCTGGTTGCAGCGCAACAAATAACCTAACTGTCAGCTCTAACATGACACGTGACGCTTCTAGCCTCATTCCTATTCATTCTGGGCATTATTGGGTATGATCAACTGAAAGGCTGATATGGATCTTGATTGGACTTGAAGCCTGCCTTTGGTTTTCACCCTAATGCAAGTAAGAATGCCTCAAATTTCCTCAGTATTTGATGTTATACTGAACATGCCTTTATAATATGTAACACTTGATGTTCATACCACTTCACTCCTGGCAAAGATTCCCTTTTTAGATTTGAACATGAAGCCTTGCCTCTTTACGAGCCGACTACTCTATTCTCTGGCATTCTCTTTGATCTCTTTCAAGGGTATATATTGATTATATCAGAGAGGATGGGTATACCTCAACTTCATAGATACTTCACTCTGGGGAAGAATAGAAGTTCAGCCTTCCCTCTTTATGAGCCAACTACAATGTCCATTTACGATTCTCATTGATCTCTTATTATTTATAGTAATTGCATCTTTCAGAGAGGAATAGCATACTACCTAATTTAACAGAGACTAACTCCCTCCTAAGGAAGTTTGTATCCATTTAGGAATAAACTACAACTCTTTAATATAATTTGTATTTGTTCCAACACGGAAACTTACCTCGAACTACTTTCTTAGGAGTGCCTGGAATCTCCTCTCATCCGACCATAGTTTTGTGTAGTTTACCCTACTTCCGTTTTCTGTGAGGGCTAACTTCAGGCGGAAGGATACGTGCCCTGAGGCTAGGCCCGGGTCAGGGAGCGTGCTAGCTTGGGTCTCGACCCTCAGTAAGTTCTCTGGTCGCGTCACGATATCATCTCGACGCTCTCCTTATCTCAGTGCGACTCTTTGTGTCCCGCGTGGTTCCCACGTGGTATCCCTGTGCTTTCCCTATGTGTCCCCTAGGTTCTCACGTGTTATCCTTATTACCCTTTCCCACTGCGTTCCTGTGTCTTGCTTTGTTGCGATAGTGCGTGATGGAGCATCCCCGCCGTTGTCCTGGGCCTAGGGCCGGGAAGTCGTGTGGTGCGTTTCTGTCTAAGCCGGAGGTAGACCCTCATTCCTTGTGCTCGTCGTGCAGGCGAAGTGTGTGTTCCCCGTCGGACACGTGTCCGGAGTGCGTTTCGTGGAGTGAGGTGCAGTGGGTACGATTTGGTACCAAGAAGTAGTAGTCTTCCAAGAGGTCGCCCAAAAAGGCTAGCACCTCTTCGCCCTTTACGTCTCCAGAAGGACCGTCGGATAGAGTTTCCCTTCCACCGTCCCCTACCCAGAGTAGGGGACGAGGTAAGGCCGTTGCGGGGAAGAAGCCAGAGGTTCTTCCCCAGGAGTCTGTTATACATGATAGTGGGGTAGCAGCTTCTTTCCAGGCAAGGGGGGGGGGGCCTGAAGGTGAGGTTAATGGGGGTCATAGAGACGATGCCCTGGTGCTCGCGGGTCACGTCTCGTCTGATGATCCCATGTGGAGTAAAAATGTCCCTGTCTCTTCGCCCGCATCATGGGCATGTTTTTCAGGTACCTCTGCAGCTGAAGGCGCCCCCGAGAAGGAAGACTCACCGTCGGCGAATCCCCTCGAATGGGTGCCTCCGAGGACGCCCTGTAGGTCCCCGTTGAGGTTGGAGGAAGGCCTCGGATCCTGGTTCCCTAGCGTAGAGCGCCCACGCTCTCCCCCAGCACCGCCGTCGTCAGTACCGGATGTGTTCCTGCAGCCCCCGCCCTCCGTAGGACAGCAAGTCGTTCAGGCGACCACTCTCCAGGCCCCTGCCCCTCGGACGTGTTACGAAGAGTTCTCCGATCCATTGGTAGCAGCAACCTCCTAATCCTCGGAAGGGGAAACCCGGAGGAAATCCCGGCGGAAGCGTGAGAGATCCAGGAGAAGGCACTCCCGTTCGAGGTCACGTTCCAGGTCTCGACACGGAAGGAGGTGCTCCAGGTCCCCTAGGAGAAAATTCAGGAGGAGCAGATCATCAGGGGAAGAATGGGTGGTCATCCCCCGCAGTAAGCTCGTGGACCTTACTTCGGTCCCTAGCACTTCGGGTTGGCTCCCCAGAGACAAGTCTCCAGGAAGGTTCTCCTCCAGCCACAAGCTAGAGCCACGGAGGGACTCGGCCGCACGGACCTCTTCCGACAGGCGTAAGACCACGAGGGTTCCGACTCAATCCGCCCAGCGGAGGGAGTGGCCCCTTTGGACGGGCAGCCTCGTCGTGTCCTCGAAAATAGCTCCGCGGACCCTGGAGAAGGAGAGACGGCTTCCTCCGTCGGGCAAGCCCACAGAAGCCTCGTCCTCCACGACGAAGGTCAGACAGAAGACGGAGCCCCTCGCCGTCATGCCCGTCCTGCATCCAGAGCCTTACACGGAGGCATCCGTTGGGGGAATTCCTCCTAGAGAAGTTGGCCGCCAGACGGAGGACGTCGACGACAACGCGGAGGACGCGCCAGCGGAGGACTCGGCTTACAGGAGGGTGATAGGCCTCATTAGGCGGCACCATCGTATAGAGGAGCCTGAACCCTCCGACGAGGATGCCTGGCGCTCTAGCCTCAATAGGCTAATGGAGGCCCCCGTCCAGCAGAGCCCCCATTGGCTCTTCCAGTGGCCAGGGACGTGAGGCTCAGTAGAGCTCACGTCAACAAAATTGTGGCTGGCAATGCAGAGGCCCCCAAATCTCAGAGCTCCTCGAAATTGCTCCAGGGACTGAGGTCCCAGAGTAAGTTCTATCTGCCAGAAGGACAGCGTCCAGGGGCCTGCAAGATGGAGCTCTCCCTCGAAGTTTTAGGCCAAGGGGCCCTGGAAGACAGAGCCTCATCAGCCCCAATCTGCTTCTCCCAGTCAGAGGCGACGATGATGGAGGAGATGGCGAAAGACCTAGCGAACGTCGCCTCTTGGCTAGACTGATGGGCTTCCACTCTCGTAGGTATTCACTCCTCCTACGACCTCTCAGTTCCGGGGAATCAGGCTCCTCTGAAGGAGCTGATTATCTCGGGAGGTAGAGCGTTGAAGTTCTTGTCTTACCAGTCCCTAGCCCAATCAGCCAACTGGGTGCTCCGGAGGAGAGACACTGTCCTGAGCAAGTTGTCTAGACGGATACCGGACAGAGAAGCGAGGGCCCTGAGGAGCCTGCCCGTGGGAAGACGTCCTCTTTCCCCTGAAAGAGGCAGAGAAAATCATGGAGAAGGTCCTGAAGCGGAAGGCTGTGAGTGTTCCCAGACCCCAAGCACCGCGGAGACCCATCCACAGGAGGCCTGCGTCCGATGGGCCTACTACTCCTCGAGCCTCGTCTACCCAGCCCAGGAGAGACTCCCCAGCAGCTCCTTGGTCGCAGCCCTCCCGTAGGGGAGCAGCATCAGCTCCAGCCTCCTTTAGGACTTCCCACTCGGCCTCCAGGAAGGGGCGTACAGGTCGCTCCTCCATAAGGAGATAGGGAGAGAGGCCCCCTACTCCTGCCCAAGCCTCAGGTGGGGGGATGCCTCAGACTTTTTTGGCAAGCATGGAAAAACCACGGAGCAGACCCGTGGACAGTAACAGTGTTGAAGGAGGGGTACAGGCTACCGTTTCTGGCAGAACCTCCGCCCCTGATTCCAGCCATTCGGGCGGAGTGGTTGGCTCCCAAGGACCCTATGAAGAGGACAGCCTTGCAAGAGGAAGTCTCCACGATGTTGGCAAAGGGAGCAATGGAAACGGTACAGGAGCCGGGACCCGGGCTTCTACAGTCGGCTCTTCCTGGTGGAGAAGGCAACGGGAGGTTGGAGACCGGTCATAGACCTCTCGGCCCTCAACAAGTTTGTGTGCAAAACCGACTTCAAGATGGAGTCCCCGAAGTCGGTTCTGGAGTCCTTGAGGGAAGGGGACTTCATGATGTCTATAGACCTCAAGGACGCTTATTTTCAAATTCCAGTTCACCTCTCCAGCAGGAAGTACCTTCGGGTGAAGTGGGGTGCCCAGACATTACAGTTCAAGTCCCTCTGCTTTGGACTGTCCACAGCACCTCAAGTCTTCACGAGGGTCTTCGCAACAGTCTCAGTGTGGGCTCACGAACGGGGCATCCGCCTGATTTGTTACCTAGATGACTGGTTGCTCCTTTCATCCTCAGAGGAAGTTTTGAGAGAACAAGGTGCGAAGCTACTGCAGTTCTGCAAGATTTTGGGCATCACCATCAACCTGGAGAAGTCTCATCTGTCACCCTCCACCAGGATGACTTACCTAGGGATGGTCCTAGATTCCTGTTTAGTGAGAGCCTTTCCGTCAGAAGACAGGCTGATCAACTTGGACCAGATCCTCCGCCCCTTCTTGTCGGGACAACCCAGGAGAGCAAAGGACTGGCAGAGGTTAATAGATCATCTCGTGTCTTTGGAGAAACTGGTTCCCCTAGGGAGGCTCAAACTCAGGAACGTCCAATGGAATCTGAAGGGACTCTGGAACCAGATAGATTCCCCCCACAAGGTGGTTCCCGTTCTCCCGGAAACAAAAGAAGCCCTAGAATGGTGGCAAGACCGGACGAACACCCTCAAGGGGATGCCCTTCGCAGCCGTGCCCCCCGAGATGCTTCTCCACAGATGCTTCCAAGGAGGGATGGGGTGCCCATCTCCTTGGAAGGTCAGCAAGAGGCAGTTGGACAGGGGAAGAAAAGGCACAACACATAAACATCCTAGAGATGAGGGCGGTTTCGAAGGGCGTGCCTACAGTTCGTCAGCCTTCTACGGGGAAACACCTTGGCACTGATGTGCGACAACGCCACAGTAGTAGCATACATAAAGAAGCAGGGAGGATTGAAATCGAGGGAGCTGTGCGATCTCACGTCAGAACTCCTGGATTGGGCCAAGTCAGAGGAGATCACGATCGCAGCAAGGTTCATTCCAGGGTAAAAGAAACGTCCTGGCCGATGGACTCGGCTGGATGTGTCAAGTGGTGGGAACCGAGTGGTCCCTGCACCCACAGGTATCCAAACTCATCATCCAGAAATGGGGTTCGCCAGTGATGGATCTCTTCGCAACAAGACTGAATGCACAACTCCCCGTATTCTGTTCTCCTGTCCCAGACCCAAAAGTGGCATTGGAGGACGCCTTCTAACACCGGTGGGACAATCTAGACGTATACGCCTTCCCCCCTTTCGCGTTGCTCAGGCAGGTGCTCAACAGGGTAAGGATGGCCCACAACCTAAGGATGACTTTGGTAGCTCCCTGGTGGCCGGAGAGAGAGTGGTTCGCGGACCTAAAAGAACTAGAATGCCTTCCCCCATGGCCTCTTCCAGACAGGCCGGACCTGCTGCGGCAGCCCCACTTCCAAAGGTTCCACGACAATCCTCGGTCCCTCCGCCTTCACGCGTGGAGGTTATCGAGCGTCTCTTGAGGAAGGAAGGCTATTCGGCAGGAACGGCTCAAAGAATGTCGGGATATCTGAGGCGTTCATCGGCAGCGGTGTACCAGGCTAAGTGGATCACCTTTACAAAGTGGTGCTCCTCCAGAAACATCAAGCCGTGGAGGGCCTCTATTCCGGAGATTGCAGACTTCCTGGTACACCTCAGAGACGTAGTCGGGATGTCTATCCTGGCCATCAAGGGCGTCCGTGCAGCCTTAGGCCAAGTCTTCCTCCTGAAGGTCATCGATCTGGGTTCCTCGAGACATATCTCGATGCTCATCAAGAGCTTCGAACAAGCATGCCCCCTCAAGCCGTCAGAGTGCCTCAGTGGGATGTAGCGAGGGTCCTGAAGATGTTAAGTGAACCCCCATTTGAACCCCTGAAAGACATAGTGGACAGGGACCTCACCCTCAAGACTGTCTTTCTGTTGGCATTGGCATCAGCTAAGAGGGTGGGTAAGATTCACGGTCTGTCTTACGAGGTCTCACACGCGAAGGGTTGGCGTGAGATTTCCTTCAAGTTCTTCCTGACTTTTGTGGCTAAGACCCAGAATCCAGCAGTTTGGTATCCCAGGTTTGAGGGCTTCTCAATTCCAGCAATTCCTCGTTCGGGCAATCCGGAGGACTTGAAGTTGTGTCCTGTTAGAGCCATAAGGAAATACCTGGAGAGGACCTCTAATCTCCGTCCTGGTATCAAGAGCCTTTTCGTCTCCACTGGTACAGTGAAAAAGCCGGTTTCGAAGAACACTATCTCCTGGCTAAGACAGGCGATTATCAGGGCCTATAGCAGTGCGGGCGTTCCCCTGCCAGGAAAACCCAGGCCCCATGACATTAGAGGTCTAAGTACCTCCCTATATTTCGAAAGAAACATGGCTGTGGCGCAGATCCTAAGAGCAGGCACCTGGTCTAACCAGTCTACCTTCACAACGCACTACCTGAAGGAATGCTCGAGTAAGTACCTAGACGGGTTCTCTATAGGAACAGTCATGTCCGCGCTCCAAGCGATTCAACGGTATAGCCCCAGGTACAATCGTGGGTAGTAAGACCAAGAGACACAGGTTTGTTTCCCTAAAAACCCCCTTGTTCTTCCTTCCCCCTCTTTCCCTCGGAGATAGACTCGGGTAGAGCCTGCACAAGACCTCAAGTCACAACATCATCAAAGGACACGTCTCCGAGGAATTCTTGCACAGGTGAGTTACTTAGACACTAACATGAGCTCTTTGTGTAATTTTCTCCTACGTTTCGTTTTCTGACCACCTCTGAACCTAGCCCCCTATCTAGGTTCCATTTCTTCCTGCTTAGCTAGATCTAGGGGTCAAGAAGGACACTCCCACCTCCTAAAGTGTAAGTCTCCTAAGAAAGTAGTTCGAGGAAAGTTTCCGTGTTGGAACAAATCACAAATTTTAAGTAATTTGTATTTTTCCTAACATACTTACCTCTAACTACTTTCGGGTAATGGCCCGCCCATCCGTCCCCGAGTGCCTTACTGAACCTTTAAGTAACTAAACAACCAAGAACTTACTGAGGGTCAAGACCCAAGCTAGCACGCTCTCTGACCCGGGCCTAGCACGTATCCTTCCGCCTGAGGTTAGCCCTCACAGAAAACGGAAGTAGGGTAAACTACACAAAACTCTGGTCAGATGAGAGGAGATTCTAGGTACTCCTAAGAAAGTAGTTCGAGGTAAGTATGTTAGGAAAAATACAAATTACTTGAAATTTGTGATTTTTCCTAGCTATAGAATCCTGAGCCATTTGCCAAAGTTCCCAACTCAACTAACTGCCTTGCAAGTCTTTGACCAGGGGAGTGTTGTGAGATGATGTGAGCAGGAATCCTCTTGTTCCGTGCAAATTTTATGGTTGCCTAGCAACAGGGCATGGTGAAATCAAACTAAACTTTTGATCGGCTGGTTGCAGAAAATATGATTAGCAGTAACCCCTATGAGTATGCAACATTACAGCTAGGTCCAAAAGAGCTAGGCCCAAAAGAGCTAGTACAATTGGGCTAATGCGACAAAATGGCTAGTTTCATAATAGCTAGTACCAACATTGCTAATGTGACAAAATAGCTAGTTATACATTTGAGCTGGTACAAAAAGAACTGTTAACCAAAATAAATAGTTTCAAGAAAATGGAGAGTTATTTCTACTTCAGTTTTTCTTTTAATCTTTTTCTTATCTATGGAGAAAAAAGTTAGTAGTATTACACCCTTCATCATGGAAGTTTAAAGTCCCAGAAAGGAAGAGATTTACTTAGCAACAATGGATATTTGTACCGAAAAAATACAACGAACAAAACCAGCCAGAACTGATGTGCAATGAAGGATTGTAGAGTAACATTGAAAACTACGCCGAACTACCAAGAAAATTGTGAAGTAAAAATTGGACAAAACATAATCATGCCCCAGATCCCACGAGGCAAAGTGTTAGAATTGTTTTAGGGAAAATGAATGAGCAAGCTTCAAATTGTAGTGTACCACCACAAAGAGTTATTTCTGCTGTAGTACAAGAGCTGGATGACGAAGGAATGTCTAATGTCCCTAAAAAAAAGAGCGCTCCAAAAACGTATTCAACGTAGACGTAAGGTTGAAGGCCATTTTCCTGAACCTTTATCAATTAACGAATTGATAATTCCAGAAGAATTTAAAACTTTTACTATAAACGGAAATGCAGAACCCTTCTTACTGAGTGACGTAACAAGCGATTCAGAATGAATAATCATATTTGAGGCCAGCATATGCTCGATTAACTTGCTAATTCAAAAATATTTGTTTTTTAACATTTTCAGTTATTTTTTTACTTAATTTCTAGCGATGACTGCTGTTTTTTTATCTATTTCTATAATGAAATATGTTAATTGAAACAATTATTGATATGTGATGAAGTTTTATGTAATAAAGTTTTATATAAATATTGATTAAAATCTGTTCTGTAAATAATCAACGTAAACACACACACACACACACACACACACACACACAGTTTTAGCAACAATACATTTTCTCGAAACAAGCTTTTTTTTGGTTAACAGCTCTTTTTGAACCAGCTCAAATGTACTACTAGCTACTTTGTCACAATAGTGATTTTGGTACTAGCTATTATAGAACTAGCTATTTTGTCGCACTAGCTCAATTGTACTAGCTCTTTTGGGCCTAGCTCTTTTGGACCTAGCTCTCTTGGATCGCTCCCAACCCCTATACATACCCAGGTTTAGCAGGAAAATTATTATATCATTATTTATTACTAGCCAAGCTACAACCCTAGTTGGAAAAGCAAGATGCTATAAGCCCAAGGGCTCCAACAGGAAAAAATAGCCCATTGAGGAAAGGAAATAAGGAAATAAATAAATGAGAAAAAATCAATAATGAATCATTCTAAAAACAGCAACAACGTCAAAACATCTGCCATATATAAACTATAAAAAGAATTATGTCAACCTGTCCAAATTTGAACTTTTACTGATTCAACTACCAGATTAGGAAGATCATTCCACAACTTGGTCACAGCTGGAATAAAACTTCTAGAATACTGTGTAGTATTGAGCCTCATGATGGAGAAGGCCTGGGTATTAGAATTGACCGCCTCTGTAGTATTGCAAACAGGAAGGAATTGTCCAGGGAGATCTGAATGTAAAGGATGGTCAGAATTATGAAAAATCTTATGCAACATGCATAATGAACTAATTGAACGACAATGCCAAAGATTAATATATTGTATTAAAAGTTTGTAGTTTTCTGAAGTTGGATAAGCCCCTGATAACCTATAACAATGGAGGAGTGGGAAACCAAATACAATAGATTATATCCTGGTTAGAGGAGTTGACAGAAACAAAATGATGAATTGTGAAGTAATTATAGTGGATGCCTGTGGTAGCGATGGATTTCAAAATGAGAGGCAGAAGACTTGAAAAGAGAAAGAGTAGATCTAGAGTTAAGGTTTGTTTTTAAAGGAAAAAATGGTGAGCAATTTAGGGGGACTGTGAGAGAGATGACTGGACAAGGAGGATATGAAAGAAATGTGGAGGGGAAACAGGAATTAGCGGGAAGAATCAGTGGTCATGGTGTGTCGAAAGGAGAAATGTGGTGGGGCAACAGAGGTACAAGGGTTAGTTAAAAGAAAATTAAAGGGTTTTAAGGACTGGAGAGTAAGGCATGCACAGGGTGCAGAGGAACAGTGCAGAGAAGAGGAGAAAGATCAAGGAGGAAAGTAGTTATAGCTTTTGAGAGAGCAGTAGAGCAATTAAATGAAAGGCTAGAAACAAGAGGAGAAAATTATATCTTAGATTTCAAATGAGGAAAAGGCAGATACAGGATTTGGGGCTACTAGGAGTTATCAAAGAGATGGAATTATGTTTCATTGGGATGAAGACATTAAGAAGAGATGGGGAGAATATTTTGAATAACTATTAAATACTGAAAATGAGAGAGAAGCTGGGAAAAGCACAAAGGTGGAGGGCTTGTGATGGAGATAAAGAATACAAAAGTTATCTATTCCCATGGCAGCAGATCTATCCTCGCCCGGGTCTGTGAGTTTAAACTGTTTACTGAGAGACCACTGATGTGGTTAGGCACCACAGGTGGGGGTTTGGATACCACAGGTGGTGTGTTTTGCACTGCAGGTGGGGGTTTCGGCTTGCCCGGCTGACGTCCTGGTGAACATCTTATTCTGATGAAACTGGAACTGAAACCAAACACCTTTAACCTAAATATGGGAAGAGAAACTAATGTTAACAGAGCATGGTTTGAAAGTATTTTAGAGCGTACTAGATAGTAAAGATTGAGAAACGGCAGTAAGAATTCATAAGGGGGAGAGGTACTGTGGATGCCCTCTTTATAATAAGGTAGCTAGAGGGAAACCAGAAGGTCTTTTGTGCTTTAATAAATGTAGATAAGGCTTATGATGGAATAGTATTATTATTATTTTTATTATTGCTACTTACTAAGCTAAAACCCTAGTTTGAAAAGCAAAATGCTATAATCCAAAGGGGTCCAACAATGAAAATAGCCCAGTGAGGAAAGGAAATAAGGAAATTAATAAACTATGAGAGAAATAATGGACCATTAAAATAAAATACTTCAAGAACAGTAACAACGTTAAAATAAATCTTTCATATATAAACTGTAAAAACTTAAAAAGACAAGAGAAATAAGATTAGTGTGCCCGAGTGTATCCTCAAGCAAGAGAACTATCCCAAGACAGTGAAAGACCATGGTACAAAGGCACTACCCTAAGATTAGAGAACAATGGATTGAATCTTTTCTATCTTTACCAAGAAGAAAGTATACTAACTGAACAATTACAGTGCAGTAGTTAACTCTTTGAGCAAAGATGTATTGTTTGGTAATCTCAGTGTTGTCAGGTGTATGAGGACAGGGAAATATGTAAAGAATAGTCCAGACTATTCGATGTAGGTGTAAGCAAAGGGAAAATGAGTCGTAACCCGAGATGGGCATCCAATGTATTACTCTGGCCAGTCAAAGGACCAAATAACTCTAGCGGTAGTATCTCAACGGGTGGATGGTACCCTGGCTAACCTACTACCTACCAAGATAAGGGATATTTTGATGCTTGAGGAAGAGCAAAGTCCTGGAGGAATTGGTTAGAATGCAAAAATTGTGGGAGTTGCTATATGCATATGATTTGGTGAAAACTGCTGAAAATGAGGTAGAATTATAGAGGAGGGTTGTAGAGAGGCAAGAGGCTTTGAAAAGATTGAGGGTGAGGCAGAGAATTAGATGGCATCCCAAGGCCCCCCCCCCCCCCCCCATGGCTTGATAATTGGTCAGGAGCAGTGTCTCTCTTAGCAATTTCAGATGACCTTAAAACCCCAGATATTAACCCTTTAAGTCCACCCTAGGTTTTATGGGAAACTTTAAAAATTCCTTTTAGTATGTTGTAGTATTAGTAAATACAAGACCTTTTTACTCCTGTGTACTTTTAAAAATTTCTCCAAATTAGCGAAATAATTGCATGCAATGAAGTATCCCATTTGGGGGCCTTGGACGAGTTTAGGCGAACCACGCTCATCCCATATGGGATCTATTGGACCTTAACGGCACAGATTTTGAAGTTTCTACTAATATTGATTCGCCCACTAATCATATGATTATCATTGATTAAACAGTTTTTTATAGTTCCAATGTATAAGAGAAACACGTATATGGCTTAACAATTTAATTAAATAAGAAATACGTTACAAATACAAGAAAATACAATATACAATAAATACAAAAATACTATAAAAATACAAAAATACTATGAAAATGCACAAAATATATTAAACCTGAATCATAATTGAAAAAATAGAAACATTATAAAACTTACTCTAAAATCTAGTGAAAAAGAGCAAAAAAAATTACTTAGAAATCTTATGGAACAAAGCAAAACAATTTCGACTTTCAGTGAGGTAAAGGGCCACCTTGCACTCCTCACACATCCAGCAAGACCTGTGGATGTGGCCTGCAGTAGAACAGAACTTGCAGGTCTGCCTCATGGTGACATGCTTTGGAATGTGTAGGGCAGTGGCATCCTGGCGTGACTCTACACTTGGCAAAACTGCCTGTTGGCCCCTTTTGGGCAAAGCGACGTCCCTGGTGCCAAGAGAATTCCTAGTAATCTTGAAGTTTGATGTCTTGAAACTTCTCAGCCAATTTGAGATATCCAGTCGAAAGTCCTTGAGGGGCTTTGGGTTCTCCAGCAAAGCCAAGCAATCCCTCTTGTACAAAATCCAAGCGTTGCAGATGATCAGGTCCAGGAGGTAAGCAAAGAGCCTCATGTAGTACCTCTTTGCTTTGAAGGGGTCTTGTAGAGGTGTGTCAACATGTCACTTTTGTCGATGCCACCCATGCGGTTGTTGTACATCTGGATGGCAGATGGACAAGGAATGGGAACCACCTTCTTCTGTGCCCTGTCGTACCGCTCCACTGTTTCCATGGGCTCGACACCGACATCAGTGGACAAGATTGTCACGACGCTGTTGTCCTTCCATCTTGCAACGAGGATGCCATCAGAAGAGACGTAGTCCAGTGTGCCCCTTTGCGTCGTCGTCTTGCTCATCTCCTTCACAGACTTCAGGGGAGGATGTCCAACTCGGTTTTCCCTGGCAGTTCCCACATACCGGCATCCATACTCCGATCTCAGGTACTTAGCCAACCCTATACTGGTGAAGTAGTTGTCTGCATACACTGCTGCGTGACTTGGGTCCTTGATGGTCTTGACAAGGGAGACAACAAACTTGGAAGTCACAGACATGGCTTTGTCCTCTTCAGACAGCTGAGTAGGGTGGCTTACAAAGATTGTCTCCCCTTGGTACATAAGAATATTATGCACAAATCCATCCACGCTGGAGCGGCAGAACAACTTGTAGCCCCACTTTTCAGGCTTCTTGGTTACATACTGGCGAAGGTTACCAGCCCTTGTGCCCTTGTAGGCAACCAGCACTTCATCAATGGAATGGATAGGAGTCTCGGGAACTTTCAGGAACTCTCTGGTGACCTTGGTGAAGGGGTCTCTCACCTTGAAGAACCGATCTTGGGAGCCTGCTGCCTGGTCATTGTCGTTGAAGTGAAGTGATGATCGAATGGCCTTGAAGCGGATCCTGGACATGAAGTCTGCAACCTGAGGAATCCTGGTCTTCACGGCCCAGAAGTCGATGATGCTAGGGAGAGGAACCAGGCCCATGTATATGATGAGGCCAAGGAAAACCGTGAGATCCTCTTCTGATATGTGGAAGTTACTGCCTTCATCCTTCTGTCTTGAGTACAGGTTGGACTGGTAAACGATGTGTTCCCTCAATTCAGCTGTGAAGAACTGAGAGAAATACTCATAAGGTTCCCTCAAGAAGTCCGGCTGTGGATGAATGAAGTCGGGCAGGGGTTGGATGTCAATGTCGTCCTTCTTCCATTCAACAACACGAGGCCTCTTAGGGTTAACCTCACCTTCAACTTCACCTTCCTCTCCCACAGGCATCTCCTGAGGGACAACAACATTGACCCTGTGAGCTAAAACAAGAATAAAGTAGCATTAGTGAAACAGTAAATGAATTGTGTGTGCTGGTGTGTGTGCATGTGTATATCAGTGGGTATGCATGTGTGTGCATGTGTATGTCAGTG
Source organism: Palaemon carinicauda (assembly GCF_036898095.1). Lineage (NCBI taxonomy): Eukaryota > Metazoa > Arthropoda > Malacostraca > Decapoda > Palaemonidae > Palaemon > Palaemon carinicauda. Next base: position 60,513,003 of record NC_090733.1, read on the forward strand.
AGTATGCATGTGTGTGCTTTTGTATGTCAGTGAGTATGCATGTGTGTGCATGTGTATGTCAGTGATTATGCAAGTACACAAATAAGTTTTAAAAATACCCATTGTTTACAAAAATTTAAAGAGCAACACAATGAAAACAAATTTAAAGAGCAACCATTGTAACAACGAGACTTTTGAAAAAAAAAATTTTTAAACAAATATCTCTCTCTCTCTCTCTCTCTCTCTCTCTCTCTCTCTCTCTCTCTCTCTCTCTCTCTCTCTCTCTCTCTCTCTCTCTCATGGTCAAAGGCATCCTCCTGAGTAAGGCCTTCGTCAGGAACGTACGTAGGGTCGTCGTCATCACTGTCGACATCCAAAGGGCTCACGTTGACATCACTTCCTTCAGCGTCGTTAGGGGCAACCCATGGTGTACGATCCTGAGTCTCCAATGCAGCGTTGGGATGCCCATAAAACATATGGCCAGGAAACTGCAAAAAAAAAAAATAAATAAATAAATAAAAAATTTAAAATCATGTAATGAAAAAAAATTTAACTTTGCCTAACAAAAACTTATCATTTAATCCCTTGTAAGGTAATAATTTGTATGCACATGAGCCTAAAATCTCTAAATCATCACTAATTATTTCTACAAATATGGTTAAAACTATTCACAAATGTCAAAGACAATCACTAAAAAAAATTGCGAAAATGATTTGCGTCGTAACCTAGTGCGCGGTAGAACCGTTAAGGTCCAATAGATCCCATATGTGATGAGCGTGGTCCACCTAAACTTGACCGAGGTAGCCCAAATGGGATCTATACTTTTTCCGATAGTCACTACGACACGTCAATAACACTACAGCCCTTGAAACCCACATCAAAAGGTAAGCATATCACTAGTAGTCCATGGGCCAGAAAGTGAAACCCTCCCCCCCCCTAGGGAATTTTCACGACCCACCTAGTTTTCTTCCTTAGGGTGTCTTTTATGCATATCCGGGTATTTCCAAACACATAAATGTGGCAAAAAGGCAAAATTGTCACTTTTTGTACGAACCGCACGCCAAATTTTCACATTTTCAGCCGCACTGACTTTGCGTCGCTTTATTGGTTCTAACTTCCTTAATATCCAAACTAAGTGAACATTTTTGGTACCAACATAATGTTAAGACCAAGAGCTACACAATGGTATATAATTATGTCCATAATTAATGATTAATACGTATTCCAGGGGCATTATTGTACCCCCTACCCTTAATTTTGTTCGAAAATGGGCACGTGTGACTAGTTGCTACTGATACTAATGAAATTTTTGAGGCATTTGGTTACATTTCTGTATTTGATTTTGTACATAATCTTATTTAGAATATTGCATATCAGTTTCGTTCACTAATATCCCAAAATGTGTGAATTAAGTGACAATAATCGATTGATTGTATAATGGCCACATATTATCAGCAATACAGTGAACCCTCGTTTATCGCGGTAGATAGGTTCCAGTCGCGGCCGCGATAGGTGAAAATCCGCGAAGTAGTGACACCATATTTACCTATTTATTCAACATGTATATTCAGACTTTTAAAACCTTCCCTTGTACGTAGTACTGTTAACAAACTACCCTTTAATGTACAGAACACTTAATGCATGTACTACAGTACCCTAAACTAAAACAGGCACAAATATTAAAGGTGATTTTATATCATGCATTTCCTAAACATGCTAAAAAGCACGATAAAAAATGGCAACCAATGTTTTGTTTACATTTATCTCTGATCATAATGTAGAAACAAACTGGAGGTAGAGCTTTGCTTATTACCCAGACATATTTCCCATACTTTTCCCTTAGAACTACATCACATCTTCCTACTTTAGATATATATATATATATATATATATATATATATATATATATATATATATATATATATAAATATATATATATATATATATGTATATATATATATATATATATATATATATATATATATGTGTGTGTGTGTGTGTTTGTATATATATATATATATATATATATATATATATATATATATTTATATGTATACACATATACATACCTACATATATACATAAATACATGCATACATATATATATATATATATATATATATATATATATATATATATATATATATATATATATATTACTGTATATATATGGGTTATGGAAAAAATCCGCGAAGTGGTGAATCCGCGATGGTCGAACCGCGAAGTAGCGAGGGTTCACTGTACCCACTTTTAACTGTAACTTCTGTAAATTGTTACATAACTGCACCATTTTGGTGTCAATAGATAACAATATATTCTCCAGCTTTCTGAAATTGGTTCTGTGCATAAATTATGATGCATTTGCAATTCAGGCAAAGGATCCAATATCAACTGGTGATAATTAGTCAGCATGGTAGAACGTCCAGTTATTTTACTGAAAAAGAAAAGTCAGAGGAAAATAATCTCTGCGGAGTGTGTCAAAAGGACTTACATTATAGATTTTTCTGAACAGAAGACTGATAAAATTGTTCGAAAACTGACTGATGTGAGCTTTGTAAAGATCAAGAAATCAGTGCAGCTCCGCAAAGCTAGTGCTCATGCTATTATGAGGATGGATGAAATCTATGAAAAGTTCCAGAGACGCTGAATGCAAATACTCATGGAATACACAGGAAGTGTTATCAAAAGTTTATAAATGTTGGTCATATAAAAAGTAGAAAACGACAACATCCAGTTAAAGATAACAAAGGGCCTTCAACTTCAAATCGAAAGCAAGTATCATCCTCATCAATTTTATTTCCTTCAGAGAGGTGTCAGAGAGTTTCCAACAAAATGTGTTACAGAAACTGCAGCTGAGTCAATACTACAGGCTGCAAAGCATCAAAATGACTACACATTACTTGGAAAGATTGAAGGCTGTGACTTGCAAGTACGAGAGGCACATTCTCATAATTCTTGTCGCAGAGATCACACTCATAAGCAGGAGTGAAATGTTAATAAAGAGCCGGATCAGAGTGCTGTTGAACATTTAGCTGCCCATAGCGAAGCATTCTCCTACATCTGTGATTATGTTGAAGAACATATAATCAAGGGGTGCAACGTAGAACGTGTGACAATGTTGAAAGAGAAATATTTGCTATATTTACAAGAACATCATCCATCAACTTACAATCCAAACTACAAAACCTATAAACTCAAGAATAAGTTGGAGAAGCATTTTAGTCATAAGGTTAAATTCTGGGCACCCAAATACCGAAGTGAACTTCTATATTCTGACCTCTTACCAGTTGGACAAGCAGTAGAGACAGCATTTGAGATGGCCGCCTCTGAGGAAAGGTTTCTCCAGGAAGCAGCTATGATGCTCAGGCAACAACTGATGGATGCCAAAAGGAATGCAGCCGTACTGCCATGGCCACCTACAGCAGCGCAGTTGATGTCCATAAAGAACAAACCACCACCAATCCTGATTAACTTTTTGTCGCAGCTTCTATGTGGGAAACCATTTAAAGATATTTCGTCAAAGATGGAGAGAATGGTTGATTCATGTGCTCAAGATGTATGTTATGCTAAGAGCCGAGGAGAATGGAAAGTGCCTAAACTTGTTCTTCTTGGAATAACTTTGAGACATATGACAGGAAGTGCTGAGCTCATTACACTGCTGAATCATTTCGGTCACTGTTAGTCATATTCCCAAGTGATGGAGGTAAAAATTGCCATATGTAACCAAATCAACACACAGGAATCCTTACTTCCCGCAGCCATATCATCCTGTATGAATAATGTATTCTCCACTTCAGCTGGGAAAACTTCGACCTGTCTGAAGAAACACCACCAGGGGCTGGAACAACACATGTAGAACATGGTATTGTCAATCTACTCATACCTTGGAGTCATCGGGAAGATGATGTCCGCCACAGGCTTTGAGGACATCATTATTGAGGCTGGTGTATGTGCAAGTGGATCGATTGATAAAATGTTGAGGGGCAAACATTACAACCATGCAATGAGTTTACAAATTGATCTATATTTTGTGTATAAGGACGAATGCACTCTCCTTACAAGTGAGGATGGATTGACTGTTCAGACCATGCAGGTGCAGGACCTATTTTCTTCACAGGAGGAAGCAGATACTCTGATCATTCTGCATTGCATCCTTGCTGCCAAATCATTTAGTGCAGAAAAGGTAATTGTAGTCCGTTCACCAGATGCTGATGTCTTCCTATTGCTGTTGAAGTTTTCTCAAGATATTGACCCGTCTGTGTTATTTGATACTGGCGTTTCAAACAAGAGAAGACTAATTGATGTGAGAGCTGTTATTAGCAAACATGGTACAGATTACTGTAAACTCATGTACTCTTTTCATGCATTCACAGGATGCGATACAAAAAGTGCCTTCGTTCACCGAGGTAAACTTACACCAAAGAAGACACTTGATGCCCATCCTGAATACCATTCAGCATTAATCTCTCTAGCAACCACTGCTGAACTTTCTGAAGAAACATTCAGTGAACTTGAACAGTTTGTCTGCTGTATGTATGGAAAGGCCAACTACAAAGACATGAACAAGCTGCTCTATGATATGTTTAGATAAAAATTCCAGCCCAAGAAAGGCCAAACTTTGTCCAGTTGTGGTGGCATTGATCTGAGCTTGCTCCCACCATGCAGGTCATCACTGCACATGCATATCCTCAGATGCAACAACCAAGCATAGGTTTGGAATAAGTCCAGTGTGCCATATACAGATATACCAAGTCCAGTAGGCAAAGGCTGGAAACTTGATGACTCAGGACAGCTGCAGACTGACTGGGTCAAAGGTGATATACTGCCACAGGAACTCATTGATATCATGCTAGACAGAGACGCTGACAGCGACGACGATTTGCATACCGAGGATATTGATATCAACAACCTAGCCGACAACATTTATGATGAAGAATCATGAACGCAATGTGTAAATTGTCAAGCTAATTCTTTTCTGTAGTTGTCTGTTGCCAGTGACAAAGAGAGACTAACTAGGCCATCATACTCCACATATAATGGTATTTATATGAACACAACTTCGCAGATTTCAAACATTGATGTAGACTTCCAAGCTCTTCACCATTTACTTGTTGGTATTAGTTGTCAGTTTAAGTTATAAATGTCCTTTATTTTGGTTACATTTATCTTATTCTACTGTTAATCAATGATTTTCTTGGTTCTCTCAGTGAATGACACCTGTCAGATATGAAAGTCAGACACACTGCAATAGGTAGTGTCCTACATTTATTGTTTTAGTCATTTTTACTATGTTTGTGCATGCATATTCATGATATAAGTATGTGGTGGCCACTCTACAGTGAATAATGTCCAAGCAGTATACTTCTCTTCAAAGCATCTCCTTCTTTAAAAGTTAGTAAAATAATCTTTTTTTATAATAAATCATAAAGATAAATTGTTTTGTTGCCATTTGGTACCAGAAAGTAGAGATGATAGGGAAGATGAGGATAGAACAAAGTTCCATCAATTAAACCTTGGACTATTTTTAAGGAGTGGGGGATACGTATCAGCAATTTAGATAATGGATTTCAGTAACAGATTAACTTTACATCATCAAGCTTAGTTGTATATGCTCCAAGCATTTGATTGGCACCAAAATAATGCAGATATGTCACGATTTACAGAAGTTATCAAGAAGCGTTCCCTACAAAGTAGGTATCAATAAAAATATGTGGCCATTATACAATCAATTGATTATTGTCACTTAATTCATATATTTTGGGAAATTAGAGAACGAAACTGATATGCATTATTCTAAGTAAGATTATGTACAAAATCAAATACAGAAATGTAACCAAATGCCTCAACAATATCATCAGTATCAGTAGCAACTAGTTACAGGTGCCCATTTTCGAACAAAAATTAAGGGTAGGGGGTACAATAATGCCCCTGGAATACGTATTAATCATTAATTAAGGTCATAATTATATACCATTGTGTAGCTCTAGATTTTGGCATTATGTTGGTACCAAAAATGTTCACTTAGTTTGGATATTAAGGAAGTTAGAGCCAATAAAGCGACGCAAAGTCAGTGCAGCTGAAAATGTGAAAATTTGGCGTGCGGTTCGTACAAAAAGTGACAATTTTGCCTTTTTGCCACATTTGTGTGTTTGGAAACACCCGGATATGCATAAAGGACACCCTAAGGGAGAAAACTAGGGGGGTCGTGAAAATTCCCTAGGGGAGGGGGGTTTCACTTTCTGGCCCATGGACTATAGGCTTCACTATCCTACAGTCACTGTGTACTTACCATGATTACGAAGGTCGGGGGGGGGATACGTGGACGTCACTGCGACGCGCCTTGTCACTTTTCCGACTTGAGCACAATTGAGGTGTCTTTGGAAGGAGCTACAGTCTTGGCGAGAAGGACAGGCGGCTTCTGATTGGCTGATTCGAAGAGCTGAGGAGTGTAGCTATGAGTTGCCAAAGCATCAATTTCAGACAAGCTTAAACTTGTTCACCACGACTACCCAAAAGTAGCTGTTTTAAAGATCCCATTTGGGCTCTCTGGTCGTTAAAGGGTTAAAAAGGGATTTTGACGTAGGAAAAATCTATTTCTGGGCGAGAGACCTGTGCCGCCCGGTGAAATGCTCCTTTTACATAATTTCTAAGGTAAAAACTGCTATGAATTTACCAGAGAAAAAATTGTATAGGAATGCTAGGTTGAACCTAGCTCGCTCACCTTAATAAGGTGTCGGTATAATACTGGGGCGTGATTAAATCTCAACCAGAGGTCTTGCACCATTTAGATATCTCCTGTCAATATCCCCGAACAGCGAAGTGCCGTTCAACATCCTAGCTCCGAACGCTACAACGAACGATCCCACCCACGCCAGTGACGTCACTCCTATAGCATCCCAGATTGGGGCCCGACAGGGAGGGACGGGTGGGTTCACTGGGCGGCACAGGTCTCTCGCCCAGAAATAGATTTTTCCTACGTCAAAATCCCTTTTCTGGGCTCCGACCTGTGCCCCCCAGTGAAATAGTACCAGAGAATAGGGACCCAATATGGCTAACTACCTGGGGAGAAAAATAACACAAAAATAACATAGATGGTGATTTTAATATCAAACAGGAGGGATGAGGAATCCTGTAAATACGTAATCAACATGGATATGAAAGTGATAATTAAACATGGTAAACAATTCAATAAGGAAACCCGTAGGTAACCATTCAATATAGATATGAATAGTGATAATCAAGCTTGGTAAACAATTCAACAAGGTAACCCGTAGGTAAGAATTCAACATAGATATGAATATTAAAAATGGTAAACAATCCCATCAAGGGATGATAGTAAAACCAAGCAAAAAACCAGATCCATAATAACATTCTTAGTGTAATAAAATAAAAATAAAATCAGCTCGGGGGATTTTAAGAACAGATGAATTACAGTGAACCCTCGTTTATCGCGGTAGATAGGTTCCAGACGCGGGCGCGATAGGTGAAAATCCGCGAAGTAGTGACAGCATATTTACCTATTTATTTAACATGTATATTCGGACTTTTAAAACCTTCCCTTGTACGTAGTACTGTTAACAAACCACCCTTTAATGTACAGAACACTTAATGCATGTACTACAGCACCCTAAACTAAAACAGGCACAAATATTAAAGGCGATTTTATATCATGTGTTTCCTAAACACCTAAAAAGCACGATAAAAAATGGCAACCAATGTTTTGTTTACGTTCATCTCTGATCATAATGAAGAAACAAACTCATTTAGTGTACACATATATGTACGTATGGTTAGTTTTTGCATCGATTATATTGATTATACAGTACTGTATGTTGATTTTTTTATTACCAATGTTTTAGTTTACGTATTTTTCTTAGGACTTCCAAATGAAATCTTTTTCTTTATGACGCCGCCTGAAACGACGGCGTGTACGCTCAGTAAACAACCACGCTCAGAACAAACAAGGCATTTAACGTGCATGATGATAGTGATAAATAATGATACAGTATTTACAGTAAAAGCATTTACAAAATATGTTACCTTACAAATATAAATTATACAGTACTTGTACGTAGCAAAGCAGGAAAACAATTTGAGAGAGAGAGAGAGAGAGAGAGAGAGAGAGAGAGAGAGAGAGAGAGATTGTTTTACGTACGTAAATGTAAATTTTAAACAAAAAAAAATATGATAGGTTACAACATGTAGACTTTTAAAACCTTCCCTTTAACTTAATGCATACAGTACGTACATTACTAAACTATAAAACAGGTTAAAGTAAAAAATAAAGATTGTTACTGTACTCACCACGAAAGAAGTTCAAGAAAAACTTGAATGACGATGGCGATGAATTTGCTGCACAGTAGAAATGATGATGATGAAGCTGATGATGTGTTCTACTGTGCAGTCAATGATAGTATTTTACGTCTCTTCAGACGGAGGTGTCTTTTCCTGGGACACCTCTTCAACTTCTTCAATTTCTTCCGAAGGCGTACTAGCAGGAGGAACTGGCTCTTTTTTGCGAGGCTGAAAAAACATTGTGATCGGAAGTTGTTGCCGCTGCTTCTTTTTTCGATCCAAGAGCATCCTGTAGGGAGTCGTGATGTCATCAACCTTGTTGCAGAATTGCATCGAGCGAACCATATCCTCGTCCCACTCTTGCAACATTTCTTTCGCCTCCTTCATATGGTTGCAGAACTTGGCGAGCCGTTCTAATGTTAAGCCCGTTTCTTCGACATTTTCTTGGGTCTCTTCCTGGGTACCCTCACTCTCTTCCTCACTTGCCGATTTCGTCAGGTCTTCGAGGTCTGCGTCAGTTAGGGGCTGGGAATGGCAGTCCAACAACTCGTCGACGTCTTCAGTCGTCATGTCGCCAAACCCGTCACCCCCAATTATGGCAGCCAACTGCACAGATTTCCGTATTGCAGAGTGTTGGATTTCCGACGGAGTAAATCCCTTGTCGTCGTAAACAATATCGGGCCACAGCTTCTTCCAGCTCGCATTTACGGTTGCAGGTTTCATCTCTTGAAGTGCCTTTTGAATATTCTGCAGGCACGTGGCTATGGTGTACTGCCGCCAGTACGCCTTCAAGTTGAAGTCTTCATCCTCGTCATCTTGGGCAGCATCCACACACGCAACGAGGTCCGCCAAGGTATTCTTCGTGTAGAGGGCCTTGAACGCCCTGATAACCCCCTGGTCCATTGGTTGAATTAATGACGTGGTGTTGGGTGGCAGGAACTCAACCTGAACGCCCTCACGCGACAGGTCAGTTGCGTGTCCACCAGCGTTATCCATAAGGAGAAGGATCTTGAATGGCAAGCCCTTCTCTAAGAGATATTCATGGACTTGCGGGATGAAACACTGGTGGAACCAGTTGGAGGTCAGCATCTTCGTAATCCATGCTTTTTGATTATGCATCCAGTACACGGGAAGGAGATTCTTATTTTTGTTTTTCAAAGCGCGAGGATTTTTCGACTTATAAATAAGCCCCGGCTTTAACAAAAATCCAGCAGCATTGCCACACATCACGAGGGTAACGCGATCCTTGAATGCCTTAAAGCCAGAGGCTTTGGCTTCCTCTTTGAACAGGAAAGTTCGCGACGGCATTCTCTTCCAAAACAAGCCGGTTTCATCCATATTAAAGACTTGTTCCGGCTTGTATCCACCTTCAGCGATAATGTTCTTGAAAGTCTGGTTCACGTAAGTTTCAGCAGCGGCAGTGTCAGCGGAAGCAGACTCCCCATGCAGGGAAACGCTTTTCAGGGCGAAGCGTTTCTGAAACTTCGCGAACCATCCTTTGCTTGCGGAAAAACGTTTCTGAGGCTGGGAATCAGTGGATGTCCCTGGTTGAGGATCATCTGCATCATCATCATCTTCAGCATGGTTGCCGTCGTCGTCTTTAGGTTCCTTTGCAGCAAAATTCTCATACAAGCTCAAAGCCTTTGTTTGGATGGTGTTCGTATCCAACGCTATGTTCTTCTTCCGGCAGTCGGCAATCCACACAGCTAAAGCACCTTCCATGCGTACGATCGTTTTATTACGCGTTGTAACGACTCGCTTTGCTGATCTGCTAAAGGTGATTGCAGCAGTCTTTCTAATGTTCGCCTCGTCCTTCTTGATGTAGCGAACGGTGGATTCGTTGATGCCAAAATGGCGGCCGGCGGCCGCGTAACTTCTACCATCTTTTAACATGTCGAGAAGCGTAACCTTCTCAGCTATCGTCATCATTCTTCGGTGGCGTTTAGGCTCACTACCAGCCTTACTAGAAGCAGAACGCTTGGGAGCCATTGTAACAGAAAGTTCAACAAAAAGTTCAACTTAAAACAGTCGCACACAGCACAGATTAAACTTCACAAAGTTAAGAACGTCTACTCAGCAATACGCGGAAAGAGAAAGTGAACGATGCAGCCCCGCGAGAACTTTGATGCTGCGGGTAGAAGATGCGGGCAAAACACCAATCACAGGCTAGATAACAAAACTTGAGTTTTGATTCGTCATCTATCAGCGCTTGAACCAATCACAACCCGTCTTAGTACTATGGCGCGTTGGTTACTCATAGAAGATGCCCCCGCGCATACTGAACGTACGTAGATTAAGTACAATACAGTACCGTAATAATAATAAATAATGATAATAATACTGTACAGTAATAATAATAATAATAATGATTAATAATAATAACAATAATAATTTTATTAACAACAACAACAATAATAATAATAATAACAATAATAATAAAAATTTACGTACGTACGCTATTTTACGCCTCTCTCTCTCTCTCTCTCTCTCTCTCTCTCTCTCTCTCTCTCTCTCTCTCTCTCTCTCTCTCTCTCTCTCGTACGCTTACAGTACTTATTCGAAATGTGATTTTTGCAACAAAGAATATTATTGGATGCAGTACTGTACTACGTACGTATACATACAAAAGATTCATGGAAAAGAAGCACATCCATTACAGTACACACCATTCTAATATGGTATGACTGCATCTGATTTGCGTTTCATGTTCGATTTAATTTTACTACGTACTGAATTATCGTATGATCACATTCTCTTTTCGTGTTTTATTTCTTTCTGTGCTGAATTATATATCATATGTAATGCAATGAACAATCAGTAAGAGCAGATATTACTAATTACAGTATTAATGGAATTACAGGTAACAAAATATCGTATTTGGTTATCTTCAGATTTCGCGGTATTTTCGAATTTTCCGGAAAATCCGCGATATGTATATATATATGGGTTATGGGAAAACCCCGCGAAGTGGTGAATCCGCGATTGTCGAACCGCGAAGTAGCGAGGGTTCACTGTAAAAACAATTTGTGGAAATTGATCATAATGTATAATAAAATAATACACCATAAGGGTGTATGGTAAAGGACAAACAAAACCAGGTAGGAACAAAAGTAAGCCAGGCAGGAGGGAAAGAGGATAGAGCAAGACGTTGTGATTAGGACTCGGTACCTCCAGGAGGAACTACATTCCCTGCTGCTACTGTGGCAAATTTAAGAGCTTCTAAAGGTTTTAGGTAGTGGCGCTTGAAAACTTTAGGGGACTTACAACCCGTATATTTTGAGAGCTCATCAAATTTCATGTGGTGGAAAAAATTAATTGAAGTAGCCACAGCTCGAATATCATGGACATGTGGGAATGATTCAGGATTAGCTTGTTTAATAAAATAAAGAATTTGTTGTCTGATTCCCTTAAGGGTAATAGTTCCTCCATGTTCTCTAATAAATAAAGGCCCTGTGGTTGTGGTGGAAGTTCTACTTAAGTAGGATTTCAGGGTGGTAACTGGACACAGGGATGGATCCTGAGGAAGTGGAACAATCTTCCAGGGAGACCACCTGTTTTGGGGGTCCTCATTTTTAGCCAGGAAAACTTTGTTAGGGGAGAGAAGGACCTCACCCGAAGAGAGAAACTCTATATGACCTGGGTCTCTAGATAAGGCTGACAATTCTGAGATTCTGGAGCCAGAGGCGAGGCTCAAAAGAAAAAGTCTCTCTCTTAATAATGCCATATAGTTACAGGATTCATTCGAGGTGTCAGAGGCTAGCTTTAGAACATCGTTCAAAAACCAGGAAACTGCGCTAGGGTGAGTTGAAGGTTTTAATCTGGCACAGGCTCTTGGAATGGATGAGAAATATGAATCTGTCAGATCAATGTCAAAGCCGACATGGAAGATCTTTTTCAAGGCTGACTTGTTCGTAGTAATGGTATTGGCTGCCAGACCCGATTCAAAGAGAGTTCTGAAGAATGTCACAGTTAGGTTCATTGTCATTTTCTCAACTTGGGAATCTTTCAAAAACTTTGCTAGTTTCTTGACAGCTGAGTCATATTGACGGAGGGTGGATTCTCTTTTGTCAGATTCCAGGAATAGGGTATTCAGAGGATCGATGTTTGCACCTTGTTGAGCTGCGAACTTCATGAAGTCCATAAAGTTAGGGCATTCAGAATCCTTGAGGAAGCGAACACATTGCGAGTTTGTACTACTTGTGTTAGTACAGGATTGGGAATCCGCCGGGGGCGGAGGCCTAGCTCTAGTAACAAGGGGAACCAGTTGCTCTTGGGCCAGTTGGGGGCTACCAGAGCCACTCGACCTTTGAAAGATCTGAGTTTGTGCAAAACTTTCAGCAGGAGATTTATCAGAGGAAACAGATAAATCGTCTTCCAAGTGTTCCAATCTAGTGACATAGCGTCCATGGCATAAGCCTGAGGGTCCAGGTTGGGGGCTACGTAACAATCTAGTTTGCGATTGGACTCCGTCGCAAACAGGTCCACCTGGAGACCCGGGACTTGAGATAATATCCACTGGAAGGACCCATTGTCTAGTGACCATTCCGACTCCAGTGGAGTCGTCCGGGAAAGTGCGTCTGCCACCACGTTCCGGACTCCCGCTAGATGGACTGCTGATTGATGCCACTTGTGCGATGCCGCCATGGAGAAAATAGTCAACATGACGTGGTTTATGTGGGCTGATCTGGAGCCGCCTCTGTTGATGCAGTGGACTATGACTGCACTGTCGAGGACCAGTCTGATATGGAGAATCCTGGCTGGGCTGAGACGTTTTAAAGTGAGGAAGACTGCCATGGCCTCTAGGACGTTGATGTGCATTTGTTGAAAGATCGGTGACCATAACCCTTGGACTTTCTTGTGTTGGGAGTAACCTCCCCACCCTGTTAAGGAGGCGTTTGTATGAACGACGAGTCCCGGGGCCGGATGTTGCAAGGAAACCGACTTGGAAAGATTCTTGATCTTCGTCCAAGGCTGCAGACTTTGTCTCAGGATTGGGGGAAGACGAGCTCGCCTGTCTCGATGGTTTTTGGGTGCTCTGAAGCGCCACACTCTGTTTATGTCCTTTAGTTTGGACCTTAGGACGATGTCTGTCACAGAGGCGAACTGTAAGGAACCCAGGATCCTCTCCTGGTTCCTCCTGGACGTCAACTTGTCCCTGAGAAACTGTTTCGTATTATTCGCTATTTCCTTGCTTTTGGTTTTTGGGAGGCACAACGTATGGGAACTTAGGTCCCATTGTAGCCCCAGCTATTGAAACTTGGTCTCCGGGACCAGGCGGGATTTCTCGAGGTTGACCTGAAATCCTAATTGTCAAAGGAAGGAGAGGACCTTGTTCGTTGCTATGTGGCAGTTCCTGACGTTGTCCGACCAGATCAGCCAATCGTCGAGATAAGCCAAAATTTGTATCCCCTGAGTTCGAAGTTCCTGAATTACCGTCTCTGCTAATTTGGTGAAGATTCTGGGTGCTATGTTGAGCCCGAATGGCATCACCTTGAATGCATAGGCTTGTTTGGCTAGCTTGAAGCCCAGAAAAGGACGAAAATGCCTTGCTATTGGAACGTGATAGTAGGCATCTGTAAGATCTATGGAGGTGGTGACGGCCCCACGGGGAAGTAAGGTCCGCACCTGCGAGACGGTAAGCATGTGGAACTTGTCGCAACGAATGAAGGAGTTTAGACGAGACAGGTCCAGGATTACTCTTCGTTTGTCTGAGCCTTTCTTTGGCACGCTGAATAAGCGACCTTGAAATCTTGAGCGATGTATGCTTTGGATTGCGTTCTTTTGCAACAGATCCTTCGTGAATGAACGTAGCTCTTCCGTTGGGAGCTGGTAGAAACTGTTCGGTGGAGGGGGTCCCTGTATCCAGCTCCACCCCAGACCTTTTGAAATTATGCTGGAAGCCCAATTTCTGAACTTCCAATGGTCCCGAAATTTGTATAGTCTCCCTCCTACCTGCAAGTTCTCAATGGTTGGAGGATGATTTGCCGCCCCTGCCTCCGCGGAAAGACTTGCCTCGGTGGGAACCCCTTCCGCCACCTCGGCTACGAAGGTCACCTCTGGAACCCCTGTGACGCTGGTAGCCATGGAAAGAACCCTGAGATTCATACGTGGGGTTAAAGGCGAGGGAGGTAGTGAACGAAGTCGAGGCGACTTGAGCTTGTGGGACCAACACATACTGTTGTTGTTGTTGGCCCTTTGAGGTAGAAGGCTGGGAACCTTGAGGAACAGACTGAACCGGGACTGGTTGTACCTCTTGAAGAGATTGTCTAAATTGCGAGGAGTGGAAGGGCCTCAACCTCTTCCTACCTCGGATTGGGGTACTAGCCAGCTCATACTTTCTCTTAGAGACTAGGCCCCACCTAACTTGAGGCTTTGGTTGGCTCTAGCTGCCTCGCTGAGAACCGAATTAACTAGGTCCTCCGGGAAGAGATCCGGACCCCAGACTGGGGCTTTGATGAGCCTATTAGGTTCGTGTCTAATCGTAGCCTCAGACAGTACATGTCGTCGGCAACGGAACCTGGCATTATGAAAATCATAGGCGTCAGTCAATAAGGTCTGTAAAAGGGATTTGGTGAGGACCTTAAAGAGAGGTTCCTCGTTGTAAGTGGCAACGGTCAATTCGGAAAGAGTAACCGAATTAATCGACCTACCGAGCCTACACCTGGAGTCAAACTCTAATTTAATCAGGGACTCCGGAAGTTTAGGAAGGCGTTCACTGAACTGCGTCGAGGCACAGTCCGGGCTCAGTTTGCCTACCGAGAAGGTAGATGGGGCGTTCTGCTAACATTCATTATCTCCCGGGAAGAGAAGGGAAGTCAAGTCCGTCTCTCTGAGTTGAGGTAAGGGCTTCTCCTCCTTGGTAGCCTGATAGGCAATCTCCATAATCTTGGTCGCGCATGGAGTAGGGGTCTGCTCGTCGACCACAAACATAGTGTACGAGCTCTTGTAGGATGTGATCATTGTATTCATACAGTTCCACTCGTTGAAGATGCGGACCAAGACAGACTGTGCCTGTTCTTTAGGGAAGATCACGGTCTCTTTCGGGACCTTATCCAAGCGGATCAGAGCCGCCTCTGTTAGGCGGGCATAGCCGGGGAAGGGAAATTCAAGACGCGGAGGGTAGAACTCGTAGTCCTCGAGAGGCCGAGTTCCGAAACCTTCTATGGATAACATGCCATCCGAGGGGGGGGCATGTAATGCTAACCGCCAAGGGTTGTTCTTGTTGAAAGGTGGGAGCTTAGAGGCGTCGGGGATGGGGTATTGCTGCTGTGGTGGCAGCCCCGAACGCAAGTCCCCGGAAAGCCTTGAAAGGAAGATTGATCAGAAGTAGAAGAGAAAGTTGGGCTAAGGAGAGAAGTCTTAGCCCGGGACCCACCTGACTCACCTATGTCCCTACCTGTGTCGGGTTCATCCAGAGCCATGGGCTCTACGTCTAAATTG
Source organism: Palaemon carinicauda (assembly GCF_036898095.1). Taxonomy (NCBI): domain Eukaryota; kingdom Metazoa; phylum Arthropoda; class Malacostraca; order Decapoda; family Palaemonidae; genus Palaemon; species Palaemon carinicauda. The sequence continues at coordinate 60,528,717 of NC_090733.1, forward strand.
AGGTAGCGACGTCCTCGGTTAACGTCCCGCCAGTCTCCTCTTGATCCGGGGCCAATAGTAGGGATTCAATCCTTTCAATGATAGGATCCGCCAACTCTTTGGGGACCGCAGCCAAAGTCTTTGCGTGCGGGTAAAGGCAAGAGCACCATTCCTCTGAGAGGATATAAGGCTGTTTGGCCTTCACATTACGGGCGAACCCGCCAATCCAGATTTTGAGGGTCGCCTGAGCCGTATTCTTTTCAAGTTGGGAGCTCTGAAAGAGAACAGACTATTAGCGAGGGTAAGGAATATCATGCCGAAGAAAAAGGAAAAAGATCAGGGGCTTCGGAGACCCGAAGCTATCGAAGGGCATGCGAGGAGTCCAAAGAACAGTGTCCTTAAAATTAATTAATTATAATTAATTGTAACTCCACTTACCAAGTCTGTATTATTGCTAAAAGTAATTCCACTCACCGAGTCAGATGTTAAAGTGGAGGTCATTTTGTAGCAAACTACACAATTGTTCGGATGCCAAACAATCAAATCATCTACCAGGACAGCACAGTGGGCATGTGAACGACACACATCGTGGCCGCAGGGTTGGTGGAGGACCGCCGAACATCCCGTCATCGCACAGCGTACTGTCTGTAAAATAAAAGATACATGAGTATCTTATAGATAAGCAAGAGGGGCCCGGGGGCTTAAATTATACCACTATCGTGGTAAAAAGATATACTACGACTGTAATATAGATAAGAATAAGTCAATCCGTAATCGTGATCGTATTCGAGGGGAGGAAGTCGAGAACAGGGTGTATGTATATATATATATATATATATATATATATATATATATATATATATATATATATATATATATTATATATATATATATATATATATATATATATATATATATATATATATATATATATATATATACTGTACATGTGAATATATATATACAGTGAACCCTCGTTTATCGCGGTAGATAGGTTCCAGACGCGGCCGCGATAGGTGAAAATCCGCGAAGTAGTGACACCATATTTACCTATTTATTCAACATGTATATTCAGAGTTTTAAAACCTTCCCTTGTACGTAGTACTGTTAACAAACTACCCTTTAATGTACAGGACACTTAATGCATGTACTACAGTACCCTAAACTAAAACAGGCACAAATATTAAAGGTGATTTTATATCATGCATTTCCTAAACACGCTAAAAAGCATGATAAAAAATGGCAACCAATGTTTTGTTTACATTTATCTCTGATCATAATGAAGAAACAAACTGGAGGTAGAGCTTTGCTTATTACCCAGACATATTTCCCATACTTTTCCCTTAGAACTACAGTACATCACATCTCCCTACTTTAGATATATATATATATATATATATATATATATATATATATATATATATATATATATATATGTATGTGTGTGTGTGTATATATATATATATATATATATATATATATATATATATATATATATATATATATATATATATATATATATTATATATGTATACACCTATACATACCTACATATATACATACATACATATATACATAAATACATGCATACATATATATATATATATATATATATATATATATATATATATATATACTGTATATATATGGGTTATGGAAAAAATCCGCGAAGTGGTGAATCCGCGATGGTCGAACCGCGAAGTAGCGAGGGTTCACTGTAGATGAGATTAATCCAAGTGGTTACAGGTAACGCTGGCTCCGGAGAGACAACCGAGAGAGCCCAGGGCTCATGAAAAGGCGGATAGGGGGGGGAGCAGTCGAGGGTCAAACCCGTCGACGGCACACAGGATTAATCAAACTCGACCAGGGAATAAAGTGAAAGCTACATCCGGGATCCCGTAATGAAATAATAACACATGGAGTCCGTGAAGTGCGGAACACCATAGGAGGAGGGAGGGGTGGAGGGATCTATAATGGGTCCGTGAGGTGCGGGACTGGGAGGATGTAGCAGGAATGAATGTGAAAAATATGTAATATGAACACAACATGATACCACAGACCAAGCAGAATGCCTCCCGCCGACTGATGGCCAATCGAGGCGGCGGAAAGAAACGGCTATGGCAGGGTAGGGGGGAAAACTGTAAAAATAATGTATAATAATAAGCCTCACATGCGATCGGGAACCGCCCAGTACGGAGTTAAGCGAAGGCCCCGGGGGGGAAAACGTAACGCAAAACAGCTGACTCTACGACTCGACATGAGAGAGAGAGAGAGGGAAGGCAACCCTGGGGTGGGGGTGCCGGGCGGATGGGGAGAGGGAGGCTAACAAGTGGGGCAGAGGACAGGTGTACCAACCTGAACAGAGACCCACGACTGGAATGATCACACGGAAAGACTAGGATAAACAATATAATAATATAACTAATAGGTAAATAAAAGAGGGAGGTATGCTGGATAATAATAATAATAATAATAATGATATCAATCGTAAGATAGTACGGGGGGACGAAGAGAGAGACAGGGGAAGACCTAGCCTAACAGCGCAGGGAGCTAGGCAGGGCTACCAACAAAACACAGTGTCGGTGAAGTGCCGACAAAAAACGTAAAAACAATGAACTGCCTCGTGAAAGTCCCTTCGAACTAATTAATACTAGTAATAAAACGTATATTAATAAGATCGTTACGAACGTCCGTGACGTGCGGAACGTAAAACGAAGTAAAACTAGTAACGCCCGAAAGCTACCAGGCATGCCAACCTAACATGAATTACGATATCGTAATATCGTAAACAACTGTTATCGTAATAACAGAATACCATAACAAAATAACACGGGGTGTGAACCGTGGATACCCAGAAAAGTTCAAAACGAGGAACAATCAGTATAGAAGACTCATTGTAAAACGTTGAGAACGACGAGAAAGAGAGAGGAGGTGGCCGACCGCCATGAGGACCCGATGCGGGGTCGCGGATAAAATAAAACTGTGATAAAATAATAAATAAGGGCAAGGCCACCTCCAAAATCTCAAAACTCATAGATCTGGTACTTAACTTAGGTGGAGTGACAGTAGGGTCCAACATCCTGAGATAAATCCTGGGTAATCCAAGGGAAAACACACACCGGAAAAAAGATAACGTATCAAGCTGGTGCTATGAAAAAGGAGTGTCGTCACTCGCGTGGGTGGGATCGTTCGTTGTAGCGTTCGGAGCTAGGATGTTGAACGGCACCTCGCTGTTCGGGGATATTGACAGGAGATATCTAAATGGTGCAAGACCTCTGGTTGTGATTTAATCACGCCCCAGTATTATACCGACACCTTATTAAGGTGAGCGAGCTGGGTTCAACCTAGCATTCCTATACAATTTTTTCTCTGGTAAATTCATAGCAGTTTTTAACTTAGAAATGATGTAAAAGGAGCATTTCACTGGGCGGCACAGGTCGGAGCCCAGTAAAGCAGTTTGAGGAGCTAGACCAGTCCGGAGTTTATTATCCGTCAGACTGCTTCCATTTGCGGGAACTGTGTCCTGAAAAGAAGGGATGCAGTAATAAAAAGCTATTAGAGACCAACTGCTGTCAGGATACTTTTGCAATTCTCTTGTAGTTGTCAGGATACCTTCTCAAGTCTCTTATAGTTGTCAGGATACCTTCATAAGTCCTCCTTAGCAGTCAATCAAACAAAATGATCTGTCTTCTGCAATTGGTGTTGGGGAACAAGTATTGTTTCACTCAAAGCCTTTATTCCATTAATTTTAGATTTTTTGGCATTCTTACAAATGGAGACATTTCTTTTGGTCACAGCAGTGAAAGGTTTTCCCGCAATCTTATACCAGGTCTTCAAACTGAAGGAAATATACCTATCCTATACGTGGGAACTCTCAGCCATAATCAAGGTCTTTGAGCAGTCTGATCCACCCAGAGACCTCACTTTAAAAAAGTATTCCTTCTGGCCTTGACCTCATCTAAGAGAGAGAGTGAGCTACATGGCTAACCCTATCTTGTTTCACCCTACAAGGGGTGGAAAGGTCCATATTTTTCTTTTGCTCCAGAGTTTGTGGCTAAAACCCAGAATCTATCTATTGATGGTTACGAGACGTTCTTAAAGCCTATAAGTCATTAGGAAAAGTGCGATCAGGGCACCCTCCCGAAGCTCATGACTTCCATGGGATTGCTGTAACCTTGGCGTTCTGCAAAAACCACTCAGTAGCGCAAGTCCTTAGGGCTGGAGTTTGGAAGAGACAGACCACTTCTACTGCACAGTACCTTAATGATTGTACCCACAGATCACTTGACACTTTTTCTTAGGGTCCTGTAGTTGCTGCTCAATGTATCATTTAAGAATTTTAGCTTTCCATGATGATTAACCTTGGGTCACATAATTAGTTTTATGGAACATGAGTGAGTATGAAAGCAGAATGAATGAGTTCTTTTCTTATGGAAAACCCTCACTTGGCAGTATTTGCATTGAGGAAATACTTAGTAGGGAAGAGATCTTTTTTTTTATGATGCTTGATTTTTAAATCATTTTTAGTAGTCCATAGAGCAAATCATAAGTTTGCGATTTATACTGATTCAAAAAGTGCCTAAATGGTTACAAATATAAGAATCAATTGGTACTAAAAATTGAAGAGTTCCTTGACAGGTTTTATTCCCATTGGGTGAATATAGAAATATATTGTATTCCTGCCCATTTTGGGATTATGTGTAGTGAAATATCAGATGCTGCATCTAAATCTTCAATAAATTTCCCGAAGCAAGCTATTACACTACCCGTGAAAAGCTTATATAACCCACTTGAAGCATTTCATTGGTACAAAATGCCAATATTAGTCGAATAACAAATTGGACAGTAATAAGTTGAAAGAACTGAAGCCAGTTCTTTCTTTACAGGAATCGTCATTGCAAACAGATAGGAAGACGTAAGTAATTTTAGCCAGATTGCACATAGGGCACACAAAACTTTACTCATGGGTATTTGATGTACACACCTCTTGGTGCAGTACCCAGGAGGAATGAATGTGACAGTATTTTAACCATAAAACATTATTTAGCTACTATAATGTTATTAAAAGAGAGAGTTATGTTTTGAGAGAAAAATTTCATTGACCTTATATTAGACTGAGAATTTCTCAATTTTTTAAATAAGTTTTACAGATGTGATTTAACTCCTTTGGCTCGTTGACGTCGGTGTACGTCAAAATATGCCTGGTAATACACACGGTGACGTCGGGATAACATCATCATCATTATGATTATTATTATTATTAATTATTACTATTATTATTATAATTTCTATAAGCTACGAAAGAGTATAGCACAAGGCTATACGTATATCAAACAAGTTCACAGTCGGGGAAATTTCATTAAAAGATCTCCTCTCCCCAATATTACAGTAATGCCTCACAACACAAAATTAATTCGTTCTGGAGTGGCTTTCATTTTGTGAAAATTTTGTGTTATGAGTTGCATTTTACATGTAAATCGCTTAATTCGTTCCAAACCCTACAAAAACATCATATTAAATTTTATAATAAAGCCACAGTATAACCACAATGAAATACTGTACTGCCAAATACATTTTAACCATTCACTATACCTAAACTTAACTGTTATACCTGTAAATTGAGCTGGCCAGACAATACTTCATTGGATCCTTCTCTCTGGTTACAGTTCACTTTCCCTTTGCCTACACATACACTGAATAGTCTGGCTTTATTCATACACGTGACAACACTGAGATTACCAAACAATTCTTCTTCACCCAAGGGGTTAACGACTGCACTGTAATTGTTCAGTGGCTTTTTTCCGCTTTGTAAGGGTAGAAGAGACACTTTAGCTATGGTAAGCAGCTCTTCCAAAATCAAACCATTGTTTTCTAGTCTTGGGTAGTGCCTTAGCCTTTGTACCATGGTCTTCCACTGTCTTGGGTTAGAGTTCTCTTGCTTAAGGGTACACTCGAGCACACTATTCTATCTAATTTCTCTTGTTTTGTTAAATTTTTCATAGTTTATATAGAGATATTTATTCTTATGTTGTTACTGTTCTTAAGATATTTTATTTTTTCTGTGTTTCCTTCCTCACTGGGCTACTTTCCCTGTTGGGGCCCCAGGGCTTATAGCATCCTGATTTCCAACTAGGGTTGTAGCTTAGCAAGTAATAATGATATAGAGAGATACATTTTCTATTGTGTAAACCCTTTTCTTCAACTTTTTTTTAATGGGTGACTATTTTATTCTCGGTCTGGCTGGCAAATCTTTTTTCTTATCATGAAACATTTTTCGCAATGCGAGTCAGAAAAATCATCACATCTCATTTCGCAGAGTGAAAATTTTGTACAGATTCTTTCATGAAGAGAGTTATGACTGGAGTTCCTCCTCCTGTCCTCAGTCAACCAATAAAGTTTTTGGGATTCTAGCCTTTATTTCTAAACATGTAAGAGCTATTTTAGTCGTTTTATTTTGCCATGAAATAATCACATCACTCTCTAGCAAATAGCGTCATTCCCTTCTCAACCCCCCCTTGACACCCCCAGTTTGGAGACTCATCGTACACCAACCAAACTACTTGCAATTCTAGTCCTTATTTTTGGGCTCAGGCCATGTCGTCCTGATGGAAGTTCCTTCTTAGTAGCTTCCTAGGTTATATTTAACAACAGTGATATATCCCAGAGAATTTTACTAAAGGTATCCAGAATTCTAACTCCTGGCGCAAGTATCCCTTGTGTGATCTTATAGGGATATCGCATAATATCAGAGGACGTATTCTTGACATGCCACATAGCTATCTACACCCCTATTGGCGTTTACGCTTCGAGAGGGGAAAGTGGCAAGAATTGTAGGAGAGCCGTTATTAAGGCAACACTCCTACCTGTACTGTGATTGAGCGCCAGCACCCCGCCGTGTGGCGCCATCTAGTCATTCTTTCTCGTGTAGCATTCCTACTGGTGTTTATCCCGTGTACCTCTTACTGTTTTGGATTGTTATTTCACAATGATGTGTTCACCAGCCTCATCTGCCTCTGGAAAGTTAAGTACTATCTTTAATTTGTATAAATGTAAGCTCTTGCCAGTTTTTTCCTCAAAATAAGTTCGTAATTAACGTAACGAGCTGTTGCCCAGCCGGATGGCGTCTTGGACACGGTCGTTCTTTGCATGTACATTTAGTTAGCCAGAACGACGTTCCCGGCATATTTCGCTTTAATAACTTTAGCTATTTAGCATTTAGCTAGGAATTATTATGCCCTTGTTTTCGTGGATTTCGCAATTTTATTACTGAGCCCCACGAGTGCTAGGCTTCCTAGCCTAGGCACCCATACACTTCATGCATGATATAACCTTCCTGGTAAAGTTTTATTGAAGCTCAGGCAATATTTTATACAATTAAGATATTACTGTATAAATTTTCCCCTTCCAAGATACAGTAGTATACGAGAGAGTTTCGGTGACCGATTCTCAATGCGCCTAGGCTACTAGCCTACGGGCTTTAGTATACTTTCATACATGTCCCCATTTGCCCTTGTATCGTCTTTTAAGTGGAGACTGACACCTATACCTTTTAAGTCGATACCAATCTCCTTGGGAGATTTAAGAGCAATTCCTTTTCCCTCGAACTATCCTGGGCTAACCCTAGTCAGCTTTGCCGTGAATTTTATTCATGCAAATCTAGACTAGGGTGTTTCCGTTCCCTTCTCTCAACCACCGAGTCGGTTTTGAGTTTGGGACGGGACATCAGAGTATTTGTCTGTGATCGGTAGCCGCCTGGCTTTGCGAACTGTCTTCCTAGGTCAGGTTAGGCTACCAATGCAGGAGGCTAGACCTCCCTAGGCCATCTCCTGGAGGCGTTATATGATAATGCCTTCTCCCCGTGGCCTAGCAGACAGTCCTGTGCCGACAGATCCTAAGCTGAAGAATTGAATTCTTCCCTTGCTTAGGGTCTCCGACACTAGATTCTGTTCCTCCATTGAGACAAGCGGCCTGGGTGCCACCTTCTCACTCTATCAGACTAACCTAATCTAGGGAATTGAATTCCCTGGCCCCTAAGGTTGTCTTTGCTCTGGATCAGAATATTTTAGGTTAGGTAGGACCTACCAGGTACTACCTCACCTGCAGGACCCTTGCCCCTCCCTTACTGTCCTTTAGTGTTGGCCTAGCCTTCACATATCCTGGCCATCATTCTACAATCGACCCTAAGGGTAGATTGCGGGATTGGCTTGGGTTCTCTGTCGGCCGTCGAATGAGTTGGCTGCCGGCAGGGATCCCCTATCTTTTAGAGTGTTCTTCAGTCTTCCCTTAGACTGCTTTTCATGGCCCCACTACTGATATTGAGGGGCTAGGATTGGATGGAAGCCCGAATATAATTCCCCCTTCCATATGAACCCTCATTCCGGATGGAGGTATGCAAGGCTGAGCCTTTGCTTCACCTCCCATCCATGCTTTCTCTCTGTCTTACCATCCACCCTGGGCCAGCCGCCGGCGGCATCTCGGACGACGGTCTTCCGTCAGGTTGCTCTGCCGCCGCTTGCCATGGGTTACCGTTGATCGGTAACCCAACGGCAGCCGGCAGCCGGCACATACCGGCCGTCTGCCGGCATCCAGTCGACCAATTGTCTGAAGACGTATCCTTTCGCCGGCAGCTGGCGGGTCAGCCTTTATAGAGGGAGCCCCAGCTGCCGGCAGCGGAGCGGCTGCTGGAAGCCCGCCGCCCTTTACCTAAAAAGCCAGTATACCTTCAATAGCCCAGGGTAATGCCGGCATATGCCGGCAGCAGCCACCACAGTACTGGCTTCGGAGTGGTCTTAGTCACTGCGATTGCACGACACATACCGCTGTGCGGTCCGTGCTGTAGCCCATACATTTCTTCCAACATACAAGGTGCTTCGTGGGCAGCTTATTGTGAGACCACCACACCAAGAGAGCGATTCTATCTGGCTTAGATAAAGATCAATGATCATTTTATTCAATCCCCAATATTGAACCTTAGAAGACGGTGTTAAAATTACACTTTATATCCAAAGGATATCTTCTCCCTTAATTCGTCTAGAATTTAGTGTTCAATATTGAAGGAGGTCATAGCAATGGGCTGGACAGGAAACACATGTGGGTGTCTTTCCTCTTTCCCTTCTAGCTTACCTATCCTAAGCTAAACAATATATACAACATTGTATGATGAAATTCTTAGATATTTCACCGAATACTCATCTGCTCTTCTTTTTTTACAGGAGGAGCATCCCGAGTGCGGGAACCATTTCTGTAAGGTCCGCAGTAAGAACTTCTGGGGCCATGATATGTGCAGAACCCATGCACGCTGCGCAACTACGAAGGGATCTCTGAAGTATTGGGACCCCCAGGTATGTGACGTTTGTTTAAAACTGGTTACTGAGGCTTTTGATGATCAAAAGTCTACTGAGTCAAGGGATGCAGCAAGAGAGACGCTGCGAAAATGGGTCAGGGGCTTCCAGAAGAACACCACTGGCCCATACCTTCCTAATGAAAGGATGAGGGCTTGTTTATTCCCTAGGGCATCTTCGGATGCAGTTATCCCCCAAGCTCAGCCTGAGATTCCCCTCGTACAGATTCCGATAGAATCTGATGTTTCTGATGCCTTGAAGGACATCCAACTGGAGGACAACATGTCGGTAGTTTCCGAAGAGACGGAACGGAGTCTTCTCGTTGAAGAGCAGGATCAGGACACTGTTTTATCTCCTGAAGGCGACGAAGAAAAAGCCGAAATTATTTCGGTTTCATCGGCTACGGTGGCTGAGCCTGTCCCGTCGACTTCTGCCCCCCAACTAGACACGATTAGTCATACGCTTCATTCTCTTCTGTCCATGTTCCAGGATATGAAGAAGCAATCGTCCGAGAAGGAGGCTTCACTGCGGACGGAGATGCACCAACTCGTGTCTACACGTTTAGCCCCTAAGAAGCTAAACGTCAAGGATCTTCACGCCTTTTCTGACATTAATCCATGGAGGTATGCTGAGCACATGCCCATGTCAAGGGGGAAGATCTTCCTCTCCGACAAACTGGGCACTGTCCCAGTTGACGACGTTGAGTTTTGGCCCAGCAAGGGGGCCTACCCGGATTGTTACGTCCGCCTGAGGACGGAACCCCCTTCCAAAGAAGAAACAGAGCTGAAAGAGGTCATCATACTAGACCTCCCCAAGGCCGAGGCCTTGTTTACAAAAACCTTAAAGGCCTTCACTAGCTCCAAGGTGCCGGCTCTCAGCAAGAAGCACCCGTCCTTCATCGCTTCTTCTTCCCGTGCCTTCCCCTTTATGGAAAAAGGGTTCAAGGCAGTCGAGGCAGGGAAACCTTGCCCTACACTCGAAGAGTGTAAGCCATTTTCCCTTGCCCTACCATCAGATGACGCAGACTGGAAGGATGTTTATAACACCTCAGTCGGGAAGCTGGAGGCCGATATTGCCGGACGTCAGTTCGGAGAAGACCTCCCAAAGTTGTCAGACTTCCACCTGCGCAGGGAGCAGGAAACATAGGAGAGACTTGCCTCCTCTATTTCCTTACAAACTGGATTAGAGACGATGGCAAGCGTCCCCGACACCCCAGATATGTATATGGTCTTTGCCAAAGCGCATTTGGCAACGGTCACCAAAGACCTATATAACTTAATCAAAGCCAGACGAGCTTGCAGGGAGTTCGTGTTCACCTCGGCTGCGGTGAGGCACGAACCAAGGAAGCTGATAGCCTCCAACATCTGGGGAAAAGACCTCTTCCCGAGTGAAGTGGTCAAAGAGGTCGTTGATCGAGCCGCAACGGAGAACAGGAATCTCCTCCATAAATGGGGCTTGTCCTCAAAGAGGAAGTCTTCCGCTGAAGAGGGTCCCCAACCAAAACGGAAGACCAAACAACCCAGAGTGCCCTCTCGCCCTCCACGACAACAGCAGCTTCCTGTGGCCACGGTGCCCCAGACGGTGGCACAACCACCTATTACATTCCAGCTGGTGCCCCAACAGGTGGCGACTCAGTTGCCTGTCTTCACCCCAGCCTTTAACCCTGGAAAGGTATGATGGGTCGTTTGCGACCCCTACAGCATTTTCAAAACTTGTTTTTTCCCCATAAATCATCAGCTGTCTCGAATATGGAAGTGATCGACCTGCAAGGGGTGACTAGTCTACATGCCATTGTCTGCTTTAGGACTGATTTTCGTCTAACTTCCCTCCTTCCCCGTTTTTTTACCCCCCCAGGGGTCGACCTCGACCCTGAATACCTTTATAGGGGTAAGTGATCAAACAGCAAAGTTATTACATAATTATAAATTGTCGAACAGTGTTGATACTTGTTTGGTTCTTTATAGTTGGAAAGTGTGGGTGGATGGTGTGTCTACCACTTGCATGACATTGGTTTTGGCTTAGATGCCATATATTGCCATGAGGTCCATTTTCCCTCAAATGCTAATTTCTGATTTTTTGGGGTTTTTTGCAAATTTGATTTTTTTTCTATTTATTTTGAATTTATCTTCAATAATGGCCAGCAGACAGTATTCCCTCGGCATGGATGTCATCAACACACGTCTAATGGAGTTAAAAAGAAATGTTGATGATAATATGGAGCTTGCAACCCCATTCTTTATTCCAAGTGGTAGATTTGGCTGTAAGAGTTGTTGCGGTCTGCGGCCATTTTGTTGACATACCCGAAAGGTAAGTTGGCATATCTCTATATATTCTTGTTCTGTATAGAATTCGTGATATTTTGGTATAATTTAATGCATAAATATCATATTTTATAGGAGATACAATGATTTTCATAAGAAATTTACATTTTGAACTAGGCCGTCTAAAAATGACCTTTAGATTTCGCCCCTGTTATAACAGTAAATTACATCTTAGTGCACATTTTATTATGTATTTCTGTTCTAGGATAATATGAGTTTATTCTATAAAAAAATTAGCCTCTTCCTATTTCATTTGGGTACCCAAAAAAATTCATGAATTTGGACAAATGTTTGTGGCCAAAAAAATTTACCCTTTTTTTCTCATTTCAGATCTTGACTTCTATGGGTCCAACTCATTTCCAGCAATTACACACTGTTGCTTTGCCATCTAAGAATGTGTCCCTAAAGGGATTTATGTGTATATGTATATTTCTATTTTTTGTGAATATTTACGTCGTCTTTTTTTTGTATACTTAAATTTTTAATATAATTCCAATAAATAGTTATTTTGTAGATGGGTATCATTTATATTTTCAGTAATTTTTAGCATTCTTTGAAGTATTTTTAGCAAGTCAAACAATACAGATTGATGCATAACTAAATTTTTCCTGAATTTTTTTCGGAGTCGGGGTCGTTCACGACCGAGTATACCCTTAAAGGGGTGTCCGAGTAGCATACCTATCCAGGGTTAAAAGGCAATCGATGACCTTTCGGCCGAAGTCTCGAGGTTCCTTTCGAGGTTCCTCTAGATGCCCCTCCAGAGGTAGGGGCAACAAAGGTGGACATGGCCAAAGAGGCAAGTCCTCCAACCAGCACTCCAAGTGAGATGCTACCAGTAGGAGGGAGACTTCTCGTTTTCCGGGATCGCTGGACCTTCGATCCCTGGGCCCACAGCCTAATCAAGACCGGACTGGGGTGGAGTTGGAATGCAGCTCCACCAAACTTCCCTCAGTTCTTCCAACACAACCCCCATATTGGAAGAATATGTTCAAGAACTCTTAGAAAAGAGAGTTGTAAGGAGGGCAAAGTTCATCAAATTCCAAGGAAGGCTGTTCTGTGTTCTGAAAAAAAGACTCAGAAAAGCTCAGAGTCATTCTAGACTTATCACCACTCAACAAGTTCATAGTGAACAGCAAGTTCAGAATGCTGACTCTTCAACACATAAGGACCCTACTGCCCAAACGGGCATACACTGTCTCCATAGACATGGCGGATGCATACTGACATGTTCCGATCAACCGCCAAGTCTCCCCCTACCTAGGATTCAAACGGCAAAAAAGGCTGTATGTCTTCAGAGCCATGCCCTCCGGACTAAACATAGCCCCAAGGGTATTCACAAAGCTTGCGAACGCAGTCATTTGTCAACTACGCCTAAAGGGAGTTCAGGTGATTTCCTACCTGGACGACTGGCTGGTATGGGCAGCATCCGAAGAAGAATGCACGCAAGCCTCCAAGGAAGTGATTCAGCTCCTGGAACACCTAGAATTCAAGATCAACTTGGAAAAGTCTCGACTATCTCCAGCTCAGAAGTTCCAATGGCTGGGAGTCCACTAGAACTTACAGTCACACTGCCTCTCCATTCCATCAAAGAAGAGGAGAGAGATAGCGGGATCTGTCAAGAGACTTCTTCAAATCTGACAGGATATCAAAAAGGCAACAGGAGAGAGTGTTGGGGGTCCCTCCAGTTCGCCTCAGTGACAAACCCAGTACTGAGAGCTCAATTAAAAGATGCGTCAGGAGTTTGGAGAAAATACTCATCAAATGCTCGAAGAGATCTGAAAAGACTGATACCAACTCGTCTGCGATCCCTCCTCAAGCCATGGTCAGAGGCCAAGTACCTGAAGAAGAAGGTACCCTTACAACCGCCTCCACCTTCAGTCACCGTTCACACGGATGCCTCGAAGGAAGGGTGGGGAGGCCACTCTCACCATTGGAAAGTCCAAGGAACCTGGTCTTCCCTCTTCAAGACCTTCCACATCAACATTCTGGAAGCCATGGAAGTTTTTCTCACTGAAAAAACTGAAACTTCGCTGCTCAATCCACATCCGACTGGTACTAGACAGTGAGATTGTAATGAGGTGCCTGAATCGACAGGGCTCGAGATTGCCTCAAATCAACCAAGTGATATTGGCCATCTTCCGCCTGGCGGAGAAGAAGAGATGGCACTTATCAGTAGTCCACCTTAAAGGTTTCCGCAATGTGACGGTGGACGCTCTATCCAGGCTCAACCCGATAGAGTCAGAATGGACCCTAGATGCAAGATCATTCTCCTTCATCTTACGCAAAGTCCCAGGACTGCAGATAGATCTCTTCGCAACGAGCAACAACAAGAAGCTATCCCGGTATGTAGCCCCATACAAGGATCCTCAAGTGGAAGCAACGGATGCGATGTCCCTAGACTGGAACAGATGGTCCAAGATCTACCTGTTCCCTCCAATCAACCTTCTGCTGAGATCCTCCCAAGGAACAGCAGCAATATTGACTCACAAGTGGCCCAACAGCGTCTGGTTCCCCCTGATAACGGAACTATGACAAACTGATTCCGTTGACGGATCCAGTTCTGACTCAGCAAGTGCAGAAGTCGACTGTCTCAGCTTCATCACATAAAACCCGGAACTTTCATCTCATGATTATCTCTCCTTAGTAGTCAAGAAAAGGTACGGGATTTCAAGAGACAGTGTTAAATTTTTTGAAGAATACAAGTCGAAATCAACGAGAAGACAATACGAGTCTTCCTGGAAGAAATGGGTTGCCTTTGTCAAGGCAAAAAAACCAAAGGAGATTTCAACGGAATTCTGTTTGTCCTTCTTTATCCATCTCCATGAACAAGGTTTAGCAGCCAACACGATTGCTACGTGTAAATCTGCCCTGACCAAACCCTTGCTGTACGCCTTCCAGGTGGACTTCTCCAATGAGATCTTCAACAAGATTCCGAAAGCCTGCGCTAGACTTCGGACCGCAGCTCCTCCGAGGCCCATTTCATGGTCTTTGGATAGAATTCTTCACTTAGCATCAACCTTGAACAACGAAGATTGCTCTCTGAAAGACTTGACTCAAAAGGTGATATTCTTATTTGCACTAGCCTCAGGAGCCAGAGTTAGCGAAATAGTGGCCCTTTCGAGGGATGATGGCCACATTCAGTTCACAGACTGCGGAGAACTGAACCTTTTTCCGGACCCAGCGTTTCTCGCCAAGAAAGAGCTGCCCACTAAAAGGTGGGATCCCTGGAGAATCTGCCCTCTGAAGGAAGAAGCATCTCTATGTCCAGTAGAATGCCTAAAGGTCTATCTTCGTAGAACTTCAGACTTTAAGGGAGGTCAGCTTTTCAGTGGAGAAATATCAGGTTCAACATTGACCTTGAAACAACTAAGGGCGAAGATCACCTATTTTATTCGCAGAGCGGATCCCGACAGTACACCTGCAGGTCATGATCCGAGAAAGGTTGCTTCATCTCTGAACTTCTTCCAAAACATGTGTTTTGAGAGTCTTCGCGCCTACACTGGATGGAAGTCATCCAGGGTTTTCTTTAAACATTACGCGAAACAAGTACAAGAGATAAAGCACTATGTGGTGGCAGCAGGTAGTGTACTAAAACCTGCCGCTTGATTTCTGCAAAGAACAGTGCACTAATTGGGACTTTTAGTGAAGGGTGTGTATGATGAACTCCTACGGTGTATCATATTTAGTGATATGTGCCAGTACATGACACTATAGACTGTTCTAAGTACACAGGTGACTAAAGCATAAAAGACTGACACATGTGCCATGTGTATTCATTTTGTAACAACAGAGAGAATAGTGAAATATTACTATATTTCCCATAGAGTGGCTTGTGTTTCCCTTTCAGATGAAACTTTGAAAAATGTTTCTGTTATTACTAATTATTATGCTTTCACAAAATATTTTCAAAGAAAATTTTTATTTGATTGTATATGTTACAACCTATGATTTCTATATACTGTCTGTTAATAAACACAGGAATTTTTGCATCTCATTTCGCCCTAACATAAAATGCAAATAAAGGGTGTCAGAGCTACTTTTTATCCTCTTATTTTGGAAAATATTCAGAATAATTC
The DNA here is from genome assembly GCF_036898095.1 of Palaemon carinicauda. Classification (NCBI taxonomy): domain Eukaryota; kingdom Metazoa; phylum Arthropoda; class Malacostraca; order Decapoda; family Palaemonidae; genus Palaemon; species Palaemon carinicauda. Next base: position 60,544,434 of record NC_090733.1, read on the forward strand.
TGTTTCTAAGCAAACAATCACCAAATTTATATGCTATGCTTTTAAGTCCAGTCCTTGGTAATGACTGACCTTACCAACCTGTTTAACTTACTGACTTTACTTTTCCTACATGAATGTTAACCTGTCTAACTTGTCTACAATGAACAAGCAGATTGAGGGAGGCGTCAGTAACCTATACATATTTGTTCCTTTCAGAATACAAACTATGTTTTACGTATATGATGACACTAATATACAACTGTTTGAGTCTTCCATGACTCATCCCTGTAGGAGGCAGGTAGCACTGACATAGTCCATGATCAGTTGAAGGGTGTATGACGGTAACACCACGTGTCTCTAGGTCTAGACGACCAAGGAAAATTTATCTCGAGGTGATTGGCACTATTGAAAATCAACAGATACATTAATGCTCTGGTAAACTTCCATCAGGACGACATGGCCTGAGCCCAAAAAACGGATTTTGAGCGAAGCGAAAAATCTATTTTTGGGTGAGGTAGCCATGTTGTCCTGATGGACCCACCCTCCTTTGACAAAGGATAATGAATCCCTGCCTAATGTACTGTATCTGTAGCACCTCATAAGCGCTACAAAGAAGGACTAGATGGCGCCACACGGCAGCATGCTGGCGCTCAATCACAGTACAGTAGGAGTGTTGCCTTAACGGCTCTCTACAATTCTTGCCACTTTCCCCTCTCGAAGCGTAAACGCTATTAGGGGTGTAGATAGCTATGTGGCGTGTCAAGAATACGTCCTCTGATATTATGCGATATCCCTATAAGATAATACAAGGGATATTCGCGCCAAGAGTTAGAATTCTGGATACCTTTAGTAAAATTCTCTGGGATATATCACTGTTGTTAAATATAACCTAGGAAGCTACTAAGAAGGAACTTCCATCAGGACGACATGGCTACCTCACCCAAAAATAGATTTTTTGCTTCGCTCAAAATCCGTTTCATGATTAAATAGGGTCTATTTTACTGTATTCACATTTAACCTCATCACCAACCAAATATACATGTAATTCCAGTCCTTTTGATTATGTAAAGTCTATTTTATTGTTTTTCTATGTTGTCACAGTCTTCAAATCACAGAGAAAGTCTTCCTGCCTTCGATTAGAAGTCCCACCCACAAGATGAAAACTTGCCATTACCAGTAAAGGAAATAGTTGACGGAAGACGAGATCTATCTTCTTTTCTTATTTTATTCCTTTTTTTCAACTATCATTTCTACAAAATGTCATCTTCATGTTTTATACATTTCATATTAGTATTGTTCATTGTTTTCACAACTAAAAGTTAGCCTATTGGGATTATTCCCATTTATTGCCATTCTACATTTTTATGCAGTATTTGTTATGTTCCTACATGCAGAGTCAACAGTATTTCCAAGTTTGTGAAATACACAAAACAGGATTGATCCAGTTTTTAGTGATAGTCACAGTCACACGCAAGGTGGAATGATAAAAAAACAACCAAAGCTAATGTCTCATCATCATCATCTCCTACGTCTATTGACGCAAAGGGCCTCGGTTAGATTTTGCCAGTCGTCTCTATCTTGAGTTTTAATTCAATACTTCTCCATTCATCATCTCCCACTTCGCACTTTATAGGCCTAAGCCATGTAGTCCTGGGTCTTCCAATTCTTCTTATGTCTAAAATGAACTAAATTTATATTACGTCTCATATATATATATATATAATGTATACAGTAATCCCTTGCCATTTCATGGCTCAAGTTTCGCGGCCTACGTGCATCGCAGATTTTTTAAAATATGCATAAAAAATGAGAAAAAATGGTGCGAAAGTTACGCTGGCGCTAGCAGAAGGAAGGGAGAGTACAATAGAACATCAGGTATCAACACAAAGATGGCGCGCAACTCAAAATCCACCTCTGATTCGCTGGGTATCTCGGCTCCAGAATCTCGCAAGGTGATTGGCCGAGACACTTTATCCAGCACCTCTCCCTGCCGTGCGCCCTGCGAAGGGAGATCGCATTCATTGTTCTCTCTCACTCGTGGCTTAGCCTTGCTGCGTGGAACTTTTAGCTGATTTTTTGTGCTTTTTTAGTGCAAACTAGTGTTTGTGGCGCCCTTGAAAATGGCTCCTAAATGTCTTCTACCCTTTACATCCTCGAGTAGGGAACCCAAGAAGAAGAGAAAAATGATGACGGTGAACGATAAAGTGAAATTATACGACATGCTTAAGGCAGGCAGTAGCTATGCGTCTGTTGCCCGCATTTACAGAGTGAATGAATTGACGATTCGCTACATAAAGAAGAAAAAATGAAAATCCATAAAACTGCCTCAATAACGTTCTCTAAGGACACTAAGCGCGTTGTGACTCCTCGTAATAAGACAATTGTGTATATGGAGAATGCATTATCAATGTGGATATCGGACTGTCGGGAAAAGAAGGTTAGTCTCGTTACCAACATGACTCGAACCAAAGCCAAAACCCTGTATGATAGCCTCGTTCCTGAAGGAAAATCGAATGAAGACGACGAAGATGATGATCCTGCCCCACGAGAAAAACGTGGTTTTGTTGCCAGCAAGGGCTGGTTCGAGAAATTCAAGAGGTGATTTGGCCTTCGCAGCATTCCTTTGTATGGGGAGACCACCTCAGCAAACCAAGAGGCGGCTCTTCATTACGTCGAGGACGAGTTCCCGAAATTAATTAAAGAAGGTGGCTATCTCCCAGAGCAAGTGTTCAATATGGATGAGACTGGCCTCCTCTGGAAGAGGATGCCGTTCCGGACGTTCCTTTACAAGAACGAAGTGAAGAAGCCAGGGTTCAAGGCCCACAAAGATCGCGTCACTCTCCTCGTGTGGGAATGCCGCGGGCTTTATGCTCAAGCCTGGCTAAATTTACAAGTCCCTGAATCCCCGGGCTTTGAAAAACAAAAAAAAAGCCTTCCTGCCCGTCTACTGGATGAGTAATAAAAAGGCATGGATAACCAAAGCCCTCACACTCGACTGGTTCGTGAACTGCTTTATCCCGCAGGTGAAGCTGTACCTCGCGGAGAATGGACTGCCCTTTAAGGTCCTCCTCTTAATGGACTGTGCAGCAGGACATGCAACGGACCTCCATTACGACGGGGTCCAAGTGGAGTTCCTGCCCCCCAATGCCACTTCCCTCATAAAATCAATGGATCAGGGGGTCATTCGGGCCTTCAAAGCCCTCTACACGAGGTACACAATGGAGGGCCTCATCTCCTCCATCGACGAAGCCGACGAGGACTTCAGCCTCAAGAGTTATTGGCGGGAATACAACATTGTGACGTGCCTGGCCAACATTCAGAAAACTCTTAATGAGATGAAAGAACAAACACTGACTGCGAGTTGGAGAAAATTGTGGCCAGACGTTGTTCATGACTATGAGGGATTTACATCAGACGAAGTTCACCACTCTGACATGACGACGGAAGACGTCAACTCACTGATCGAGTGCCACTTGGAGCCCCTAACAGACGAGGACCTTGTCGAAATGACAAGATCAGCGAGTAAGGAAGAAGAAGAGGCAGTCGACGTCAGTGACGACGATGAAGCTGAAGAATGTGGCCTTAGCTTGGACAACCTGCAAGAGGCATGCAACATGGCACGGACTATGCAACAAAGGGTGCAGGAAATTGATGATGATATGGTCAGAGCCATCGAATTTAGTAATCGTATTGATGATATAGTGGCGTTGTACAAGAGCATCTTTGCTCAGATGAAAAAATGTCAACAGCTTCCCATCACGATGTTCCTAGTGCGCCGAAAACCTTCTGCAGAAGCTTCAGATACTACTCCTGCTGCCTCTCCGGCTTCCCAACAATCCACTACGCCTCCTCCTGCAGTTTCTCCATCTCTATCGGAAACTGTAGTTGACGATCCACCGCCTCTATCAACTGACGATGAGGCATCACCTGAGGAGCAGTAAAGCTCTCATTAACCTGTGCAGTAAATCATCTTCATTTTCTTCACCTCCATTATACTGCACAGGTGTTTCATCATTCATCAAGATCATCATCATTGTTAGAGGTGTTACGTATCTTGTTTATAAGAATAAGAGTTCTAAAAACATCTATAAACACGTACACTATTCATATGTACATATGTATGTACATGTACACTTACACTATTTATATTTATACATTACAATATTTATGTATAAATTTAAATGTACATACAGTATACGTAATGTATTAAATACTGTATTTTATTACAGTATTCATACTGTACTTTGTTATGTAGTTTATAATTTATATTATCAATATTTATTTACATGATTCTTTAATGTTCTAATGATAACATATGCATTTATAAGGATAATATACACTTATTGTTATTATATATACATGTACATGTACACACAAAAAATGTATGTATTAAAAAAAATGGAAGGAACCTACTTCGCGGTTTTTCACCTATCGCGGTCGGTTCTTGACCCCATTCACCACGATATGTGAGGGATTACTGTGTGTGTTTGTATATATATACATATAGATATATATATATATATAGTATATATATATATATATATATATATATATATATATATATATATATATATATATATATATATATACATATATATATATACATATATATACACAGTATCTATATGTATATATATATATATATATATATTTATATATCTATATATATTTTGTCAACAGTTTTTTTATTCAAATTTATCGTATTTATACATTATAGAATAATTCTTTTGTAAAAGGAAACAATTGGATATTTTCATTATATTTCTGTATAACCTAAATTCCATTATTACTATCGAGTTGCTTTATATGTTTCGACGGCTATTTATCATGAAATTATTACCAAATATCATAGTCACTTGATAAATATATGAAGTTTTTTTACACATAAATCGCAGTGCTTTACCGTACCTTATGATGATAAGTTATAGAATACTTCCTGTGTCAAAGGAAATAAATGGATATTTACATTACATTTCTGTAAAATATAAAGTTCATTATTACTTACAAGTAGTTTTTATATCTTTTGACGGCTATTTATCGTGGAATGGTAAAAGAATAATATAGTCACTACAATGAATGTAAAGAATTTCTTTTTACACAAAATCACAGTAGAGATGATTATATAAAACTTTTTTTTCAAGATTATTCTATAATCACTTACGAATAAATGGAAAAAATATGTTGGGAGTTTAGAGTGAAATACAAAGCAAACTTTGGAAAAAAAAAAATTTCTTTAATCGGCAGTAAAACAAATGGACATGGTAATGTAGCTTATAGGATAAATGAGCGAGATTATCCGATGATGACCGGTCTCATATAGAGCTCCAGTAGCAAATCCACAGCTTCATAACGAAAAGGTTAATATATATTTAATTTATTCATTGATTTAACATTCATATAAGTATTTTTTCTTCCCAATGTTAATCCGGCCAACTTTGACTCATTGGGCTGGTTAATCTCCTTCCTTTAATAATAATAACGCAGGGTAGTGACACGGTCAGTGTCTTGGGTCTAACTTCTAAACCTTGCCTTTCTTTTGAGCTGGGATTATAATGTTGCCCTTTTCTTTATCTGGGTTAAAGGTTACTTAGACGTCTGCTTGCTACACGGGACTTCCTCCCACCCAAGTTAGACTCGCCATATAAATGACCAGGATTTGTATTTGTGTAGGAACAATCTATAAATTTTCAAGAAAAATGTCCCGCCTCATCCACCCGCAAATCTTGACCATGAGATAAGTGGACCTGTCTTGCTGACTCGCTGGGTAGGATAGTTGGTTACCATACAATGTTAACAGAATCCCACCACTTCTTTAATTCTGGTTGTACTTAAATGACTTTGATGTAAATGCCATATAATACAAATATCTTGAAAATATTTAGTATTTATGAGCTTGAGAAAATATAGTAAAACTAAGTATTTTTGCATAAGTATTCCTTATTTGGCACTTTTTTTATCAACAGATTTGTAAAAAGAAGAGTAAATACAATAGTATAAAAAGTCCTAGCAGAGCCAATCTACACACGCTTAAAGCAATAAAATCTTACAAACACCTGGAAATGATGAACATTTCAAATATCAAGAGAATTGTTGATATTCAAGAAACTGAAGGTAAGTAATAATTATTTTTAATTGAATTATCACTTTTACAGTGAGCTTAATTGTTCTTATAGTTAATCCTTAGATTATCCAGATAAACAAGAATATGTATTTGATAAAAAACAATGTAAGCACGTACTATAAAACAATATACAGTTCAGTCACTCTATATTTAGTTTTATCGATGTACAGTACTGAACTGGTCAGCTTGTACTTCCAATCTGTTGAATGGAAGATTTTACACGAAAAGTTTATCGTGGTGATTCAGATTTTTCTGCTATTTTGATTATTATAATCTATCAGTTGTAATATCATATCATATATGGTGTACGCTTTAATTTCTAGGCAAAGAGGAATTCAAAGTTCAAAAAGAATTGGAAAGAAATACAAATTCCTATTACTTTGGGAGTAGACCCATTTTAAATAAGTTTCATTAAAGACAATTGCTGCCTCAGTAACTGCTAACTTAGAACAGTTACTGGCAGAACTTAGTAATGGCAAAAGAAGAAAAATGCGAGCCATAGAAAAGTTCAACTATGAAGTTAATGCTACTGAGGCGGCAATTATCTTTAAGGGGACCGTCCGCCATGTTGTTTTGACATACCAACTTTCAGGAATCGACAATTATTTTATTGCTTTTATGTATGCATAAACATGTCGTACATTCTCCAAAAGTTTCAGCCAACTATTTTTACAAAGAATGAAGATATAGCGGTCTTTAAGGGGACCGTCCGCCATGATGTTTTGACATACCAACTTTCAGGAATCGAAAATCTCGTTTTATTGCTTCTCTGTATGCATAAACATATCGTACATGCTCTCCAGAAATTTCAGCCAATGATTTTTACAAATAACGAAGGTATAGCAGTATTTAAATGATAACCTCATCCTTATTGTGTCATCTGCATGACTGAGTTTGACACAACTGTCTTTGTGTGTTTATTTTTGCACATACAGTATACTGTATAGCGATTTTTTCACTTAAGTTTCGAAATCTCATACGTCTAGCAGAAATGGAAGGCAATGGTAGAGCGTACATGAACGAAATCTACTCCTACGAGAACAGCAGCCAGAGATTCCAAAGACGTATAGAAATTATAATGCATGTCTTAGTTTACGTGCTGTTTGTATGTACATTGTGTTTTCACAACGTCCTCGGGAACTTTATAGCGAGGCCAATGTTACCTAAGGTCATAGGAAGAACAAATAGTCAATTGTTTTTTCAAATAATGAAGCTGTAGCAGTCTTTAAATGATGACGTCATCCTTACTGCGTTGTCTGCATGACTGAGTTTGACAGAATCGTCTTTGTGTTTATTTTTGCATCTCTCTCTCTCTCTCTCTCTCTCTCTCTCTCTCTCTCTCTCTCTCTCTCTCTCTCTCAATTTAAACTGCCATCTATATTAACCAAATGCTATCACTCCAAAGTTAAATTCTCTCATTATTAAATTCAGGCTTTCTCTCTCTCTCTCTCTCTCTCTCTCTCTCTCTCTCTCTCTCTCTCTCTCTCTCTCTCTCTCTCTCTCTCTCTCTCTCTCTTATGTTTCAAAATCTTGGTAGAGGGTAGTGAATGAAAACTACCTGCTACGAGATCAGCAGCCAGAGTTTCCAAAGACGTATAGAAGTTATAATGCATGTGTTTGTTTACTTGAAGTTTGTATGTACATTGTGTTTTCACAACGTTCTCGGGAACTTTGTAGCAAGGCCAATGTTACCCAAGGTCATAGAAAGAACAGAGCGTCAATTATTTTTTCAAATAATAAAGACATAGTGGTCTTTAAATGATGACGTCATCCTTATTGCGTTGTCTGCATGACTGAGGGACAGAATCGTCTTTGTGTTTATTTTTGCATATTCTCTCTCTCTCTCTCTCTCTCTCTCTCTCTCTCTCTCTCTCTCTCTCTCTCTCTCTCTCTCTCTCTCTCTCTCTCTCTCAATTTGAATTGCCATCTATATCAACCAAATGCTATCACTCCAAAGTTAAATTCTCTGTAAAATGATTCTCTCTCTCTCTCTCTCTCTCTCTCTCTCTCTCTCTCTCTCTCTCTCTCTCTCTCTCTCGTACTTCTGGCAGAAATGGAAGGTATTGGTAGAGGGTAGGTAAACGAAATCTACGTCCTGCGACAACAGCAGCTAGAGTTTCCAAAGACATATAGAGGTTATAATGCATGTGTTTGTTTACTTGCAGTTCGTATGTACACTGTGTTTTCACAGTGTTCTCGGGAACTTTATAGCAAGGCCAATGGTACCTAAGGTCGTAGAAAGAACTAAAAGTAAGGAGAGAACAAGAAAAAAGAACCAAGAAGAGAGGGAAACATGAATAAGAGTACAAAGCTGAAACATGCTAACTAAAACACTGGCAACAATGAGAGATTGCTGGCAACTCAACAAGTGTAATAGTAAACTTAGGGCTTACCTCGTTTAGGGAGCGTTTATGTAGGAATAAACAATAAATAAAAGTTATCATAATAATGTTATCTGGATTTCTTTAAGAAAAGAAGCAAAAATTTGTTGCAAATCTTTGGGACCTCAACTCAAAAACATACTTTTTTGGCTCAGGCCATGTCGTCGTGATGGAAGTTCCTTCAAAGGTAGCTTCCTAGGTATATTTGACTATAGTGATATATCCCAGAGAATTTACCAAAAGTATCCAGAATTCTAACTCCTGGAGCGAATATCCCTTAAAATTTTACGAAGGGATATCGCGTAATATCAGAGGACGTATTCTTGACACGTCTCATGGCTATCTACACCCCCAATAGAGCTTTCACTACGAGGGGAAAGAGAGGCAAGAATAGGGTGAGTCGTTCCAGAGACATTGCTCTCGACGAGTCACTACTGCTCTGCAAATAGTGCGCCTGTCCGCCACCGCGCGGCGCCACCGTCATTCTTTATAGCTCTGTAGGTGTTGCAGATACAGTACTATAGGGAGGGATTCATTATCCTTTTGTCCCAAAAGAGGGTGGGTCCATCAGGACGACATGGCTACCTCACCCAAGAATAGAGTTTTCGCTACGCTCAAAATTCGTTTTTTGGGCTCAGGTCATGTCGTCGTGATGGAAGTGTATCAGAGCATTAATGTATCTGTGGATTTCCAATAGTGCCGTTCATCTCGAGCTAAATCTTTCCTCTTCGGTCTTTAGACCTAGAGACACTTGATGTTACCGTTATACATCGATCAGCTGATCATAAAATATGTCAGTGCTTCCTGCCCCCTACAGGGAAGAGTCTGGGTAGACTCGAGGAAAAAACCTGAGGATTGTGAGTTCAAGGAAAAATCTAGCAAACAGTTTGTATATTAGTGTCAACATATACGTAAAGCATAGTCTGTACTAGGATGGAATTGGCTTGGGCTGATTACTGTAGCTCCCGGGTCTGTCGTGAAGAGACGGACAGGTTTATATATGTGTAGGAACACTTTAAACAGTAAAATGAACAGTCTAGTACAAGAAGGTCTTACCTGTTTGCCTGGAACACCATGAATCTTAGTTCTAGTATTGACTTAATTATCAAGAGAGTCAAATAATAACTATTTGAATAAATATTTGGGGCGAAGGAGACGCAAATATTTGTTCTATTGTTTATTACAAAATAGAAATCATGGTTGTAAACAATTACAATGTATGTTGAATAATTCTACATACGAGCATAAACAGTAATAACAGGATAAAAAGGGGTTGCCTGAAAAGGAAAACATTAGCCACTCAAGGGAAACATGCAGTTTCATTCTACAATCTGTTGTTACTTAAACACTGTGCATATAAGAATGCCTGGCACTTGTGTCAGTTTATTATGCTTAATGTCACCTGTGTAGGGAGAACACTCTATAGTGTTATCACTTAAACACAAAACTCAACACGATATGTCTTATGAGTCTATCGTGTACACCCTTCACTATAAGTCCCTAATAGTGCACTGTTCTTCGCAGTAATCAAGCAGCAGGTTTTATCACACTGCCCGCCGCCACCACATGAAACTTAATTTCTTGTAATTGCTTCGCGTAGTGCTTAAAGAAGACCCTCGAGGACTTCCATCCAGTATAAGCACGAAGACTTTCAAACGACATTGTTTGGAAGAAATTCAGAGACGAGGCAACCTTCCTCGGATCATGACCTGCGGGTGTACTGTCTGGATCCGCTCTGCGAATGAAGTAGGTGATTTTCGCCCTAATCTGTTTCAAGGATAACGTTGAACCGGAAGTCTCTCCCCTGAAAAGCTGACCTCCCTTAAAGTCTGAAGTTCTACGAAGATAGACCTTTAGGCATTCCACTGGGCAGAGGGATGCTTCTTCCTTCAGAGGGAAGATTCTCCAGGGACCCCACCTTTTAGTGGGTAGCTCGTTCTTGGCGAGAAACGCTGGGTCCGGAAAGAGGTTCAGATCTCCATTGTCTGTGAACTGAATGTGGCCATCATCCCTCGAGAGGGCCACTATTTCGCTAACTCTGACTCCCTAGGCTAGTGCAAACAAAAATATCACCTTCTGAGTCAAGTCTTTCAGCGAGCAATCCTCATTATTCAGGGTTGATGCTAAATGAAGAACTTAGTCCAAAGACCATGAAATGGGCTTAGGAGGAGCTGCGGGCCGAAGTTTTGCTCAGGCTTTAGGAATCTTGTTGAAGATTTCGTTGGAAAAGTCCACCTGGAAGGCATAAAGTATTGGTCTGGCCAGGGCGGATTTACATGTAGTAATCATATTGGCTGCTAAACCTTGTTCATGAAGATGGATGAAGAAGAACAAACAGAAGTCCGTAGAAATCTCCTTAGGTTTCTTCGCCTTGACAAAAGCCACCCATTTTTTCCAGGAAGACTCATATTGTCTTCTTGTTGACTTTGACTTGTATTCTTCTAGGAAGTTGATACTGTCCCTAGAAATCTCAAACCGTTTCTTGACCGCTAAGGCGAGAAAATCATGAGATGAAGGTTCTGGGTTTTCACTGATGAAGCTGAGAGTCAATTTCTGCACTTGCTGAGTCAGAACTGGGTCTGGCAACGGGATCAGTTTCAGGCGTAGTTCCGTTACCAGGGGGAACCAGATGCTGTTGGGCCACTTGTGGGCCACTATTGCTGCCGTCCCCCGAAAGGATCTCAGTTTGTCGAGGACTTTCAGCAGAAGGTTGGTTGGAGGGAATAGGTAGATCGTGGACCATCTGTTCCAATCTATGAACATTGCATCCATTGCTTCCGCTAGAGGATCCTCGTACGGGGCTACATACCTGGGTAGCTTCTTGTTGTCGCTCGTTGCGAAGAGGTCTATCTGCAGTCCTGGGACTTTGCGTAAGATGAAGGAGAACGATCTTGCGTCTAGTGACCATTCTGACTCTATCGGTTTGGTTCTGGATAGAGCGTCCGCTGTCACATTGCGGAACCCTTGAAGGTGGACTGCTGAAAGTGCCATCTCTTCTTTTCCGCTAAGCGGAGGATGGCTAGTATCACTTGATTTATGTGAGGCGATCTCGAGCCCTGTCGATTTAGGCATCTCATTATGACTTCGCTGTCTAGAACCAGACGGATGTGGATTGAGCAGCGGAGTTTCAGTTTCTTTAGGGAAAGAAAAACTACCATCGCTTCCAGGAAGTTTATGTGGAAGGTTTTGAAGAGGGGAGACCAGGTTCCTTGGACTTTCCGATGGTGAGAGTGACCCCCCCCCCACCCATCTTTTGAGGCATCCGTGCGAACGGTGACTGACGGTGGAGGTGGTTGTAAGGGAACCTTGTTCTTTAGGTTCTTGGCCTCCGACCATGGCTTGAGTAGGGATCGCAGATGATTTGGTGTCGGTCTTTTTAGATCTCTTTGAGCGTTTGATGCGTATTTTCTCCAGACTCCTGATGCATCTTTTAATTGTGCTCTCGATATTGGATCTGTCACTGAGGCGAACTGGAGAGACCCCAACACTCTCACCTGTTGCCTTCTTGATATCCTTGCGGATCGAAGAAGGCTTCTGACAGATCCCGCTATCTCTCTCCGCGTCTGTGATGGAATGGAAAAGCAGTGCGACCAAGTTCCAGTGGACGCCCAGCCACTGAAACTTCTGAGATGGAGACAGTCGGGATTTTTCCCGATTGATCTTGAATCCTAAGTGTTCCAGGAACTGGACCACTTCCATGGAGGCTTGCCTGCATTCTTCTTCGGATGCTACCCACACCAGCCAGTCGTCCAGGTAAGCTACCACCTGGATTCCTTTTAGGCGTAGTTGATGAATGACTGCATTCGCAAGCTTGGTGAATACCCTTGGAGCTATGTTTAGTCCAAAGGGCATGGCTCTGAAGACATACTGTCTTCTTTGTAGTTTGAATCCCAGGTAGGGGGAAACTTGACGGCTGATCGGAACGTGCCAGTACGCATCTGTCATGTCTATGGAGACTGTGTATGCCCGTTTGGGCAACAGGGTCCTGATGTGTTGAAGCGTCAGCATTTTGAACTTGTAGTTCACTGTGAACTTGTTGAGTGGTGACAAGTCCAGAATTACTCTGAGCTTTTCCGAGTCGTTCTTCGGAACACAAAATAGCCTTCCTTGGAATCTGACGGACTTCGCCTTCAGTATAACTCTTTTGTTCAAGAGTTCCTGAACATATTCTTACAATATGGGGGTTGAGTGTTGGAAGAATTGAGGGAAGGTTGGTAGAGTTGAGCTCCAACTCCACCCTAGCCCGTTCTTGATTAGGCTGTGGGCCCAGGGATCGAAGGTCCAACGATCCCGGAAGTAGAATAGTCTCCCTCCTACCGGTAGCATCTCACTTTGAGTGCTGGGAGGAGGATTTACCTCCTTGGCCACGTCCACCCCTGTTGCCCCTACCTCTGGAGGGGCGTCTGGAGAAGCCTCGAAAGGATCCTCGAGACTTCGGCCGAAAGGTCGTAGACTGCCTTTCAAACACTGGGGTGAACACTGGTGACTGCGTCGCCAGGGTTTGGGGCACCAGTTGAAAGGTGGTGGGTGGATGTGCCACCGTCTGGGGCACCGTGGCCACGGGAAGCTGCTTAGGCTGAGAGGGCACTCTAGGTCGCTTTGATTTATTCTTCGGCTGGGGACCCTCGTCAGCTGAAGATTTCCTCTTGGTGGACAAGCCCCACTTGGAAAGGAGGTTCCTGTTTTCAGTGGCGGCTTTGTCCACGACCTCTTTGACCACTTCACTTGGGAAGAGGTCTTTTCCCCAGATGTTGGAAGCTATCAGCTTCCTGGGTTCGTTCCTCACCGCAGCCGAGGCGAACATGAACTCTCTACAAGCCCTTCTGGCTCTAATAAAGTTGTACAGGTCTTTAGTCACCGTCGCCAGATGGGCTTTGGCGAAGACCATGTACATGTCCGGTTTATCTGGGATGCTTGCCATTGTCTCCAGGCCAGTCTGTAGAGACAAGGAAGCGGCTAAGCGTTCTTTTGTCTCCTGCTCTCTACGCAGGAGAAAGTCCGACAGCTTGGGGAGGTCTTCGCCGAACTGTCGTCCGGCAATATCTGCCTCCAGCTTCCCGACTGTGAAGGTGTTGTGGATATCCTTCCAGTCCGCATCGTCTGATGGAAAGGTTAGGGAGAAGGGTCTACACTCTGAGTGTAGGGCACGGTTTCCCTGCCTCGATTGTCTTTAAGGCTGCCTTGAGCCCTTTATCCATAAAGGGGAAGGCACGTTGAGGATCAGCAATGAAGGACGGGTGCTTCTTGCTGAGAGCCGGCACCTTAGAGCTAGTAAAGGGTCTCTCCTTTAAGGTGGTGGTCAATAAGGCCTGAGCCTTAGAGAGTTCAAGGACAATCGTTTCCTTGGGCTCTGTCTCCTCTTTGGACGCTGGTTCCCTCCTGAAACAGACGTAGCAGTCCTGGTAGGACCCTTTGCTGGGCCAGAATTCAATATCCTCTACTGGGACAGTACCCAGTTTATCTGAGAGGAAGATCTTCCCGCCCGACATGGGCATGTGGTCTGCGTACCTCCAAGGTTTAACGTCAGAGAAGGCAGGAGGATCCTTAATCCTGGACAGGTAGCGTGGCCAAACTCACCCGTTGCAGGTAGCGTGGTGTCATATGTGTTACGCTCCCTTTGGGGGGTTAAAGGGAGGATACCAATTTACATGTTTTTTTTTTTAATAGTTTACTAGTTTAAAGAGTCTACTTTCTACTGGTGTAGGAGAAAAAAACAATGAATATAAAATAACACTGTACTTACATAAATACGAAAATAAGTATAAAAATAAAAATTTTCATAAATGACTTGCACTGGACACTTTAAAATAAAACAATGAACAAAAAACCACTTGTGTGCTGCAACTAGAGTCCTGTGTGCACAACTTGATGTAAAAACATCGCCGATATCAGCAAAACTGCCAGATCTGTAAAGAAAAGAAAAAGCGGTTAATTTTTGTATACGCTAAATCACTACAAAATATTTGTGTGAAAGGAATGCTATATTTATAGTGGTAATACTTGTTATATTTGGATGAATTTTTCCAAAAGTCATCTACAATGATCCCAGATGATGGCAAAACCTTAGGAATTATATATAGTTAATATAAACTGGGCAAAAGCTTAGTTCAAATGTAACACGTACCGTGCGCAATTGACGTAAAAGAAAGGCATATCTAGAAAGAGTACTAATAATTGATGTATATGCAATAAAATGGTAAATAAATAATCTATGATGACCCTAGATGACAGCAAAAAGGTTAAAAATTATTTTTAGTAAGTATAAACGGGTAAGAAAAATAATTCGTGAAACTTACTACGTGAGTTGGCACTGGTCGCAGGTGTAGTTGACATGCGAGTTACAAACAGGCTTATGGCACTTGCCACACAAAAGCTTGGTCCTGACATTAGAAGAAGAAGGGCAGAGAGGGCATCTGTTGCGCTTCTCACTTCGTTTTGGAGTGTCTGGACTCTCGTCTTCGGGCTCTTGTACCGCAAAAACAGAGCAAATGAGGTAAGTCAAGTCCCTTGGGGGGTACCTCTTGCTTGTGAGTCTTGAAAGTGCTGCATCACGGGCGAGTTCCATGGCCAATTCCGCAGAAAATTGCCTCCTGTTATACAAGGTGTTATCAGGCAAATTTTGGTGGATTAAAAAGGAATTATTTACAACAAGATTGATAATCCCATAGAAGACACATACGGGCCACCTCCGGGTCTTCCTGCTGCAGGTCAGGGCAGAACATATCTGATCGAACGTGTCAACTCCTCCCTTTGTGGCATTATAAAACATGTGCATGTGACTTTTATGATCCTCAATAACTGGGATTGTGATGAACTGTGGAAAGAATCTGGATCCTTTTCGTCGGCTTCACACGTTGGCACAAAATGGTGACCTTGTCCTTGTAATTATACGTGGCAACAGATTCGGCTAATTCCAGGGGCGTTGTCAGCAACACAGTAGGCAGGTAATGTTTGGGACGAATAGTACCAACTAAATGCATCCCACATTCACGGAGAGCCTTGGCTAGTGGCAGGGAAGTAAACCAGTTGTCTGTCGTAACAATACGCCCAGCCTTCCTGAAGGGTCGGGTTAGCTCCATCGTGAAGTATTCTCCCAAGGGCGTACTTGTATTGGTAGTTCCCTTGCCCAGGTAGGGAATGGCATTGCACATGTAGAACGTGTCTGCATCACATGCCATAACTAACTTGATGCCATACCTAAGAGAAAAGAAAACAAAATAAAAGAAATAAATATAAAGAAAACAAAACTAGACCTATAAAAAAAATTAAAAAAATTGCATATATATATATCTATCTATCATATATATCTATCTATCATATATATATATATATATATATATATATATATATAATTAAAACCTTTTACTTACTTTGCTGGTTTATTCGGGATGTACATCCTGAAACGGCACCGTCCCCTGAAGGCGAGGAGCTGCTCATCCACAGTAAGATGCCCACTGGGTTCATAGTTTGCAATGCAATTTGCAATGACCTGGTCCCACAAATTCCATATGGGAGCAAATTTGTCATGTCTCACACGCTCCTCCCTCGTGGCAATGCTGTCAAATCGTAGGGCCCTCTGAATAAAGGCGAAGCGGCGCTCACTCATGATGCTCCTGTAGAAGGGGCATCCTAGAGACTTGGAGAACATCTCTTCTGCTGTCAGATGATTGTCCTTCCGTTCCCCTGTCATGATGAGGATCCCAAGGAAGGCACGTAACTCCATGAGGGTCAAATCCTTGAAGGTGGGGTCGTTTTGCCGCTTGTATTTGTTCCGTAGGGTGATGATTTTGTCGTTGGTGTGGATGACCACTTCTGCAAGCGTTATATTTGTCAAAAATTTGTCAAACACTTCAGCAGGAGTCCTACACCCGAAGACAGCCATGGTAGGACCGGCAGTGTCAAACTGGTCGATCTTCAAGATTGGTGGCATTGTTGGGTTTGGCTCTGAGTGCCACTTCGTGTTGTCCCTAGCCTTGTAGGAGTTATCCGGCAATCTCTTCAATGCCACACCTTCTGCAGGGCAAAGAGGTCCTCTCCTCCTTTTCCTACTCCTCATCTCCACGGGACTAAGATCAGGCACAGGAACCGCAGGATACGCTGAAGAAGGCCCAGGATACGCTGAAGAAGGCCCAGGAGACGCTGAAGAAGGCACAGGAGATTCTGCAGGAGTCACAGGAACAAGGGAATCAAGACGAACTGCGTGCGAGACAGCAAAATCTCGTCTCTTCATGCGCTGTTTCCGCTTCTTCAGCAGCCAAAAGTTGATCCTCGTTTTCCTCACGCAGCAAGGTTTCATTGTCGACCAGGTCGTCTTGGATAGTGTCTTCTTCAAAGGTAATGGTCAAAGGCTCTTCTTCATCACTACTGACGAAAAGGAGCTCCAAAAAATCCTCCTCCTTGAGATATTTCTTCGCCATGCTGAAATCTGAAAACAGGAAAAAATAGAAAATTAGAAATTAGCCTCAAAATCACATTTTTGCTGCTTTCAAAACAAAATGGCGTTTGGTACAAGTAGCTACACCATTCACTGATATGTTCCAATAGACACAATTACATTATTTCACTAAATAATAATACAGTAATGTAAAAAGCAAAATGTTTGCGTATGCGTGAATACCCCTGTAACGGTAACGTGGTTGCTAATATGCAACAATTCCAACTTTGGAGGGCGATATCCGGCGAATGCGTCTGAGTAGAGAAGTGGCGAATGTTTCCTGCGATGAAGCTGGTGAGCAACTAACGGCTCCTTGGTAGACAAGCCAGAGCCTGCAAGGCGTCTATGCGCAGAAACGAAAAAAACGAGTTTTTGCGCTGCTTCCCGGCCAAATCTGACACCACGCTACCTGTCCAGGGTTAACGTTCAGCTTCTTCAGAGCTAAACGTGCCGCAACCAGTTGATGGATTTCGGTCCGAAAAGAGGCCTCCTTCTCGGTCGATTTCTGTTGCATGTCTTGCACCATGGACAGCAACGAGTGCAAAGTACTCGTAATCGAATCCAGTTGGGGCGCAGTGGAGGAAGTAGAAGGCACCGGCTCATTCCCTATGGCCAATGACACTGAAATCGTATCGGCTTTCTCCGGTAGTGGTTCGGGTGGAACATCATCCGCCTGATCCAGCTCCTCCACTAGGAGATTGTTCTCAGTCTCCTTTGAGACAACTGACATGTTGTCCTCAAGTTGGATGTTCTCCAAGGCATTCGAAACTTCAGATTCTACCGGAATCTGAACAAGGGGAATCTCAGGTTGAGCCTGGGGAATGACAACATCCAAAGATGCCCTAGGGAAAAGGCATGACCTCATCCTTTCATTAGGAAGGTATGGGCCGGAAGTATTCTTCTGAAAACCCCTAACCCATTTACGCAGCTTCTCCCTTGTTGCGTCCCTTGACTCAGTTGACTTTTGGTCATCAAAAGCCTCTGTTACTAGGTTAGTACAAACGGTACATACCTGCGAGTCCCATTACTTGAGAGCCCCCTTGGTGACAGCGCAGCGAGCATGGGCCCTGCACATGTCGTGGCCGTAGAAGTTCTTACTGCGGACCCGGCAAATACTATTCCCGCACTCGGGATGCTCCTCCTGTAAAGAAAGGAAAAGTCTATTAGTATTCGGTGAAATTCTCAAATTTCATCATACATAATATGTTATATTAGCTTGGATAGGGTAAGCTATAAGTAGGAAAGACACCTACATGTGTTTCCTGTCTAGCCAATTGCTATGACCTCCTCCAATATTGAAAACCGAATTCTTAAGAATCTTTAGGGGAAGATGATATCCTATGATATTAGTGTATCTTAAGGGGACCGTCCGCCATGGGGTATTGACATAACTTTCAGAAATCGAAAATCGTTTTATTGCTTCTATGTATGCGTAAACATGTCGTACATACTCCCCAGAAGTTTCAGCCAATTATTTTTACAAATAAGGAAGATATAGAGGTTTTTAAATGATGACGTCATCCTTACTGTGTCGTCTGCATGACTGAGTTTGACAAAATCATCTTTGTGTGTTAATTTTGCATATCTCTAGCGATTTTTCACTTATATTTCGATCTATCGTACGTCTGGCAGAAATGGAAGTCTACTCCTACAATAACAGAAGCCAAAGTTGCCAAAGATGTATAGAAGTTATAATGCATGCATTTGTTTACTTGAAGTTCGTATGTACATTGTGTTTCCACAACGCCCTCGGGAACATTATAGCAAGGCCAATGTTACCTAAGATTATAGAAAGAACAAATAGTCAATCATTTTTCCAAACAATGAAGATATAGCGGTCTTTAAATGATGACGTCATCCTTATGGCGTCGTCTGTATGACAGTTTGACAGATGCGCAGTTCTCTCTCTCTCTCTCTCTCTCTCTCTCTCTCTCTCTCTCTCTCTCTCTCTCTCTCTCGAATTATTTACCACTGCTATTTATACAAATACTTTTATTCTCTCTCTCTCTCTCTCTCTCTCTCTCTCTCTCTCTCTCGAATAATTTAAAACTCCCATTTATACAAATACTATGATAACAATATTCAACTCTCTCTCTCTCTCTCTCTCTCTCGAATAATTTAAAACTCCCATTTATACAAATACTATGATAACTATTCAACTCTCTCTCTCTCTCTCTCTCTCTCTCTCTCTCTCTCTCTCTCTCTCTCTCTCTCTCTCTCTCTCTCTCAATTTGAACTGCCATCTATATCAGCCAAATGCTTTCATGATTCTCTCTCTCTCTCTCTCTCTCTCTCTCTCTCTCTCTCTCTCTCTCTCTCTCTCTCTCTCTCTCTCTCTCTCTCATGTTTCGAAATCTCGTACTTCTGGCAGAAATGAAAGGCATTGGTAGAGGGTAGGTGAATGAAAACTACCAGCTACGAAAACATCAGCAAAGTTTCCAAAGACATATATAAATTATAATGCATGTGTTTATTTACTTGAAGTTCGTATGTTGATTGTGCTTTCACAACGTCCTCTGGAATTTTATAGCAATGCCAATGTTACATAAGGTGATAGAAAGAACAAAAAGTAAGTGGACAACAAGAAAAAAGAACCAAGAAAGAGGGAAATATGGATAAGAGTACAAAGCTGAAACCTGCTAGCTAAAACACTGGCAACAATTAGAGATCGCTGGCAACTCATAACATAGGAATAGTAAACTGAGGGTTCAAATACCTCCTTTAGGGTGCATTTATGTAGGAATAAACAATAAAAGTTATCATAATAATATTATCTTGATTTCTTTTAGAAAAGAAGCGAAAGTTTGCTGCAAATCTTTGGGAGCTCATAACTCAAAAACATACTTATTCCCACTTAGGTACATTTTTCTCACTTATTTGTTGTTCGATATTAGAGAAAAAGATATCGTTGAAAAGAAGAATAAAAATCCCACAATTCTGTCTGACAAAATTTTGATTTTCGTTTTACATTTTTTTTCACGATTATTTTCCGTCTAGACGAGGAAAAAAAATAAAAATTCATTAAAAAAAACAGAAAGGAAAATCAAAATTCTGTCTGACAGAATTGTTCGGTTGTTAGAGTAGTTTTTTGGTATAAGTTTCAATACAATTGGTATTATAGTAGCAGGGAAAAATGTACCTAAATATTTTTTTTAAATCATGATTTTTGCTAATAAATCCAAAAGTTTTCGATCAAATTATTTGAAAATTTTATATGATGAAGGTATTATATATGTCTAAAACATATATAGAAATTGTGTAATTTGGATCATTAGAAAAAAAAATGGCGGACGGTCCCCTTAACACAATCTTCCAGTTTCAATAATGGGGATTAAGGACAATAATGGATCATATCCATTAAAGGAAGAGAGAATCGCTCTCTTATATGTGATGGTCTCACAATAGTCTGCCCATGAAGCACCATGTAGGTTGGAAAAAACTTTGGGCTACAGCACTGACTGTTTGGCAACAAGTTGTCAGACTTGTCAGGCCTGCCAGCATCTGCCGGGCAGGCCGGCACATGCCGGCCTATACTGGGCTATTGAAGGCAAGTATTGTCTTCAGAACATTGAGTGATAGGCCGCCGGCTGCCGGCGGTCCTGCCAGCGGCGGCGGCTCTGCCGGCCGGCAACAGCCCTGCCGGCCGGAAGATACTACTGCCAGCCGACAGTAGTATCTGCCGGCCGGCAATGGCTCTGCCGGCTGCCGGCAGTGTCATGGATCTGACGGCCGGCGATGCCGAGGATCCTTCCATCAAGGGGAACCAAGGCAGTCGGCGGCAGAGAACTAGGATTGGGTGGCCGGCTACTCAGCGGCCGGCAGTCGGTACCCGAATGTCCAATATCTTTGGCCCAGTATGAAAGTACGAGAGAAAGAATGGATAGAGGAAGGCAAGGGTTCAACCTTGCCGGCCTGCATCCAGGGTTCAAGTGGAAGGGGGAATTAAATTTGGGCTTCCACCCAACCATATCCCAGTCATGAGGGATAATGGAAGGCAGTCCAAGGGAGGACCGATGAACACTCTAAAGAATATGAGGACGCCCGCCGGCAGCCGGCCTAGCTGGCGGCCGATGGGAAGCCTCAGGCCAGTCCTACAAGAACCCTAGGGTCAATGTAGAACGACGGCCAGGAGGGTGTTGGATCATTCAACACGAAAGGGATAGCGGGGAGGAGTAGGTGTCCTATAGTTAAGGTAATGTCCGAAGGCACTACCCAACTTAGAGGATTCTGTTCTCGTAAAGTAACCTTAGATAGGGGAAGTAATTTCCCCAGGTTGGGTTAGTCAAGGGAGAGGGTGTCCGTAGGACCCCGACTCGCAGGAGAGCAGAATCTCGTACCAGAGACCCTAGGCAATGAAGAAATCTTTTTTTCGGTCTAGGGGCTACTGGCACAGGACTGTCTGCTAGGCCAGGGAAGGGGGAATTGTCAAACAAAATTCCCAAATATGGCCTAGGGAGGTCTAGCTTAACCCTGGGTCGTCCGCGACCCCGAGCGTCAAAAAAAAAGAGGTTTTTCTCACGTGACTCACCCCCGTGACTGAATTTGTGGGTGATCGACCTGCAGTAGGTGTCTCCCCTACACGCTCTAGTAGTGTCCAGATGTGCATTGCTGTAGCTGTACTCCTTCCCCGATTTCTGAGACGCGTCGGGGTCGAGCGCGACCGAGTTTACCCTTCTAAGGTAATTTGCATAATTATCAAAGTTATTACGTATTATGAAATTGTCGTAGAATGGTGCAACTTGTATAGGTTATCAGTTGTGGAAGGTCTTGGTGGATTGTTTGGCTACCATGTGCATGATTTTTTTTTTAGTTAAAATGTCGTTCATCACCACGAGGACCATTTTACCGCGACTGCCCCTTTTTCATTTTTTTTTTCATTTTTTTGCCAAGTCATTTTTCCGTAAGATATTGCCAAATAGTGTCGTAAAACTTTTGCTTTTTTAGTGTTGGAAAGTGTGTCTAGATGATCTGGCTACCCATGCGTGACTTTGTTTTTGTCAGATACGACGTAGTTATTGGTATATTGGGTATTTAACTGCGGTTGCCAATTTCTGTTTTTTTCCAATATTTGTAAACATTTACTACGTAGTAAGGAATTGCCGTATATTATTGATTTTTTTTCATGTTTATGTGTTAGAAAGTGTGCCTTGATGGTTGGGCTAACACGTGCATGTCTTTTTTTTTATCTGAGATGCCGTATATTAGAATGTTGGGCCTTTTACCGCGAGTGCCCCTTTTTCATTTTTTTTCATTTTTTTGCCAAGTCATTTTTCCGTAAGATATTGCCAAATAGTGTCGTAAAACTTTTGCTTTTTTAGTGTTGGAAAGTGTGTCTAGATGATCTGGCTACCCATGCGTGACTTTGTTTTTGTCAGATACGACGTAGTTATTGGTATATTGGGTATTTAACTGCGGTTGCCAATTTCTGTTTTTTTTTCAATATTTGTAAAAATTTACTACGTAGTAAGGAATTGCCGTATATTATTGATTTTTTTTTTCATGTTTATGTGTTAGAAAGTGTGCCTTGATGGTTGGGCTAACACGTGCATGTCTTTTTTTCATCTGAGATGCAGTATATTAGAATGTTGGGCATTTTTCCGCGAGTGCCCCTTTTTATTTGTTTTGCATTTTTTTGCTTAGTCATGTTACCGTAAGGAATTGGCAAGTAGTGTCGCAAAACTTATATTTTTATAGTGTTGGAAAGTGTGTCTAGATGATCTGGCTACCCATGCCTATCTTTTTTTTTAGCCAGATATGGCGTATATATAGGTATGTGTTCGATTTTCCTGTGATTGCCATTTTTTTGTTTTTTCCCATTTCTTTCAAAATTACTACGTACTAAGGAACTATCACAGAGTAATGATTCATTTAGATGTTTATTTGTCGGAAAATGTGCCTTGATGGTTTGCCTAGCACGTGGCTGAAATTTTTTTTTTCTGAAATGCCGTATATTAGAATGGCCATTTTTCCGCGAGTGCCCCTTTTTATTTGTTTTGCATTTTTTTGCTTAGTCATGTTACCGTAAGGAATTGGCAAGTAGTGTCGCAAAACTTATATTTTTATAGTGTTGGAAAGTGTTTCTAGATGATCTGGCTACCCATGCCTATCTTTTTTTTAGCCAGATATGGCGTATATATAGGTATGTGTTCGATTTTCCTGTGATTGCCATTTTTTCGTTTTTTCCCATTTCTTTCAAAATTACTACGTACTAAGGAACTATCACAGAGTAATGATTCATTTAGATGTTTATTTGTCGGAAAATGTGCCTTGATGGTTTGCCTAGTACGTGGCTGAATTTTTTTTTTTCTGAAATGCCGTATATTAGAATGTTGGCCATTTTTCCGCGAGTGCCCCTTTTTATTTGTTTTGCATTTTTTTTGCTTAGTCATGTTACCGTAAGGAATTGGCAAGTAGTGTCGCAAAACTTGTATTTTTATAGTGTTGGAAAGTGTTTCTAGATGATCTGGCTACCCATGCCTATCTTTATTTTTAGCCAGATATGGCGTATATATAGGTATGTGTTCGATTTTCCTGCGATTGCCATTTTTTCGTTTTTTCCCATTTCTTTCAAAATTACTACGTACTAAGGAACTATCACAGAGTAATGATTCCTCTAGATGTTTATTTGTCGGAAAATTTTGTTTACTTCTTTTTTGATTGGATATCATCAAATTTTTTTAGCTAAAATATTATATTGTTTTACATTTTTTTTTTCGATTTTATTTCCCTTCAAAATTTTTTTTTGGGTCAGAATTTTAATTTTATAGTCGTATAATAATCGACAATTATCCAGCAACCCATCATACAATTTTTATGCATATCCAAGAATAATTAAATTAGTAAATAACACCTTGAAATTGACATACCCTTCCTACATTTCAAGTGGCAGATTAGGGAGTCTGAGTCAGTGTGGTTGGCGGCCATTTTGTGGACATATCCGAAGCGTAAGTTGCCCTATCTATATATATTCTTGTTCCCTATAGAATTTGTGATATTTTGGTATATTTTTACCTGCATAAATATCATATATATATTAAATATATGTATTTTTTTACGAAATTTCTAAGTACTCAAAAAATTACCTTTAGATATGGCCCCTGATATAAATGTAATTTACAAAATAATGAAGATTTTTTTACATATTTCTATTTTAGGATAACATATGTTTATTCCCTAAAAAAATTTGCCACTTCCTATTTCATTTGGGTACCCAAAAAAATTCATGAAATTTGGACAAATTTTTTTGGCCAAAAAAAGTTACCCTTTTTTTCTCATTTCAGATCTTCACCTCCATGGGTCTGACTTCATCCAAAATACATCAAGATGTGTCCTAAACATTCAAGAATCAATTCCTAAAAGGATTTGTGTATATATGTATAAACCTTTTTTTATGAATTTTTATGTAAGGTCTTTTTTTTTTCTACTTAATTTTTTGAAATATTCATAATAAATAGTTTTTCTGCAGATGAGTAGTATTTATCTTTACAGTTGTTTTAAGCATTCATTGAAGTTTTTTTTGGCAAAAGAAAAAAGGAGGTTACTGCAAAAACTGATTTTTCAAGAATTTTTTTTGGCGTCGGGGTCGAGCGCGTCCGAGTATACCCTTAAAGGGGTGTCCGAGGAGCGTACCTATCCAGGGTTAACCTGACCTGGGGAGTCATTTCACCAAGACATGGAGATGCCTAACACAGACTAATACTCTGATGTCCCGTACTAAACTCAAAACCGACTCAGTGGTTAGGAGAAAGTAAAACTTTGCGAGAACTCTGTTCACAGCAAAGAAAACTGAGAATAGCCTAGGCTAATCAGAGGGAAGGGGATTGCTCTTAAATCTCCTAGGAGATTGGTATCGACTTGAAAGGTATAGGAGGGGTCAGTCTCCCCTTAAAAGGCAATACAAGAGCAATGGGGAGATGTATGAAAGTATACTAAAGCCCCTAGGCTAGTAGCCTAGGAGCATTGAGAATCAATCACCGAAACTCTCTGTATACTATCTTGGAAGAGGAAAGCATAATTAATATCAAACAAGTGTAAAATAATGCCTGTGCTTCAATACAACTTTACCAGGATGGTTATATCATGCATGAAGTGTGAGGGTGCCTAGGCTAAGAAGCCTAGCACTCGTGAGGCTCGATCAGAATAGCCAAATTCACGACAACAAAGACATAATATAAGAATCCCTAGCTAAAAATCTAAATAGCTAAAGTTATTAAAGCGTATAAATGCCGGGAAAAGGTCGTTCTGGCTAACTAAATGAACAGAAGAACGACTGCGTCACTGACGCCATCCAGCAGGCAACAGCTCTTGTTACGTTAATTACGATCTCAAACGAAAAGCAAAACTGGCAAGAGCTTACATTTACACGAGATAAAGATATTACTCAACTTTTCAGAGGCTGATGAGGCTGGGGAAGACATCATAGACTCCAAAAAACTCCAAAATCGCGTGAGAGAACTGGGAAAAACACCGGTCTATCGAAGCTACAAGCGAAAGAATGATGGTGGCGCCGCGCGGTGGCAGACAGGCGCACTATTTGCAGAGCAATAGTGACTCGTCGAGAGCAATGTCTCTGGAACGACTCACCCTATTCTTGCCTCTCTTTCCCCTCGTAGTGAAAGCTCTAATGAGGGGTGTAGATAGCCATGAGACGTGTCAAGAATATGTCCTCTGATATTACGTGATATCCCTTCGTAATATTTTAAGGGATATTCGCTCCAGGAGTTAGAATTCTGGATACCTTTGGTAAATTCTCTGGGATATATCACTGTAGTCAAATATACCTAGGAAGCTACCTTTGAAGGAACTTCCATCACGACGACATGGCTACCTCACCCAAAAATAGATTTTTCGCTACGCTCAAAATCTGTTTATTCACACTTAGGTAAATTTTTCTCACTTAGGCCTATTTATTGTTTGGTTTTAGAGAAAAAGATATCATTGAAAAGAGGAATAAAAATCCCACAATTTTGTGAGACGGAATTTGGATTTTATTTTTACATTCTTTTTCACGATTATTGTGCGTCTAGATGAGGAAAAATAATAATAATTAATACAAAATTAATAAAAAGGAAATAAAAATTCCGTCTCACACAATTGTTCGGTTTATAATGCAGTTTGTATAGTAAAAGATTCTATACAAATGGTGTCATATTAGTGGTGAAAAATGTACCTAAACTTTTTTCATATCATGATTTTTCAAATAAATCAAATGACTCTAAATTTTTATATGATGAAGGTATTATATATGTCTAAAATATATATAGAAATGGTGTATTTTGGATCATTAGAAAAAAAATGGCAGACGGTCCCCTTAATGAAACAAAATCTTTCTTCATTAATTCCATCTAATATTTCTTCATTTATGAATTTTTACTAATGAGCAGAAAAAAGTAATTGATTATGTTTGGAGATCAGAAGGATTATTGGATAAAAAGAATTTTAATATCATTAGATGATATGATGGGGAACCCATATAAGTGATATTTAGATGATACAATTTGTATAAATTGCTGCATGATCTATGCATTCTATTATCATCATCATTATCGTTGTCATGAGTTCAGAAGTTTGTCCTCTACAGAAAAGTTAATGCTGTCAAAAATTAATCTGAAAAGGAAACAACAAAGAAGAGCAAAATTCCACGTATTTGTGAATAAGGACAAATTCCTAAACGGTTGTTATGAAAACAAGGTATACCGGAAAGATTCATTAACCTTTTCAGGATGGGCAGGGCATGATTTTTATATAATGATAGATGGGAGATTTGGACTAATATCTAATAAGAAAGAAGATTGTTTTTGCACCCTGATATACTAAATATCATATTTCATAAACTAATTTAAGAAGTGAAACTTCTTTATGTAAGAAAATGGCATAAAGTAAGTTTATTCTTACGCGGATACAAACTTCTCAGTCATTTAAGGGTATCGGCGGCCTAGAAAATAGCCATATTTGGTCACAGCCATTTTGTGTTTTCATCATTTTTACGCTGTACAAGGTATGGTCCATTGCCAGACAAAAGATTGTCATTTAGAAGCTTCCTTACAGGCTGAAATGGCAATTTCATTCATGCATATATACCCAGAATATCCTCATCTTGGCCATAGCAACGACTGAAATCATGACTTCATGAGAAAATTTGTCAATACTTATGTTTATACAGTATTCGTATTTTATTGTTTTTCATACGATATGTTGGGCAACAATAACAATATGTGTGAGAGTACATCTTCCGATTAGTAAATAACCTTTGTGTTCAGTGCATTACATGTTGTGGCCCTTGAGCTTAATATTGGGTAAACTGCTAACTCATTGACACCATTCCTTAGGGACTGCAGGATGAGTATAAAACTATTCATAAAAAGAAAAAAAAAAAAGCGGAGAAAGAGGGTGTCTGAATATAAGGCAAAAAAGAAAGGGGAATTACAAAAAGATGGTGACGACTACAATCCAGGTGCGTTTTAAAGCAACTGAACCTGGCAACAATGAGCAATTGACAACTATGAAACCCCACTATAAGCTTTTATCAATAATTTTAGCTCATCATAAGAGGGGATAATATATTTGTAGAAAGATAGGGGACCAGGAGCCTTGTAGCAATCTCCTAAGAGCTCTATCTGTGAAGGTAAATGAAGAAAATCTTTGAGTTTTACTCAAAAAAAATTTTCAATTTCAAATTCTATCTACTTTGTTACTTTTAGAAATATTGTAAAGGTTCACAAACCCCTGATTGTGGGGTATTTCAAGCAATAACTTTTAAATTTCATCCTGATTTTTTTTTTATTCATGTATTACTGTGAAATTTTGATTTTTGAAATGTTTTTCTTCAAATATTAAAAAGATAAAAAATAAATTTATAAAGTTGTTTGCATTCTATATATCTTATATTCTGTAATTAATAGTGATATATTTATTTATTTTTATTTTAAATGTTGGAGAAGATAGATGTTGTAATAAATTGGAATAAAAAAAAACTTTGCTCAATTCGAGTAAAATTAAACTGTGTAAATCCCAAATCTGTAGCTAAAAGATAATTTCCAATCCCGCCGATACCCTTAAATGGGTTACTCATAGTTCCGTTTTCTACAACTAAACATTAATGAAAAAAAGGGTTTAATTGCATCAAGATTGATTACCTAGCAACCCCATTGCAGGGCAGTGTTATGTGTGGTTTCAGGTATTTTTCACTTCTATCCTTGTCGCCTATATGATAAGAGATTTACCCTCTCTTTCTACAATCATGACTTGAATAATCCACTTGTAATGCTTATTGCTTTGTCTTTTCCTTACCATTGTCACTAAGTGTGCTTATCATTATCTGGTCTACACTTGTGCTTAACAAAGGCTAGTGCCTGTAATCTCATGCCGTGGCAAACTGTGAGAGAGAGAGAACTCTTTTAGCGTGCCTTTTTTCCGTTTGTATGGGGTAACACGGTTGCCTTCTTTTTGAAGGACTTGGCTTTGGGGTGGACCGTAGTGCTCTGTGGAATCTCAATGTGAGTATTGTTATGAGTAGCCCTCCTCCTAATGGAAGAGATTTTGCTCTCGATGCATGAAATAAGCTAAGAGATTATTCTCCTTCCTCCTTGTCTTCCAGTAATGGCAAGAAGCGTAAACTCTTTTCTGCATTATAAGATACCCCCTTTTCTGTGCCTTCATGTCATGTGCTTTCTGAGGCTCCTGTTACAGAGGGCAACAACCCTTATGTTGATTTAATTATTGGTGATCTTAATTTTTTATGTATTGTCACTTAACATTGATCATGTGCCTAGTGATCCCCTGTCTACGGCCGCTGCGCTTCCCGAGCCAGATCCAGTTCCAGTAGCCTTGGTCCCTGATTATTCAGAAATGCATAGATCTCCCTCGCCTCCCATTTAGTGTATCTAGGGGTGAGCTCTATATTGCTAATTTTAGCCATGATGGCTTTTTGCTTTTTGACGTATCAAGGTGTTAAAATTCCCCCCCACCCCATTTCCGTATGCAGAACCCTAGAGTCAAGACTGATGTATCCTCCCCGCTCATGAGCTGGGCTTGCCTCGTACTCTCAGTACTCCGAGTTCCCTGGATTTGTTCCAGAACTCCCCATTTCAGTTTATTGATGTTGGTCGAACCGCTTCGTCTGTGTGTACACCTCAACATTATAAACTGTGTAAATTCCAAAACTATAGCTCATAAATAATTTCCAATCTCGCCGATACTCTTGAATGGGTTACTCCTAGTTCTGTTTTCTACAACTAAACATTAATGAAAAAAAAGGGTTCAATCACATTATGATTGATTATCTAACAACCCCATTGCAGGGCAGTGATATGTGTGGTTTCAGGTATTTTCCACTTCTGTCCTTGTCGCCGTTAAGATAAGAGATTTACCCTCTTCTTTCTACAATCATGACTTGAATAATCCACAGTGGATTACCCTTGTAATGCTTATTGCTATGTATTTTCCTTACCATTGTCACTAAGTGCACTTATTATCTGATCTACTCTTGTGCTTAACAAAGGCTAGTGCCTCTAGTCTCATGCCGTGGCAAACTGTGAGAGAGAGAGAGAGAGAGAGAACTCTTTTAGCGTGCCTTTTTCCCGTTTGTATTGGGTAACACGGTTGCCTTCTTTTTGAAGGACTTTGCTTTGGCTTTGGGGTGGACCATAGTGTTCTGTGGAATCTCAATGTGAGTATTGTTATGAGTAGCCCTCCTCCTAATGGAAGAGATTTTGCTCTTGGTGCATGAAATAAGCTAAGAGATTATTCTCCTTCCTCCTTGTCTTCCAGTAATGGCAAGAAGCGTAAACTCTTTTCTGCATTATAAGATACCCCCTTTGCTGTGCCTTCATGTCATGTGCTTTCTGAGGCTCCTGTTACAGAGGACAATGACCCTTATGATAATTTAATTATTGGTGATCTTAATTTTTTATGCATTGTTGCTTAACATTGATCATGTGCCTAGTGATCCCTTGTCTACGGCCGCTACGCTTCCCGAGGCAGATCCAGTTCCAGTAGTCTTGGTCCCTGATTATTCAGAAATGCATAGATCTCCCTCGCCTCCCATTTAGTGTATCGAGGGGTGAGCCCTATATTGTTAATTTTAGCCATGATGGCTTTTTGCTTTTTTATGTATCAAGATGTTAAAAGTCACACACACACACACACCTCCTTCCCGTATGCAGAACCCTAGAGTCAAGACTGATGTATCCTCCCCGCTCATGAGCTGGGCTTGCTTCGTACTCTGCTCCTAGTTCTCTGGACTAGTCCCAGAACTCATAATAGTTTATTGATGTTGGTCGAACCGCTTCGTCTGTGTCTACACCTCAACATTAGCCAAGCCAAGTTGCTGTAAACCTATTGCTTGTGTCTTCTCCTGCCAAGTTAACTGTTTAGGGGTCGATAGTAAATACAACACATTCATTAATTACGCTCGTGTTAGCCTTTTTTGACTCGGCCTGGACCTGTTCTCAGGCAAACAAGTTTGTACTTGCAGCTGTGCCAACAAGTGATATCAGTGAATGGGCCACCATTTCAACACAGGGTTAAATTCTGCGGCATGATGGATATGATACCATGTCATACGATAATGCACATTCTAATCGCACTGCCACGACCCAAGCTCACATACAAATGGAACTCCTTTGTGGTTGTTTTCCATTATCAGCTCCGGTTCAATATCTGGTAGCTTTGGCTTATAATCCTTAGCCACCGTATTCTCATAACCCAACAACCATTGGTTATTTGAATGAGAAACCCGTTCCTTTACCATAACGTACTCTCACAAGTACCTTGCCCAATGTTAGTAATGCTTCAAATTTTACACATTCTTTGGAACAATGGAAACATTATTTTTCAATGTTTAACTTAGCCGGTGATTATATAGCTGCAACTCTGTTGCTCGACAGACAACTCTACGGAAAAACTCGCCAGCGATCGCTACACAGGTTGCGGGTGTGCCCAACAGCGCCATCTGTCGACCAGATACCCAGCTCTCAATGTAAACAAAGACTCAATTTTCTCTCTGTCGAGGTGTCGACAAGACGTACTTTACTCGCTGTTGCTAAACTGGAGTTTTTCACATCTATTTGGTGAAGTACTATATTCTACTTTTGAGCTTTCGCAATGCAGGTGTTTTATCTTCATCTTAAATCTTGAACTCGTTTTGGATAGATTTAATTATGGTGACAAAGAGAGTATGGACTTTCTTTCACTTTTAAATGGCCGACCCTTCCCTTAGACGGAAGTGTGTTTAGGCTTTTAGTAATTATCTTATCACGTTATAAATTATTTATAGATTTTCCTCTATATATTTTATATCTCTCCGCCTTTATTAGGCCTCTTCGATTAACTTTCCATTTATTATAAACATATAAAAATAAATTTTAATGTTTTGTTTATATGCGACCTTTCCTGAGAGTAGGCGGTCCTAACTTGGAAACCGAAGTTAATCAACGTTGAGCCCTTTATATCGTAATTAGCTTTTAAAGAGCTAAGGATTTAAAACTTTTTAAATGTAATATTTTATGAAAGAATTTCTTTGATAGTCTTCGTACTGTTTTCAAAGATGAACTAACGTTTAGTTTATTTATGCTACGCAGTTGTTGACGTTCAGGACGTTCAACATGCGCTCTATCGTTACGATAGAGAGAGAGTGTATCACGGTTTCACTTTGCAGTAAGAGTAAATCGATTCTGACGTTTTGTTCATTCTTTCTTAGCTTAAATGTTTTAAATTCTATTTTAAAGGAACTTTTTATTTGAAAAACCTTTCAGTTTTTTCCTTTAGTCAAATAACATGTTTTTTTGACGAAATATAATTGGGCTCTTCTCTTAGGTGCGAAATCAAGAGAGAAAGAGAGAGAGAGATAGAGACGGAGGGAGAGAGAGGAGAGAAAACGTTCCGTTCAAGCGGGTAACGTTGTTCTCGAGTTACTCTCGTCCCTAGTCTCTGTACGGGGAGGAAGGATAAAACGTTTTTAGTTTTTTATTCTCGTCCCCAGGCTATGTGCGGTGAGAGATTGAAAACGTAGTTTATATGAACTAGTGTTTAGTCTCTTTCCCAGCCACTGATTTTTTTATCTTAACAGCCTTTGCTTTCCCTTCTTTTAAACTGGTTTATAGAGCGAGAGTCTGATATGACACGAGAGAAGTTCTCGGCTTGGGAGTTCATGCCTCTGCCCAGATAGACTTCTCAATTCTCGTAGACTCTCCCTGGCGCCTGGCCAGGAGACGCTCCAAGTTTTTTACAGGTCAACTTCACAGCTGTTTTCGAGCCTTTGAAGTTTTGCTGTACAATTATGTCATGCATAACAAGGCTTTCAGGGATGGTAAGCGGTACCGCCTCAGTCGCTAACCCCGTCTGTTGCCGCACCTGCTCCCGTAGACCCTAAATGGGCTTTGCTGCAAGACATGCAGTCCAAGCTTGCGTCCTTGATAGAGGACTTTAATGCGGAGAAGGTTGCTACCGAACCTTCTGGCCAACAACCTTCCAACCGGTCGGTTGTGCGCCCTGTTGACGCTGAGGTAACCTACTCGCGTCTGTCAGTTGAGGTGGTTCCTCCACCGATGCGACCCAGTGTGGGTTGCCAGCCGCACGTTGACGTTAAGCGACGCTCGGAGGTGGTGGTTGACGTTCAGGACGTTCAACAACCAGCAGAGGTGACTTGTTTTGACGCAGTGCGTCAACCTCAGCAACCCGGTAGGGTGTTGACTGCACAACCCAGACGGTCTAGACAGTCTCGGGTTGACGCTGTGCTTCCTCGCGCACCCATGGTTGTTGACAGTTCACAGACTGTGCAGCAGTTCCATGATGTTGTGTCCGGCTCCGTCACGCATGCACCAGTGCAACCGGACTCAGCGAGCCAGACGTTGCCCACTCCGTTGCCGTTCCCTCATCAGTTTTCGGATGAGGAACCCTCTGATGAGGACGTTGCTGAACAACAAGACGATCAGCCCCCAGAATAGATCAAGCCCTGCTATCCATCCAGAAGATGCTGAAGAAGGAACGCTGCTCAGTCAGGCTGTGGATGAGTCTGTTAGGGACGCTGTCATCCGTGGAACAATTTGTGTCACTAGGAAGACTACACCTCCGTCCTCTTCAATACCATCTAGCTTTTCACTGGAAAAAGGACAAGACGCTAGAAGCGGTCTCGATCCCGGTTTCCGAAAAGATAAAGTCTTGTCTGACTTGGTGGAAGGACAATATCAACCTAAGAGAGGGTCTTCCCCTGACTGTTCAGACTCCCAACCACGTTCTCTTCTCGGACGCATCGGACGTGTACTGGGGCGCGACACTAGACGGTCGGGAATGCTCAGGACTGTGGAACTCGAGTCAGAGGAGCATGCATATCAACTGCAAGGAGCTGTTGGCAGTACATCTGGCCTTGAAAAGCTTCAAGTCTCTCCTTCGAGGCAAAGTGGTGGAAGTTAACTCGGACATCACCACGGCCTTGGCGTACATCTCCAAACAAGGAGGTACCCACTCACTGACGTTGTACGAGATCGCAAGGGACCTGCTCATCTGGTCAAAAGGTCAAGACATCTCCCTAGTAACGAGGTTCATCCAAGGCGACTTGAACGTCATAGCAGATTGTCTCAGTCGGAAAGGGCAAGTAATTCCAACCGAATGGACCCTCCACAAGGATGTGTGCAAGAGACTTTGGGCCACTTGGGGTAAAACCATCCATAGATCTCTTTGCAACCTCGCTGACCAAGAGGCTTCCAATCTATTGCTCTCCAGTCCCGGACCCAGCAGCAATACATATAGATGCTTTCCTCCTAGATTGGTCACATCTGGATCTCTACGCATTCCCACCGTTCAAGATTGTCAACAAGGTACTGCAGAAGTTCGCCTCTCACGAAGGGACAAGGTTGACGTTAGTTGTTTCCCTCTGGCCCGCGAGAGAATGGTTCACCGAGATACTTCGATGGTTAGTAGACGTTCCCAGTAGTCTTCCTCTAAGGGTAGACCTTCTACGTCAGCCACACGTAAAGAAGGTACTCCAAAGCCTCCACGCTCTTCGTCTGACTGCCTTCAGACTATCGAAAGACTCTCGAGAGCTAGAGGCTTTTCGAAGGAAGCAGCCAGTGCGATTGCTAGAGCAAGGAGAGCGTCTTCCATTAGAGTCTACCAATCGAAGTGGGAAGTCTTCCGAGACTGGTGCAAGTCAGTTTCTGTATCCTCGACCAGTACCTCTGTAGCTCAAATAGCTGTTTTTCTCTTATACCTGAGAAAAGGACGATCCCTTTCAGCTCCCACTATCAAGGGCTACAGAAGCATGTTGGCATCGGTCTTCCGGCATAGAGGCTTAGATCTTTCCAAACATAAAGATCTGCAAGACCTCCTTAAGTCTTTTGAGACCACCAAGGAGCGTCGTTTGGCTACCCCTGGATGGAATTTAGACGTGGTACTAAGATTCTTCATGTCAGACAGGTTGGAGCCGTTACAATCAGCCTCCCTGAAAGATCTCACTCTTAAGATTCTTTTCCTGGTATGCTTAGCCTCGGCTAAAAGAGTCAGTGAGATTCATGCCTTCAGCAAGAACATCGGATTTTCGTCAGAAAAAGCCACTTGTTCGCTGCAACTTGGTTTTCTAGCCAAAAATGAGCTGCCTTCTCGGCCTTGGCCTAAATCTTTCGATATCCCCAGCTTATCGGAGATCGTAGGCAATGAACTAGAAAGAGTCTTATGCCCTGTTAGAGCTCTTAAGTTCTATTTAAAGCGTACTAAACCTTTACAAGGCCAGTCTGAAGCTTTATGGTGTTCAGTTAAGAAACCATCCTTGCCTATGTCAAAGAATGCTTGGTCAGACTTTATCAGATTGTTAATACGAGAAGCTCATTCACATCTGAGTGAGGAAGACCGAACTTTGCTTAAGGTGAAGACGCACGAAGTTAGAGCTGTAACAACTTCCGTGGCCTTTAAGCAAAATATATCTCTGCAAAGTATAATGGACGCAACCTATTGGAGAAGCAAGTCAGTGTTCGCGTCATTTTACTTGAAAGATGTCCAGTCTCTTTACAAGAACTGCTACACACTGGGACCATTCGTAGCAGCGAGTGCAGTAGTGGGTGAGGGCTCAACCACTACAATTCCCTAATTCCTTATCCTTTTAATCTGTCTCTTGAAATGTTTTTTTTTTTTTTATGGGTTGTCCGGAAGGCTAAGAAGCCTTTCGCATCCTGGTTGATTTGGCGGGTGGTCAAAGTCATTTCTTGAGAGCGCCTAGATTAGGGGTTTGATGAGGTCCTGTTGTATGGGTTGCAACCCTTGATACTTCAGATCCTAGGGGTCGATCAGCATCCTAAGAGGATCGCAAGGCTCCGTAAGGAAGACGTACTTAAAAGGCAGAGTAATTGTTCAAGTCGACTTCCTTACCAGGTACCTATTTATTTTGTTTTTGTTATTTTGATAACTTCTAAAATGAAATAAAAAACTCTTAGCTCATAAAAGTGTAAACATATATTACTGGTCTCTACCCACCATCCTGGGTGTGAATCAGCTATATAATCACCGGCTAAGTTAAATATTGAAAAATGTTATTTTGATTATAAAATAAATTTTTGAATATACTTACCCGGTGATTATAAATTAAATGACCCTCCCTTCCTCCCCAATAGAGACGCAGTGGGACGAGGAGAAAATTGAGTCTTTGTTTACATTGAGAGCTGGGTATCTGGTCGACAGATGGCGCTGTTGGGCACACCCGCAACCTGTGTAGCGATCGCTGGCGAGTTTTTCCGTAGAGTTGTCTGTCGAGCAACAGAGTTGCAGCTATATAATCACCGGGTAAGTATATTCAAAAATTTATTTTATAATCAAAATAACATTTTTCAGGTGAATGTTTTTAGGCATAAAAAGGGTGCCAGAATATCCCCCCCCCCCTTCCTCAAGTCACACCCCCATCTGCAATAGATGATGTCACAGTAATTGGATGCCATAAACACAGTCCTCGTAGGAGACCCCCCAAGTGGCCTGCCTCAAAGAGATCTTTCGTTTCGCTGGTCTAGTTTTGGAAGAGTACTCTCTCTTATTCCTTCGCAAACTACTACAGGTAAAAAGTTGTATATTAGGAGTGAGCATGACTCCACCCTTTCTTTCACCACCTCTTCTCTCCATTCACTGAATGTTGTTAGAGAGAGGAAGAACGTTCAAAGAAACATTAATTTTTCTAACGTGTCTATCAAGTTAGAACCACCTGTTATCCCTAAAGTGGAACCATCTCATGATCAGCATATTATCACTATTAATGACTCCGGAAAATCTTGCTGCCCGCTAGTGTACCAGCTCAGCTAATGTAGCCCCTCTTGAGGTTCCAATGTCTGGTTCAGAAGCATCGCATTTCATCAGGATCTTGAGCTTAATCCATCGCTGGGATGGATTTGAAGAGCCTCCTCACTCGCAAACCTCTAATAGGCGATACATTATAGAAATATTATTCCCTCGATCTCAAAGGCCGAAGAATAGGGTTGATGTGGCATGCTCAAATCAAACTAGAAACACATTAATAGATTCATATAACGCTCAAGTGTAGGCCTCGAAGAACTTGCATAAAGCAAGCAAGTCTTCTAAGTTGTCTCCCTTAGCACTTTCATGCCAGAGGAGTTTTCATGTCTACTGTGGCACCCATCCAAGCCCAAACTTCCTATTGATGCTGACGTTGCCACCATGGTACCCAGTGTACTTGGCGACAAGTTGCGCCTAACCTCCCCTCCATTTTCTCAAGTTCCAAGATGCAGAATTTGCCGTTGAAAGCTATGTCTGCATTACAAGTCAGTTCCTGGCTGGACCAATGGTCGGGTACAGGATCATGCTTCACAGTGACGGAAAGTCTCTTGGGTTGAGAGTGCCCTGAAACAATTTGAAGACCTCAAGGTCAGGAGCCAAAGCTCTGGAGTTCTTGCTTCAGCAGATAATCTCCCTTCAGGGCAATTACGTCCGAAAGGGACACAACGCCTCTCGGCTAGTACAGTAACAACGTGTTCGCCTAGCATTCCCGCCGGGACCGAGAGTTTGTCGTTTATTGGGGAGGTCACAGCTGTAGTTGGGCTTGTCCGGCTGACGTTCTGGTGAGCATCTATTCTGATGACATTAGAACTGAAACCAGATACCTTTAACCTTTAGATGCACTAAACAGTTGTCTCCTAGGGACACATTGTTTGAGGAACTCCAACCAGATGGACTCCTGTCTTTCACCATCAGATGTGGCTGCTGCCATAGAAAAGCAGAGAAAGTTGGTCAGACTTCTCTTATGAGGAAAGATGCGGCACCAAGGATGCCTGCCCTCAACTACCCTTAGGGAACTTGCCTTGTTAAGCAAGTCAACCAGCAAAGATGACCTCTTCCTCCTACAGACTTTCAACAGCCTAGGAGGTAAGGCCTTCAGATCATCTTTCGCCGTACACGGTACTTCTCTTGACTGTAGAGGTTGTGGCCACAGAGGCTCCTACTAGGGAGGGCATACCCCCAACTTCATCACTAATAAGGGGATGCCTACAAAGACACAAGTGTAGGTGTCAACTCTTTGGGGCTGATCCCTAGACCATGGAAGTACCGCGTTCAGGGTATCGAGTCCCATTCATAGACTGTCTGCCTCCTTTGAATCTGATAGCCCATCAATTCTATTTGAAGGCTCAGTAAAGGACCTCCTCTTATTAGAGAAGGTATCTCAAGATGATAGCCAAAGGAGCCGTAGAAAAAGTCTTAGACAACTTTCCGGGCCTCGTCAGCAATCTATTCTTAGTAGGAAATGTTCAAAATGGAGACTCTGGCCACTGTTACGTAGGCCATCAGGAAGAATGACTTCCTTCTGACCCTAGACCTTAAGGGTTCGTATGTTCAGGTCCCCATCCATCCTGCCCCAAGGAAGTACCTAAGGTTTCCCTTTTGAGCCAAAAATATTCACTTCTAGGTGCTATGCTTCAGCCGTTGCCGTTAAGCAACACTTAAGACCTTTAACAGGATCTTTGCCCTTGTCTCAGCCTGTTCTCATGCCATGAACATAAGGTTTCCAAGATATCTGAAAGACTGACTTCTGCAAGAAGTTGGCGATTCAGCTAAATGTAGAAAACTCCAGTCTCGTCCCCCAACAGTCCATCATATTTCTAGGTATGGGCATTGACTCAGCCCAGGATAGAGCGTATTCATCTGCTGACAGGGTAGCAAAATTCAGGAAAGTGGCAGAAACCTTCTTGGGTCTAAAGTCGTTTCCTGCTGCTCTTGGTAAAAGCTCCTAGGACACCTCACCTCATTGGATAAGTTAGTCCCCTTCAGGAGAATGCATCTTTGCTCTGCGAAGTGTGCTCTTAAGAGCTACTGGTCTCAAACATCTGACAACCCTGCAACCCTGCTGTTGGTGCCCCAGCAGATGTGGACAGATCTCCAATAGTGTTTGGGAAAGAAAAACCTGTTAGCAGAAGCACTCCTTCAGGTCGCACCCTCAAAAGTACCTTCTATTCTCGGATGCTTCACACTAAGGGTGGAGCGCTCACCTAGGAAGGGAACAGTTTTTAGGTCACTGGTCTCAGGAACACAGAGCCTTTCCACATCAACTAAAGTCAGGCCTCTTTTTACACGAATTCTCCCTTCACAATTTCACTTTATTATTATTATTAAATGCTAAGCTATATTATTATTATTATTATTAAATGCTAAGCTACAACCCTAGTTGGAAAAGCAGGATGCTATAAGCCCAGGGGCCCCAACAGGGAAAATAGCCCAGTCAGGAAAGGAAATAAGGAAAAATAAAATATTTTAGGAATAGTAACAATATTAAAATAAATATTTCCTATTTAACCTATAAAAACTAACAGAACAAGAGGAATAGAAACTAGATAGAAAAGTGTGCCTGAGTGTACCCTCAAGCAAGAGAACTCTAACCCAAGGCAGTGTAAGACCATGGGACAGAGGCTATGGCACTACCCAAGAATAGAGAACAATGGTTTGATTTTGGAGTGTCCTTCTCCTAGAAGAGCTGCTTACCATAGCTAAAGAGTCTCTTCTACCCTTACCAATAGGAAAGTAGCCACTGAACAATTACAGTGCAGTAGTTAACCCCTTGGGTGAAGAAGAATTGTCTAGTAATCACAGTGTTGTCAGGTGTATGAGGACAGAGGAGAATCTGTAAAGGATAGGCCAGACTATTCGGTGTCTGTGTAGGCAAAGGGAAAGAACCGTAACCAGAGAGAAGGGTCCTATGTAGTACTGTCTGGCCAGTCAAAGGACCTCATAACTCTCTAGCGGTAGTATCTCAACGGGCGGCTGGTGCCCAGGCCAACCTACTACTTATACGCGACACAGAGAACCGCAATACCTAATGCTGTAAATTAAAAATCACATATTTGCAATAATAACGGTAGTGGCCCAATGATTTTAAATAGCTCGCACTCCTTTATGCTGGGAGTTCTACATGCCCCTTACCCCTCTCTCCACCTAGCTCGTCATAGCTCTCGCTGCACACTGTATCC
The DNA here is from genome assembly GCF_036898095.1 of Palaemon carinicauda. Classification (NCBI taxonomy): domain Eukaryota; kingdom Metazoa; phylum Arthropoda; class Malacostraca; order Decapoda; family Palaemonidae; genus Palaemon; species Palaemon carinicauda. Next base: position 60,583,794 of record NC_090733.1, read on the forward strand.
ATTTACTGTTGTTAAAAATTACAGCTATATTTGAAATAAACCAGATTTTGATTAAACTGGTATTTCCCTCAGCTGTATTCAATAGTAATGCTTGTAATATTAACATGATAGTATTGTATTTGTAAAACAGCAATTGAAATATTTTCTACTGTTTATATTCATATTTTTTCAAATAAGTTGATTAACCCTGCGTGGTCGTCCGTCAGTAACCTCAATTTTCGGATCAAATAACTTCTTTATTATTAAGGTATGCTACCGAAGGATATTTCATATTTCCTAAAAGAAATAATTATTACTTAACCTATCATTTTCTAATTGTCATGCTAATTTCACCAGTTTTGTTTGAAATACTTCTCTTGTATATTATAAACTTGTACTGACGAGTTGAATCGCATAAATTTAACCGGAGTTTCATTCGTGTAGCCACTGCATGATAAATTATAGTGTCTAGGTCTGTGGTGCTTGATTATAACACTTTGGAAATTATTTATTGAGAGAGAGAGAGAGAGATCAAAGACCTTGTATTCTATCCGCAAAGACTCCATTTGCTCTTTGTCAGAGTGATTTAATTTAAACATTTAGGGAGTTCTTATGATCTTGTCCAACTTGTTCTTGAACTTATTTACCTACCGTTTACTAAATCCGCTGGAAGAGAGAGAGAGAGCTATAAATCTACTCTTATGGAAATTACAGTAGCTTCTAACACATTGGTGCTTATATAATATAGTACTATATAAATCATATACAGTCAAACCTCTAGCTACAAAAGAATCGGCTTACGAAATTTTCACTTTACGAATGGACATGCGAAGAATTTTACGACTGATCACGAAAAATTTTTTGGACAACGAAAGGCGGTACGGAGCGGGAGCCCGACCGTATCCGAGACGGATTTTAAAATTCGCGCGCCGCCAGCCCGTAAACTCTCTGCCATCCTCCTGCTTTCCCATGTGTTATCTCCCTATTCAGATGCTAGTTACCACCATGAGATTCTGCTCTCCTATTGGTCGGCATCTACTGTACTGTATCCCATCGTGGATCTACGCATTGGCGTTCCTATGTCTTTTCGTCCTGGCAGCAGTATCGTACGCATTGGGTTAGTATATGTGATTTCGCTTTTGTAACAATTTTACAGTATTTACTGTTATCGTGTGTGATACTTACAATACATTATTTGCCATGGGTCCCAAGAAAGTCGATGATGTCAAGAGAAAGAAGAGGATGATGTTTTCCATGGAGACGAAGATGAAAATAATCAAGAAATACGAGGCTGGCATGTGGTTAAGTGTGTTCGCGAAGGAATATGGTTGAAATCCGTCTATGAAAGGAATGATCCTGAAGCAGAAGGAAGCTATCAAAGCAGCAACTCCTTCTAAGGGCGTGACTTTTCTCCAGCAAGAGGAGCCACGTCCACGATGAGATGGAAAGACTGCTGCTTGTCTGGATAAAGGATAAAGAAATGGCTGGAGACACTATCACCAAAGCGATAATCTTCCAGAAAGCCAATGCCATTTTCAGTGATCTCGTGCTTGCTCAGGCCGAAGCCTACGCAGGAGAAGGAACATCGAAGCAGGAACCCCCAGAGTTCAAGGTTGAAAAATTTAGGCGATGCTCAGGCATTCATTCGGTGGTGCGTCATGAGGAGGCTGCATGCTTGGACACGAAAGCTGCTGAAGCCTTTGTTATGATGTTCGACGAGGTGACTGTCCTGGAAGGCTACAGTCCCCAGCAAGTCTTCAATTGTGACGAGACTGTGCTGTTTTGGAAAAAAATGCCTCGTCGAATGTACATCACGGCAGAAGAAAAGAGGCTACCTGGGCATAAGCCTATGAAGGACAGGCTTACCCTTGAACTCTGTGCAAATGCCAGTGGGGATTGCAAGGTGAAACCTCCTCGAGCCTTCAAGACCCACAAAGTTACTAAGTAACATCTAAACGTGTTGTGGAGGGCTAATGGAAAAGCCAGGGTAACAAGACAATTGTTTATCAAATGGATAAATATTTGTTTTGCCCCGACTATGAAAAAGTATTTGGAAGATAAGGGCCTCCCTATGAAATGCCTGCTGGTGCTGGACACTGCCCCTGTTCACCCTCCTTCCCTCCATGAAGATATTGCAGCACAATATTCCTTCATCAAGATTCTCTATCTTCCACCGAATACCACCCCTCTCTTCCAGCCCAAGTGATTTTAAACTTCAAGAAGCTTTATACGAAATATCTCTTCAAGAGATGTTTCGAAATCATTAAGAGCACAAACCTCACCCTTCGTCAATTTTGGAAGGGTGTCATGAATTGCCAGAGTTTTAGTTAGAATGTTCCAGCTTTGTACTCTTTTTCATGTTTCCCTCTCAGTTCTTTTTTGTTGCTCTCTGCTTGCTTTTTGTTCTGTCTATGACCTTAGGTAACATTGGCCTTGCTATAAAGTTCACGCGGACATTGTGAAAACACAATATACCTACGAACTGCAAGTAAACAAACACATGCATTATAACTTTTATACGTCTTTGGAAACTCTGGCTGTTCTTCTCGTAGATCGTAGTTTACATTTACCTACTCTCTACCAATGCCTTCCATCCCTGCCAGACGTACAAGAGTTCAAAACATAAGTGAAAAAATAGCTATATATGCAAAAATAAACACAAAGACGATTCTGTCAAACTCAGTCATGCAGATGACGCAGTAAGGATGACGTCATCATTTAAGGACCGCTATATCTTCATTATTTGTAAATATAATCGGCTGAAACTTCTTGAGAGCATGTACGATATGTTTCTGCATACATAAAAACAATAAAACTATTTTCAATATTTTAAAGTTATGTTAAATACCATAGCAGATAGTCCCCTTAAATCATTCTAATTTTCTGGAATGCAAAAATTTTGTTTGAGATACTACCGCTAGAGAGTTAGTGGATCCTTTGACTGGCCAGACAGTATTACATTGGATCCCTCTCTTTGATTATGACTCATTTTTCTTTTGCCAACGCATACACCGAATACTCTGGCCTATTCCTTCCACATTCTCCTCTGTCCTCATACATTCGAAAACATTGAGATTACTAAACAATTCTTCTTTGTTCAAGGGGTTACCTACTACACCTTAGCTGTTCAGTGGCTACTTTCCTCTTGGTAAGGGTAGAAGAGAGACTTTAGCTATGGTAAGCAGCCTTTCTAGGAGGACACTCTAAAATCAAACCTTTCTTCTCTAGTCTTGGGTAGTGCCGTAGCTTTTTGTACCATGGTCTTCCAATATCTTGGGGTAGAGTTCTCTTGCTTGAGGTTACACTCAGGCACACTATTCTATCTTGTTTCTCTTCCTCTTGCTATTTTGAAGTTTTTTATAGTTTATATGTGAAAGGTTTATTTTGATGTTGATATAGTTCTTAAACTTCTCTTCTGGTTTATTTCCTTATTTCATTTCCTCACTGAGCTATTCACCCTGTTGGGCCCTTGGTGTTAAAGCACCCTGCTTTTCTAGCTAGTGTTGTAGCTCGGCAAATAATAATAATAATAATAAAAATAGTAGTCAACTAACAAAAACTAATATTTTAAGCTATGATTGGCAATGGATTTATACTTGGTAAAGTTTTTGTTTTGTATTTAATTGACACTTTATGGAAACAAAGATACTGGTTTCTTTTGCAATGTGTAAGTATTGTATAGCACCTGTGTGTGCCTGTGCATGCGTGTGTGCATGTGAGAGAGAGAGAGAGAAAGAGTGTGTGTGTGTGTGCATGTTACAAGGATTTTGGAGGTCTCAAAGACTTCTTAATCCATCTGTGGAGACTCCATTTGCTCTTTGGTAGAGCAATTAAGTTTAAGCATTTAGAGATTTCTTATGATCTTCTTAATCCATCTGTGGAGACTCCATTTGCTCTTTGGTAGAGCAATTAAGTTTAAGCATTTAGAGATTTCTTATGATCTTGTCTAACCTATTCTTGAACTCGTTTACCGTTTTACTGTTTACTACATCTGTTGGAAGTCTATTCCAAGTATTTGCTGTTTTGTATGTAAAGAAATTGCCACATTGCATGGTGTTCTTTCAATTCCAGTTTCTTTCCGTTACCTCTGGACTGATTTGTACTTAGCGTGTATAGGCTGTTGTAATCTACATTTGTTACTCCTTTAAGAATTTTGAATGAGTCTATTAACTGTCCCCTTAGTCGTCGAGATTGTAGATCAAATAAGTTCAAATGTACCATCCTCCGTTTATATCTAAATTGCCTTAGTATTTGAACTAGTTTGGTGACCTTAGCTTGTACTGCTTCCAGTCTGTCTATACCCTTCTGAATGCTTGGTGCCCAGAATTTGACTCTATTCTAGATCGGGTCTTACTAGTGATATGTACAGCTGTAGTACAGTGTCTTTATATTTAAATTGTCTCTTTATGTAGCTTATTAGTTTCTTTGCTTTCTTTTCAGCTCTTATGCTCTGTTTGGTGAACTTCAAATCCCTGCTGATAGTAATACCGAGATCTTCCTCCTAGTCCACTCTTTCTATTTAGTGAGTAATCTGATCCTGGGTTACTATAACGTATGTGCATGACTTTACATTTCCCACAGTTGAAAGGCATTTACCATTTTCTGGACCATTCTCTTAGCTTCATTAGATCCTCTCCTAAGGCTTCTATATCTGAGTTGGCAGCATTCATGCCTAATTTTGTATCATCGTCAAATTTGGGTATTTTACTAGTTAATCTTTAATCTATGTCGTTAATTTAGATCAGTAATAGCAATGGTTCAAGGATGGTTCCTTGAGGTACTCCGCTTGTAAAAGCTGGCCCCTTTGAAGTTTCTCCATTAATTACAAGTCTCTCTTTTCTGTTTGTTAGAAAATCTTCGATCTGTTTAATGATGCCTAGTGCTCTGATTTTGATCATTCATTTTTTTTATGAGGAACTTTGTCAAAAGCCTTTTGAGTCTTAGGTATATGATGTATATTGCCTTGCTTTTGTCATAAATGCTAAACATGTGAAAAGAATTCCAAAAGATTTGTCACACATGATCTCTTGTCTAAAAGCATATTCACTGTCTATCAAAAGATTGTTTTTCTTTCTACGCTCTGCTATTGATTAAAAAATGTTGCGAGACACTAAAGTTAGATATACTGTCTGTAGTTGCCAGATACTTCTTTTGGCCCCTTCTTTTAGATTGTAGGCACATTGCCTAGTTTCCGTCCTTGTGGTGCCTTTCTTTCGTTGGCTGTCTTTCTTTCGTTGGCTGTCTTTTGGAACATTTTGTAAGGGGTGTGTTATCTCTTCTTTTAGTTCTATAATCTCTCTTGGATGAATATCATCTGGACCAGGTGCCTTAGACTTACTGAGTGCTTTTATTTTCTTTTTGACATTTAATGGTTGTAGCCCTTCAAATTTAATAGCTGGTTCAGGGAGGGTCGTTGATTCTTCCCTAGTGAATACCGTTGTGAAATATGGATTCATAAGTTCAGCTTTTTCCAAGTCATTTGTTATAAGGTTACCCTCAGAGTCTCCAAATGGGCTACTGTTGTTTTTGATCAATTTTGTACTGTCTACACATGCAAAAAATTCTTTTGAGTGTTCTTAACTAGCTGAAGCTACTTTTTTCTCTCTATTGATCTTAGCCTTTCTAACTAGTCTATCTACTTTTCGGTTTAACTTCTTGTGCTCGGAAATTTCACGAATTGAATGCTGTGGACCCATTGATTTATGTTTGCTGTCTCTACTTATTGCATTGGTCATTCTCAGTTGAACTACTTAGGTTGGGAATTTCCATTTGGTAAAATTTTTCTATGGGGTATACATTTGGCTATTTTTTTTTTCTTGATATATTTCTACAAGAAAGTCCCATTGTGTATCTGTTTCCTGTTTTGTCATATTCTAAATTCTTGGTGTTTTCTTTCATTTTCATCCAGTTACTACCTCTGTAGTCTAACTTTAATCTTCCTTTCTTTTATGTTAGGAATATTTACTTGAAACCTAATTATTTTGTGGTCACTTTTGCCAATATTTTCACCTACTGAAACACTGGATAGTAAATTTTCTTGTTATTAGCACAATAGCTAGTATGTTGTTTCTCCTGGTTGGTTTATCAACCCACTGACGGAGGAATTCATTGTTGACAAATTCTAGTAGCCTATGTTCCTCTGTGTTTGATGTAGAATTCATAGTATCCCAGTTTACTGCTGCATTGAAGTCTCCCATTAGGACAGTTAACTTACTGTTGACTTCTTGTCCAAGTTGTCAATACAGCTCTTTATCCCGTTCTTGTGTTTGATGTGGTGGTCTGTATATTACTAGTATGGACATAATTTTTCCTTTAGTGTTAATATTTGTATCTGTCACTTCACATTCAGTTTTTTATTTTAATTTCTCTGGGGTTTACATGATTTTTAATATGTAGCATGACCCCTCCACCTTTTTAGGTAAGACAATCCTTCTTTAAAAGTTTTAATCCTTGGATTTTGTATTCTCCAATATATTTTTTTTCTTGAATTGAGGTCTCGGTAATGCTTATTACATCTAGTTTCTCACTAGCTATCAGTGCCCTGGAGTTTTCCATCTTGTTTCTAACTGACAGCATTGAATTTTGCAACTCTTGAGGAATTTTTCTATCTTTTTCTCTTCCTCTGTCGCTTTGTTTGTTTCCCTGATTTACTAGTGTTTTAGTTTTACTTTTATTTGTATTATCCAAGTTTTCAGCCAAATTTCTTCTCTTTGTTTTGAGAAGATATTCTAAGGGTCTAGTTTGTTTTTGGTCACTGTGTTCAAGTAATTGTACAGGGCAAGATTAAGTTAGTTTCTGTATACTCTCTTACCTTCTTCACTAAAGTGTATCCCGTCCTTTTTTTTTTAATAAAGTATCCCAGAGATCTATGAATCTAACTTACTTTCTTTGGCATGTGGCCTTAAGCCTTTTGTTTATCCATATGGCCTTACTGAAGGAGAAGTGGCTGACATTGAGTCTTGGGAGAATACCTATAACTATAGTATTATTTGTCTTGTTCACAGCTGTTTCAACAGTTTTTTTTTCTAGCTGTTAAACCATAGGATCTGTTTGACCAGCAGTATCCTTTTATAGGAATAAGTCATTTCCAGTTACCTGTTCAATAATAGTGTTCTTCTTATCCTCTGTTATAGTTTTACTAACTACTACTATCTTCGGTGTGTTGGCACCTGGATAGGACCTCCCCTTTCTCCTCTCTTTGACGATGAAGAGCTCTCCTTGGTCCTTACCATAGTCTCTCCAATTTCTTTTTCTTTCCTCACTGGGTTATTTTCCCTGTTGGAGCCCTTGGGCTTATAGCATCCTGCTTTTCCAACTATGGTTGTAGCTTAGCAAGTAATAATAATGATAATACACGTCTCATCTTCCTCTTCCTCTGCTAGGGGGCTGAATCTGGTGGTAGTTAAAGTTCTAGGCTGTTATTTAGTCTCCTTGGCCTTAACTACTCTTCCTCTAGGTTCTACCCTTGATTTTACCTTTTGTATTTCTTGGATCCTTATCAAATTTTCTATAACATCATCTATGACTTCTTTGTTCCTTATTTCTAACTGTTGGAATTTGAACATGACTTCTATCAATTGTTTTCTTAGTTCTTGGTTTTCATTTTTCAATTTCCTGTTTCTGCTGACAGAACAGGCATACACTATTACGGTGCAGGTATGTAAAGCACTCTTCCGTGAAGTCCACATGCCTTTTGTTTATATGGCATTTTGCACATTTTTGCTTAACTTCAGTTTTTCACACGATTAATTACTCTGTGATATTGTCTGTGTATATTTGGAAATCTCGTCTAATAACTTCTATAATTATCAGCTTTGTGACCACTAGTGTAAAAAGTGGGGTTGCCGATAGTTACCCACCTACTGCTACATCCGCTTAATCCTGGGTGACTTTCCATCTTTTCTGTCCCTAACATCCCATAAGTGCTCCCAAACTAACAGTTACGTCTCCTCAAAGGTGGGCTGTCCCTCTCAATCGAAACCTGTGAGCGAGTTCCTCGCATTGTTTATAGAGGTTCCAAAGCCTTTGCTCTGATGCATGAGGTAGCTGTCAGCTCCTTAATGTCTATATGTGTATAGGCTAGTTATAAATAGCCGTCGTATAGAAGTATCTATTTTTTTTCAAGCCAGGAGAGATTGAAAGTTGAGAGTTTGGATAGAAGGGTTGAGAGAGAGAGAAATAGGTTAATTTAAACCTACTGGGTTGGAAAAAACCTCTATGCTCCCATCATCTACCCCTTCATCGCATCGCACAAC